>NC_090285.1:69551071-69870714 GCF_037392515.1 Haliotis asinina
GTGGTGGCCGTTGGTCTTGCCATACATGTCCGTACGTGGTGGCTGTTGGTCTTGCCATACATGTCCGTGCGTGGTGGCTGTTGGTCTTGCCATACCTGTCAGTGCGTGGTGGCTGTTGGTCTTCACGTTGATGTCCGTGCGTGGAGGCTGTCAGTCTTGCCATACACGTCCGTGCGTGGAGGCTGTTGGTCTTCTCGTTGATGCCCGTGCGTGGTGGTTGTTGGTCTTGCCATACATGTCTGTGCGTGGTGGCCGTTGGTCTTGCCATACATGTCCGTGCGTGGAGGCTGTCAGTCTTGCCATACACGTCCGTGCGTGGAGGCTGTTGGTCTTCTCGTTCATGCCCGTGCGTGGTGGCTGTTGCTCTTGCCATACACGTCAGTGCGTGGTGGCTGTCAGTCTTGCCATACATGTCCGTGCGTGGAGGCTGTCAGTCTTGCCATACATGTCCGTGCGAGGTGCCTGTTGGTCTTCACGTTGATGTCCGTGCGTGCTGGTTGTCGGTCTTGCCATACATGTCCGTGCGTGGTGCCTGTTGGTCTTGCCATACATGTCCGTGCGTGGTGGCTGTCAACCTTGCCATACATGTCCGTGCGTGCAGGCTGTCAGTCTTGCCATACATGTCTGTGCGTGGTGGCCGTTGGTCTTGCCATACATGTCTGTGGGTGGTGGCTGTTGGTCTTCACGTTGATGTCCGTGCGTGGTGGCTGTTGGTCTTTTCGTTCATGCCCGTGCGTGGTGGCTGTTGGTCTTGCCATACATGTCCATGCGTGGTGGTTGTTGGTCTTGCCATACACGTCCGTGCGTGGTGCCTGTTGGTCTTGCCATACATGTCTGTGCGTGGTGGCTGTTGGTCTTCTCGTTCATGCCCGTGCGTAGTGCCTGTTGGTCTTACCATACATGTCCGTGCGTGGTGGCTGTTGGTCTTGCCATACATGTCCGTGCGTGGTGGTTGTTGGTCTTGCCATACACGTCCGTGCGTGTTGGCTGTTCGTCTTTTCATACATGTCTGTGCGTGGTGGCTGTTGGTCTTCTCATACATGTCCGTGCTTGGTGGCTGTTGGTGCCTGTTGGTCTTGCCATACATGTCCGTGCGTGGTTGTCGTTGGTCTTGCCATACATGTCTGTGCGTGGTGGCTGTTGGTCTTCTCCTTCATGTGCGTGCGTTGTGGCTGTCAGTCTTGCATTACACGTCTGTGCGTGGAGGCTGTTGGTCTTCTCCTTCATGTGCGTGCGTGGTGGTTGTTGGTCTTGCAATACATGTCCGTGCGTGGTGGCTGATGGTCTTGCCATACCTGTCCGTGCGTAGTGGCTGTCAGTCTTGCCATACATGTCCGTGCGTGGTGGCTGTCAGTCTTGCCATACATGTCCATGCGTGGTGGCTGTTGGTCTTCTCGTTCATGCCCGTGCGTGGTGGCTGTCAGTCTTGCCATACATGTCCATGCGTGGTGGCTGTTGGTCTTGTCGTTCATGCCCGTGCGTGGTGGCTGTCAGTCTTGCCATACATGTCCATGCGTGGTGGTTGTTGGTCTTGCCATACACGTCCGTGCGTCGTGCCTGTTGGTCTTGCCATACATGTCTGTGCGTGATGGCTGTTGGTCTTCTCGTTCATGCCCGTGCATAGTGAATGTTGGTCTTACCATACATGTCCGTGCGTGGTGCCTGTTGGTCTTGCCATACATGTCCGTGCGTGGTGGCTGTTCGTCTTCTCATACATGTCTGTGCGTGGTGGCTGTTGGTCTTCTCATACATGTCCGTGCGTGGTGGCTGTTGGTGGCTGTCAGTCTTGCCATACATGTCCGTGCGTGGTGGCTGTCAGTCTTGCCATACATGTCCGTGCGTGGTGGCTGTTGGTCTTCTCGTTCATGCCCGTGCGTGGTGGCTGTCAGTCTTGCCACACATGTCCGTGCGTGGTGGCTGTTGGTCTTCTCGTTCATGCCCGTGCGTGGTGGTTGTTGGTCTTGCCATACATGTCCGTGCGTGGTGGCTGTCAGTCTTGCCACACATGTCCATGCGTGGTGGTTGTTGGTCTTGCCAGACACGTCCGTGCGTGGTGCCTGTTGGTCTTGCCATACATGTCTGTGCGTGGTGGCTGTTGGTCTTCTCGTTCATGCCCGTGCGTGGTGCCTGTTGGTCTTACCATACATGTCCGTGTGTGGTGCCTGTTGTCTTGCCATACATGTCCGTGCGTGGTGGCTGTTCGTCTTCTCATGCATGTCTGTGCGTGGTGGCTGTTGGTCTTCTCATACATGTCCGTGCGTGGCGGCTGTTGGTGGCTGTTGGTCTTGCCATACATGTCCGTGCGTGGTGCCTGTTGGTCTTGCCATACATGTCTGTGCGTGGTGCCTGTTGGTTTTCTCTTTCATGTCCGTGTGTGGTGCCTGTTGGTCTTGCCATACATGTCCGTGCGTGGTGGCTGTTCGTCTTCTCATGCATGTCTGTGCGTGGTGGCTGTTGGTCTTCTCATACATGTCCGTGTGTGGTGGCTGTTGGTGGCTGTTGGTCTTGCCATACATGTCCGTGCGTGGAGGCTGTCAGTCTTGCCATACATGTCCATGCGTGGTGGTTGTTGGTCTTGCCATACACGTCCGTGCGTCGTGCCTGTTGGTCTTGCCATACATGTCTGTGCGTGGTGGCTGTTGGTCTTCTCGTTCATGCCCGTGCGTAGTGCCTGTTGGTCTTGCCATACATGTCCGTGCGTGGTGCCTGTTGGTCTTCCCATACATGTCTGTGCGTGGTGGCTGTTCGTCTTCTCATACATGTCTGTGCGTGGTGGCTGTTGGTCTTCTCATACATGTCCGTGCTTGGGGGCTGCTGGTGGCTGTTGGTCTTGCCATACATGTCCGTGCGTGGTTGTTGTTGGTCTTGCCATACATGTCCGTGCGTGGTGCCTGTTGGTCTTCCCATACATGTCCGTTCGTGGTGGCTGTTCGTCTTCTCATACATGTCTGTGCGTGATGGCTGTTGGTGCCTGTTGGTCTTGCCATACATGTCCGTGCGTGGTTGTTGTTGGTCTTGCCATACATGTCTGTGCGTGGTGGCTGTTGGTCTTCTCCTTCATGTGCGTGCGTTGTGGCTGTCAGTCTTGCCATACATGTCTGTGCGTGGAGGCTGTTGGTCTTCTCCTTCATGTGCGTGCGTGGTGGTTGTTGGTCTTGCCAAACATGTCCGTGCGTGGTGGCTGATGGTCTTGCCATACCTGTCCCTGCGTAGTGGCTGTCAGTCTTGCCATACATGTCCGTGCGTGGTGGCTGTTGGTCTTCTCGTTCATGCCCGTGCGTGGTGGCTGTCAGTCTTGCCATACATGTCCGTGCGTGGTGGCTGTTGGTCTTCTCGTTCATGCCCGTGCGTGGTGGCCGTTGGTCTTGCCATACATGTCCATGCGTGGTGGTTGTTGGTCTTGCCATACACGTCCGTGCGTCGTGCCTGTTGGTCTTGCCATACATGTCTGTGCGTGGTGGCTGTTGGTCTTCTCGTTCATGCCCGTGCGTAGTGCCTGTTGGTCTTGCCATACATGTCCGTGCGTGGTGCCTGTTGGTCTTGCCATACATGTCCGTGCGTGGTGGCTGTTCGTCTTCTCATACATGTCTGTGCGTGGTGGCTGTTGGTCTTCTCATACATGTCCGTGCGTGGTGGCTGTTGGTGGCTGTTGGTCTTGCCATACATGTCCGTGCGTGGTGCCTGTTGGTCTTGCCATACATGTCTGTGCGTGGTGCCTGTTGGTTTTCTCTTTCATGTCCATGCGTGGTGGCTGTTGGTCTTGCCACACCTGTCCGTGCGCAGTGGCTGTCAGTCTTGCCATACATGTCCGTGCGTGGTGGCTGTCAGTCTTGCCATACATGTCCATGCGTGGTGGTTGTTGGTCTTGCCATACACGTCCGTGCGTGGTGACTGTTGGTCTTGCCATACATGTCCGTGTGTGGTGCCTGTTGGTCTTGCCATACATGTCCGTGCGTGGTGGCTGTTCGTCTTCTCATGCATGTCTGTGCGTGGTGGCTGTTGGTCTTCTCGTTCATGCACGTCCGTGGTGCCTGTTGGTCTTACCATACATGTCCGTGTGTGGTGCCTGTTGGTCTTGCCATACATGTCCGTGCGTGGTGGCTGTTCGTCTTCTCATGCATGTCTGTGTGTGGTGGCTGTTGGTCTTCTCATACATGTCCGTGTGTGGTGGCTGTTGGTGGCTGTTGGTCTTGCCATACATGTCCGTGCGTGGAGGCTGTCAGTCTTGCCATACATGTCCATGCGTGGTGGTTGTTGGTCTTGCCACACACGTCCGTGCGTCGTGCCTGTTGGTCTTGCCATACATGTCTGTGCGTGGTGGCTGTTGGTCTTCTCGTTCATGCCCGTGCGTAGTGCCTGTTGGTCTTGCCATACATGTCCGTGCGTGGTGCCTGTTGGTCTTCCCATACATGTCCGTGCGTGGTGGCTGTTCGTCTTCTCACACATGTCTGTGCGTGGTGGCTGTTGGTCTTCTCATACATGTCCGTGCTTGGTGGCTGTTGGTGGCTGTTGGTCTTGCCATACACGTCCGTGCGTGGTGCCTGTTGGTCTTGCCAAACATGTCTGTGCGTGGTGCCTGTTGGTTTTCTCGTTCATGTCCGTGCGTGGTGGCTGTTGGTCTTGCCATACATGTCCGTGCGTGTTGGCTGTCAGTCTTGCCATACATGTCCGTGCGTGGTGGCTGTTGGTCTTCTCGTTCATGCCCGTGCGTGGTGGCTGTTGGTCTTCTCGTTCATGCCCGTGCGTGGTTGCTGTCAGTCTTGCCATACATGTCCGTGCGTGGTGGCTGTTGGTCTTCTTGGTCATGCCCGTGCGTGGTGGTTCTTGGTCTTGCCATACATGTCCGTGCGTGGTGGCTGTCAGTCTTGCCATACATGTCCATGCGTGGTGGTTGTTGGTCTTGCCAGACACGTCCGTGCGTGGTGCCTGTTGGTCTTGCCATACATGTCTGTGCATGGTGGCTGTTGGTCTTCTCGTTCATGCCCGTGCGTGGTTGCTGTCAGTCTTGCCATACATGTCCGTGCGTGGTGGCTGTTGGTCTTCTTGGTCATGCCCGTGCGTGGTGGTTCTTGGTCTTGCCATACATGTCCGTGCGTGGTGGCTGTCAGTCTTGCCATACATGTCCATGCGTGGTGGTTGTTGGTCTTGCCAGACACGTCCGTGCGTGGTGCCTGTTGGTCTTGCCATACATGTCTGTGCGTGGTGGCTGTTGGTCTTCTCGTTCATGCCCGTGCGTGGTGCCTGTTGGTCTTACCATACATGTCCGTGTGTGGTGCCTGTTGTCTTGCCATACATGTCCGTGCGTGGTGGCTGTTCGTCTTCTCATGCATGTCTGTGCGTGGTGGCTGTTGGTCTTCTCATACATGTCCGTGTGTGGTGGCTGTTGGTGGCTGTTGGTCTTGCCATACATGTCCGTGCGTGGAGGCTGTCAGTCTTGCCATACATGTCCATGCGTGGTGGTTGTTGGTCTTGCCATACACGTCCGTGCGTCGTGCCTGTTGGTCTTGCCATACATGTCTGTGCGTGGTGGCTGTTGGTCTTCTCGTTCATGCCCGTGCGTAGTGCCTGTTGGTCTTGCCATACATGTCCGTGCGTGGTGCCTGTTGGTCTTCCCATACATGTCTGTGCGTGGTGGCTGTTCGTCTTCTCATACATGTCTGTGCGTGGTGGCTGTTGGTCTTCTCATACATGTCCGTGCTTGGGGGCTGCTGGTGGCTGTTGGTCTTGCCATACATGTCCGTGCGTGGTTGTTGTTGGTCTTGCCATACATGTCCGTGCGTGGTGCCTGTTGGTCTTCCCATACATGTCCGTGCGTGGTGGCTGTTCGTCTTCTCATACATGTCTGTGCGTGATGGCTGTTGGTGCCTGTTGGTCTTGCCATACATGTCCGTGCGTGGTTGTTGTTGGTCTTGCCATACATGTCTGTGCGTGGTGGCTGTTGGTCTTCTCCTTCATGTGCGTGCGTTGTGGCTGTCAGTCTTGCCATACATGTCTGTGCGTGGAGGCTGTTGGTCTTCTCCTTCATGTGCGTGCGTGGTGGTTGTTGGTCTTGCCAAACATGTCCGTGCGTGGTGGCTGATGGTCTTGCCATACCTGTCCCTGCGTAGTGGCTGTCAGTCTTGCCATACATGTCCGTGCGTGGTGGCTGTTGGTCTTCTCGTTCATGCCCGTGCGTGGTGGCTGTCAGTCTTGCCATACATGTCCGTGCGTGGTGGCTGTTGGTCTTCTCGTTCATGCCCGTGCGTGGTGGCCGTTGGTCTTGCCATACATGTCCATGCGTGGTGGTTGTTGGTCTTGCCATACACGTCCGTGCGTCGTGCCTGTTGGTCTTGCCATACATGTCTGTGCGTGGTGGCTGTTGGTCTTCTCGTTCATGCCCGTGCGTAGTGCCTGTTGGTCTTGCCATACATGTCCGTGCGTGGTGCCTGTTGGTCTTGCCATACATGTCCGTGCGTGGTGGCTGTTCGTCTTCTCATACATGTATGTGCGTTGTGGCTGTTGGTCTTCTCATACATGTCCGTGCGTGGTGGCTGTTGGTGGCTGTTGGTCTTGCCATACATGTCCGTGCGTGGTGCCTGTTGGTCTTGCCATACATGTCTGTGCGTGGTGCCTGTTGGTTTTCTCTTTCATGTCCATGCGTGGTGGCTGTTGGTCTTGCCACACCTGTCCGTGCGCAGTGGCTGTCAGTCTTGCCATACATGTCCGTGCGTGGTGGCTGTCAGTCTTGCCATACATGTCCATGCGTGGTGGTTGTTGGTCTTGCCATACACGTCCGTGCGTGGTGACTGTTGGTCTTGCCATACATGTCCGTGTGTGGTGCCTGTTGGTCTTGCCATACATGTCCGTGCGTGGTGGCTGTTCGTCTTCTCATGCATGTCTGTGCGTGGTGGCTGTTGGTCTTCTCGTTCATGCACGTCCGTGGTGCCTGTTGGTCTTACCATACATGTCCGTGTGTGGTGCCTGTTGGTCTTGCCATACATGTCCGTGCGTGGTGGCTGTTCGTCTTCTCATGCATGTCTGTGTGTGGTGGCTGTTGGTCTTCTCATACATGTCCGTGTGTGGTGGCTGTTGGTGGCTGTTGGTCTTGCCATACATGTCCGTGCGTGGAGGCTGTCAGTCTTGCCATACATGTCCATGCGTGGTGGTTGTTGGTCTTGCCACACACGTCCGTGCGTCGTGCCTGTTGGTCTTGCCATACATGTCTGTGCGTGGTGGCTGTTGGTCTTCTCGTTCATGCCCGTGCGTAGTGCCTGTTGGTCTTGCCATACATGTCCGTGCGTGGTGCCTGTTGGTCTTCCCATACATGTCCGTGCGTGATGGCTGTTCGTCTTCTCACACATGTCTGTGCGTGGTGGCTGTTGGTCTTCTCATACATGTCCGTGCTTGGTGGCTGTTGGTGGCTGTTGGTCTTGCCATACACGTCCGTGCGTGGTGCCTGTTGGTCTTGCCAAACATGTCTGTGCGTGGTGCCTGTTGGTTTTCTCGTTCATGTCCGTGCGTGGTGGCTGTTGGTCTTGCCATACATGTCCGTGCGTGTTGGCTGTCAGTCTTGCCATACATGTCCGTGCGTGGTGGCTGTTGGTCTTCTCGTTCATGCCCGTGCGTGGTGGCTGTTGGTCTTCTCGTTCATGCCCGTGCGTGGTTGCTGTCAGTCTTGCCATACATGTCCGTGCGTGGTGGCTGTTGGTCTTCTTGGTCATGCCCGTGCGTGGTGGTTCTTGGTCTTGCCATACATGTCCGTGCGTGGTGGCTGTCAGTCTTGCCATACATGTCCATGCGTGGTGGTTGTTGGTCTTGCCAGACACGTCCGTGCGTGGTGCCTGTTGGTCTTGCCATACATGTCTGTGCGTGGTGGCTGTTGGTCTTCTCGTTCATGCCCGTCCGTGGTGCCTGTTGGTCTTACCATACATGTCCGTGTGTGGTGCCTGTTGGTCTTGCCATACATGTCCGTGCGTGGTGGCTGTTCGTCTTCTCATGCATGTCTGTGCGTGGTGGCTGTTGGTCTTCTCATACATATCCGTGGGTGGTGGCTGTTGGTGGCTGTTGGTCTTGCCATACATGTCCGTGCGTGGTGGCTGTTGGTCTTGTCATACATGTCCGTGCGTGGAGGCTATCCGTCTTGCCATACATGTCGGTGTGTGGTGCGTGTTCGTCTTTTAGTTCACATGCATGCGCGGCGCCTGTCAGTCTTGCCATACATGTCCGTGCGTGGTGGCTGTTGGTCTTGCCATACACGTCCGTGCGTGGTGGCTCTTGGTCTTCTCGTTCATGTCCGTGCTTGGTGGCTGTTGGTCTTGCCATACACGTCCGTGCGTGGTGGCTGTTGGTCTTCTCGTTCATGCCCGTGCGTGGTGGCTGTCAGTCTTGCCATACATGTCCGTGCGTGGTGGTTGTTGGTCTTGCCATACACGTCCGTGCGTGGTGACTGTTGGTCTTGCCATACATGTCCGTGTGTGGTGCCTGTTGGTCTTGCCATACATGTCCGTGCGTGGTGGCTGTTCGTCTTCTCATGCATGTCTGTGCGTGGTGGCTGTTGGTCTTCTCGTTCATGCACGTCCGTGGTGCCTGTTGGTCTTACCATACATGTCCGTGTGTGGTGCCTGTTGGTCTTGCCATACATGTCCGTGCGTGGTGGCTGTTCGTCTTCTCATGCATGTCTGTGTGTGGTGGCTGTTGGTCTTCTCATACATGTCCGTGTGTGGTGGCTGTTGGTGGCTGTTGGTCTTGCCATACATGTCCGTGCGTGGAGGCTGTCAGTCTTGCCATACATGTCCATGCGTGGTGGTTGTTGGTCTTGCCACACACGTCCGTGCGTCGTGCCTGTTGGTCTTGCCATACATGTCTGTGCGTGGTGGCTGTTGGTCTTCTCGTTCATGCCCGTGCGTAGTGCCTGTTGGTCTTGCCATACATGTCCGTGCGTGGTGCCTGTTGGTCTTCCCATACATGTCCGTGCGTGGTGGCTGTTCGTCTTCTCACACATGTCTGTGCGTGGTGGCTGTTGGTCTTCTCATACATGTCCGTGCTTGGTGGCTGTTGGTGGCTGTTGGTCTTGCCATACACGTCCGTGCGTGGTGCCTGTTGGTCTTGCCAAACATGTCTGTGCGTGGTGCCTGTTGGTTTTCTCGTTCATGTCCGTGCGTGGTGGCTGTTGGTCTTGCCATACATGTCCGTGCGTGTTGGCTGTCAGTCTTGCCATACATGTCCGTGCGTGGTGGCTGTTGGTCTTCTCGTTCATGCCCGTGCGTGGTGGCTGTTGGTCTTCTCGTTCATGCCCGTGCGTGGTTGCTGTCAGTCTTGCCATACATGTCCGTGCGTGGTGGCTGTTGGTCTTCTTGGTCATGCCCGTGCGTGGTGGTTCTTGGTCTTGCCATACATGTCCGTGCGTGGTGGCTGTCAGTCTTGCCATACATGTCCATGCGTGGTGGTTGTTGGTCTTGCCAGACACGTCCGTGCGTGGTGCCTGTTGGTCTTGCCATACATGTCTGTGCGTGGTGGCTGTTGGTCTTCTCGTTCATGCCCGTCCGTGGTGCCTGTTGGTCTTACCATACATGTCCGTGTGTGGTGCCTGTTGGTCTTGCCATACATGTCCGTGCGTGGTGGCTGTTCGTCTTCTCATGCATGTCTGTGCGTGGTGGCTGTTGGTCTTCTCATACATATCCGTGGGTGGTGGCTGTTGGTGGCTGTTGGTCTTGCCATACATGTCCGTGCGTGGTGGCTGTTGGTCTTGTCATACATGTCCGTGCGTGGAGGCTATCCGTCTTGCCATACATGTCCGTGTGTGGTGCGTGTTCGTCTTTTAGTTCACATGCATGCGCGGCGCCTGTCAGTCTTGCCATACATGTCCGTGCGTGGTGGCTGTTGGTCTTGCCATACACGTCCGAGCGTGGTGGCTCTTGGTCTTCTCGTTCATGTCCGTGCTTGGTGGCTGTTGGTCTTGCCATACACGTCCGTGCGTGGTGGCTGTTGGTCTTCTCGTTCATGCCCGTGCGTGGTGGCTGTCAGTCTTGCCATACATGTCCGTGCGTGGAGCCTGTTGGTCTTGCCATACATGTCTGTGCGTGGTGGCTGTCAATCTTGCCATACATGTCCGTGCGTGGTGCCTGTTGCTCTTCTCGATCATGCCCGTGCGTGGTGGCTGTTGGTCTTGCCTTACACGTCCGTGCGTGGAGGCTGTTAGTCCTGCCATACATGTCCGTGCGTGGTGGCTGTTGGTCTTCTCGTTCATGTCCGTGGGTGGTGCCTGTTGGTCTTGCCATACATGTCTGTGCGTGGTGGCTGTCAGCCTTGCCATACATGTCCGTGGGTGGAGGCTGTCAGTCTTGCCACACATGTCTGTGCATGGTGGCCGTTGGTCTTGCCATACATGTCCGTGCGTGGAGGCTGTCAGTCTTGCCATACACGTCCGTGTGTGGTGGCTGTTGGTCTTCTCGTTCATGTCCGAGCGTGGTGACAGTTGGTCTTTGCTATACATGTCTGTGCGCGGTGCCTGTTGGTCCTCTCGTTCATGCCCGTGCGTGGTGGTTGTTGGTCTTGCCATACATGTCTGTGCGTGGAGCCTGTTGGTCTTGCCATACATGTCCGTGCGTGGAGGCTGTCAGTCTTGCCATACACGTCCGTGCGTGGAGGCTGTTGGTCTTCTCGTTCATGCCCGTGCGTGGTGGTTGTTGGTCTTGCCATACATGTCTGTTCGTGGTGGCCGTTGGTCTTGCCATACATGTCCGTGCGTGGTGGCTGTCAGTCTTGCCATACATGTCCGTGCGTGGTGGCGGTTGATCTTCTCCTTCATGTGCTTGCGTGATGGCTGTTGGTCTTGCCATACACGTCCGTGCGTGGTGGCTGTTGGTCTTCTCGTTCATGTCCGTGCGTGGTGGCTGTTGGTCTTGCCATACACGTCCGTGCGTGGTGGCTGTTGGTCTTCTCGTTCATGCCCGTGCGTGGTGGTTGTTGGTGTTGCCATACATGTCTGTGCGTGGTGCCTGTTGGTCTTCTTGTTCATATGCGTGAGTGGTGGCTGTCAGCCTTGCCATACATGTCCGTGCGTGGAGCCTGTTGGTCTTGCCATACATGTCTGTGCGTGGTGGCTGTCAATCTTGCCATACATGTCCGTGCGTGGTGCCTGTTGGTCTTCTCGATCATGCCCGTGCGTGGTGGCTGTTGGTCTTGCCATACACGTCCGTGCGTGGAGACTGTCAGTCTTGCCATACACGTCCGTGCGTGGAGGCTGTTGGTCTTGCCACACATGTCCGTGCGTGGTGGCTGTTGGTCTTGCCATACACGTCCGTGCGTGGTGGCTGTAAGTCTTGCCATACATGTCCGTGCGTGGAGGCTGTCAGTCCTACCATACATGTCCGTGCGTGGTGGCTGTTGGTCTTCTCGTTCATGTCCGTGCGTGGTGCCTGTTGGTCTTGCCATACATGTCCGTGCGTGGTGGCTGTCAGCCTTGGCATACATGTCCGTGGGTGGAGGCTGTCAGTCTTGCCACACATGTCTGTGCATGGTGGTCGTTGGTCTTACCATACATGTCCGTGCGTGGAGGCTGTCAGTCTTGCCATACACGTCCGTGCGTGGTGGCTGTTGGTCTTCTCGTTCATGTCCGAGCGTGGTGACTGTTGGTCTTTGCCATACATGTCTGTGCGGGGTGCTTGTTGGTCCTTTCGTTCATGCCCGTGCTTGGTGGTTGTTGGTCTTGCCATACGTGTCTGTGCGTGGAGGCTGTTGGTCTTGCCATACACCTCCGTGCGTGGTGGCTGTTGGTTTTCTCGTTCATGCCCGTGCGTGGTGGTTGTTGGTCTTGCCATATATGTCCGTGCGTGGAGGCTGTTGGTCTTGCCATACATGTCTGTGCGTGGTGGCCGTTGGTCTTGCAATACATGTCTGTGCGTGGAGGCTGTCAGTCTTGCCATACAAGTCCGTGCGTGGTGGCTGTTGGTCTTCTCGTTCATGTCCGAGCGTGGTGACTGTTGGTCTTTGCCATACATGTCTGTGCGGGGTGCTTGTTGGTCCTCTCGTTCATGCCCGTGCGTGGTGGTTGTTGGTCTTGCCATACATGTCTGTGCGTGGAGGCTGTTGGTCTTGCCATACACGTCCGTGCGTGGTGGCTGTTGGTTTTCTCGTTCATGCCCGTGCGTGGTGGTTGTTGGTCTTGCCATACATGTCCGTGCGTGGAGGCTGTTGGTCTTGCCATACATGTCTGTGCGTGGTGGCTGTCAACCTTGCCATACATGTCCGTGCGTGGAGGCTGTCAGTCTTGCCATACATGTCTGTGCGTGGTGGCCGTTGGTCTTGCAATACATGTCTGTACGTGGAGGCTGTCAGTCTTGCCATACACGTCCGTGCGTGGAGGCTGTTGGTCTTCTCGTTCATGCCCGTGCGTGGTGGCTGTTGGTCTTGCCATACACGTCAGTGCGTGGTGGCTGTCAGTCCTGCCATACATGTCCGTGCGTGGAGGCTGTCAGTCTTGCCATACATGTCCGTGCGTGGTGGCTGTTGGTCTTCTCGTTCATGTCCGTGCGTGGTGCCTGTTGGTCTTGCCATACATGTCCGTGCGTGGAGGCTGTCAGTCTTGCCATACATGTCTGTGCGTATTGGCCGTTGGTCTTGCCATACATGTCCGTGCGTGGTGGCTGGTGGTCTTGCCATACCTGTCCGTGCGTGGTGGCTGTTGGTCTTCACGTTGATGTCCGTGCTTGGAGGCTGTCAGTCTTGCCATACATGTCCGTGCGTGGAGGCTGTCAGTCCTACCATACATGTCCGTGCGTGGTGGCTGTTGGTCTTCTCGTTCATGTCCGTGCGTGGTGCCTGTTGGTCTTGCCATACATGTCCGTGCGTGGTGGCTGTCAGCCTTGGCATACATGTCCGTGGGTGGAGGCTGTCAGTCTTGCCACACATGTCTGTGCATGGTGGCCGTTGGTCTTACCATACATGTCCGTGCGTGGAGGCTGTCAGTCTTGCCATACACGTCCGTGCGTGGTGGCTGTTGGTCTTCTCGTTCATGTCCGAGCGTGGTGACTGTTGGTCTTTGCCATACATGTCTGTGCGGGGTGCTTGTTGGTCCTTTCGTTCATGCCCGTGCTTGGTGGTTGTTGGTCTTGCCATACGTGTCTGTGCGTGGAGGCTGTTGGTCTTGCCATACACCTCCGTGCGTGGTGGCTGTTGGTTTTCTCGTTCATGCCCGTGCGTGGTGGTTGTTGGTCTTGCCATACATGTCCGTGCGTGGAGGCTGTTGGTCTTGCCATACATGTCTGTGCGTGGTGGCCGTTGGTCTTGCAATACATGTCTGTGCGTGGAGGCTGTCAGTCTTGCCATACAAGTCCGTGCGTGGTGGCTGTTGGTCTTCTCGTTCATGTCCGAGCGTGGTGACTGTTGGTCTTTGCCATACATGTCTGTGCGGGGTGCTTGTTGGTCCTCTCGTTCATGCCCGTGCGTGGTGGTTGTTGGTCTTGCCATACATGTCTGTG
This sequence comes from Haliotis asinina, assembly GCF_037392515.1. Classification (NCBI taxonomy): domain Eukaryota; kingdom Metazoa; phylum Mollusca; class Gastropoda; order Lepetellida; family Haliotidae; genus Haliotis; species Haliotis asinina. Next base: position 69,564,529 of record NC_090285.1, read on the forward strand.
CGTGGAGGCTGTTGGTCTTGCCATACACGTCCGTGCGTGGTGGCTGTTGGTTTTCTCGTTCATGCCCGTGCGTGGTGGTTGTTGGTCTTGCCATACATGTCCGTGCGTGGAGGCTGTTGGTCTTGCCATACATGTCTGTGCGTGGTGGCTGTCAACCTTGCCATACATGTCCGTGCGTGGAGGCTGTCAGTCTTGCCATACATGTCTGTGCGTGGTGGCCGTTGGTCTTGCAATACATGTCTGTGCGTGGAGGCTGTCAGTCTTGCCATACACGTCCGTGCGTGGAGGCTGTTGGTCTTCTCGTTCATGCCCGTGCGTGGTGGCTGTTGGTCTTGCCATACACGTCAGTGCGTGGTGGCTGTCAGTCCTGCCATACATGTCCGTGCGTGGAGGCTGTCAGTCTTGCCATACATGTCCGTGCGTGGTGGCTGTTGGTCTTCTCGTTCATGTCCGTGCGTGGTGCCTGTTGGTCTTGCCATACATGTCCGTGCGTGGAGGCTGTCAGTCTTGCCATACATGTCTGTGCGTATTGGCCGTTGGTCTTGCCATACATGTCCGTGCGTGGTGGCTGGTGGTCTTGCCATACCTGTCCGTGCGTGGTGGCTGTTGGTCTTCACGTTGATGTCCGTGCTTGGAGGCTGTCAGTATTGCCATACCTGTCCGTGCGTGGTGGCTGTTGGTCTTGCCATACCTGTCCGTGCGTGGTGGCTGTCAGTCTTGCCATACATGTCTGTGCGTGGTGGCCGTTGGTCTTGCCATACATGTCCGTGCGTGGTGGCTGTTGACCTTGCCATACCTGTCCGTGCGTGGTGGCTGTTGGACTTCACGTTGATGTCCGTGCGTGGATGCTGTCAGTCTTGCCATACACGTCCGTGCGTGGAGGCTGTTGGTCTTCTCGTTCATGCCCGTGCGTTGTGGTTGTTGGTCTTGCCACACATATCTGTGCGTGGTGGCTGTTGGTCTTGCCATACATGTCCGTGCGTGGTGGCTGTCAGTCTTGCCATACATGTCCGTGCGTGGAGGCTGTCAGTATTGCCATACACGTCCGTGCGTTGAGGCTGTTGGTCTTCTCGTACATGCCCGTGCGTGGTGGCTGTTGGTCTTGCCATACACGTCAGTGCGTGGTGGCTGTCAGTCTTGCCATACATGTCCGTGCGTGGAGGCTTTGAGTCTTACCATACATGTCCGTGCGTGGTGGCTGTTGGTCTTCACGTTGATGTCCGTGCGTGCTGGTTGTTGGTCTTGCCATACATGTCCGTGCGTGGAGGCTGTTGGTCTTGCCATACATGTCCGTGCGTGGTGGATGTCAACCTTGCCATACATGTCCGTGCGTGGACGCTGTCAGTCTTGCCATACATGTCTGTGCGTGGTGGCTGTTGGTCTTCACGTTGATGTCCGTGCGTGGTGGCTGTTAGTCTTCTCGTTCATGCCCGTGCGTGGTGGTTGTTGGTCTTGCCATACATGTCCGTGCGTGGTGGCTGTTGGACTTGCCATACATGTCCGTGCGTGGTGGCTGTCAGTCTTGCCATACATGTCTGTGTGGGGTGGTTGTTGGTCTTACCATACACGTCCGTGCGTGGTGGCTGTTGGTCTTGCCATTTTTGTCTGTGCGTGGTGGCTTTTGGTCTTCTCGTTCATGCCCGTGCGTAGTGCCTGTTGGTCTTACCATACATGTCCGTGCGTGGTGCCTGTTGGTCTTGCCATACATGTCCGTGCGTGGTGGTTGTTGGTCTTGCCATACACGTCCGTGCGTGGTGGCTGTTCGTCTTCTCACACATGTCTGTGCGTGGTGGCTGTTGGTCTTCTCATACATGTCCGTGCTTGGTGGCTGTTGGTGCCTGTTGGTCTTGCCATACATGTCCGTGCGTGGTTGTTGTTGGTCTTGCCATACATGTCTGTGCGTGGTGGCTGTTGGTCTTCTCCTTCATGTGCGTGCGTTGTGGCTGTTGGTCTTGCCATACACGTCTGTGCGTGGTGGCTGTTGGTCTTCTCCTTCATGTCCGAGCGTGGTGACAGTTGGTCTTTGCTATACATGTCTGTGCGGGGTGCCTGTTGTTCCTCTCGTTCATGCCCGTGCGTGGTGGTTGTTGGTCTTGCCATACATGTCTGTGCGTGGAGCCTGTTATTCTTGCCATACATGTCCGTGCGTGGAGGCTGTCAGTCTTGCCATACACGTCCGTGCGTGGAGGCTGTTGGTCTTCTCGTTCATGCCCGTGCGTGGTGGTTTTTGGTCTTGCCATACATGTCTGTTCGTGGTGGCCGTTGGTCTTGCCATACATGTCCGTGCGTGGTGGCTGTTAGTCTTGCCATACATGTCCGTGCGTGGTGGCGGTTGATCTTCTCCTTTATGAGCTTGCGTGATGGCTGTTGGTCTTGCCATACACGTCCGTGCGTGGTGGCTGTTGGTCTTCTCGTTCATGTCCGTGCGTGGTGGCTGTTGGTCTTGCCATACACGTCCGTGCGTGGTGGCTGTTGGTCTTCTTGTTCATGCCCGTGCGTGGTGGTTGTTGGTCTTGCCATACATGTCTGTGCGTGGTGCCTGTTGGTCTTCTCGTTCATATGCGTGCGTGGTGGCTGTCAGCCTTGCCATACATGTCCGTGCGTGGAGCCTGTTGGTCTTGCCATACATGTCTGTGCGTGGTGGCTGTCAATCTTGCCATGCATGTCTGTGCGTGGTGCCTGTTGGTCTTCTCGATCATGCCCGTGCGTGGAGGCTGTTGGTCTTGCCATACACGTCCGTGCGTGGAGACTGTCAGTCTTGCCATACACGTCCGTGCGTGGAGGCTGTTGGTCTTGCCACACATGTCCGTGCGTGGTGGCTGTTGGTCTTGCCATACACGTCCGTGCGTGGTGGCTGTCATGCTTGCCATACATGTCCGTGCGTGGAGGCTGTCAGTCCTGCCATACATGTCCGTGCGTGGTGCCTGTTGGTCTTCTCGTTCATGTCCGTGCGTGGTGGCTGTTGGTCTTGCCATACATGTCTGTGCGTGGTGGCTGTCAGCCTTGGCATACATGTCCGTGGGTGGAGGCTGTCAGTCTTGCCACACATGTCTGTGCATGGTGGTCGTTGGTCTTACCATACATGTCCGTGCGTGGAAGCTGTCAGTCTTGCCATACACGTCCGTGCGTGGTGGCTGTTGGTCTTCTCGTTCATGTCCGAGCGTGGTGACTGTTGGTCTTTGCCATACATGTCTGTGCGGGGTGCTTGTTGGTCCTCTCGTTGATGCCCGTGCGTGGTGGTTGTTGGTCTTGCCATACATGTCTGTGCATGGAGGCTGTTCGTCTTGCCATACACGTCCGTGCGTGGTGGCTGTTGGTTTTCTCGTTCATGCCCGTGCGTGGTGGTTGTTGGTCTTGCCATACATGTCCGTGCGTGGAGGATGTTGGTCTTGCCATACATGTCTGTGCGTGGTGGCTGTCAACCTTGCCATACATGTCCGTGCGTGGAGGCTGTCAGTCTTGCCATACATGTCTGTGCGTGGTGGCCGTTGGTCTTGCAATACATGCCTGTGCGTGGAGGCTGTCAGTCTTGCCATACACGTCCGTGCGTGGAGGCTGTTGGTCTTCTCGTTCATGCCCGTGCGTGGTGGCTGTTGGTCTTGCCATACACGTCAGTGCGTGGTGGCTGTCAGTCCTGCCATACATGTCCGTGCGTGGAGGCTGTCAGTCTTGCCATACATGTCCGTGCGTGGTGGCTGTTGGTCTTCTCGTTCATGTCCGTGCGTGGTGCCTGTTGGTCTTGCCATACATGTCCGTGCGTGGAGGCTGTCAGTCTTGCCATACATGTCTGTGCGTATTGGCCGTTGGTCTTGCCATACATGTCCGTGCGTGGTGGCTGTTGGTCTTGCCATACCTGTCCGTGCGTGGTGGCTGTTGGTCTTCACGTTGATGTTTGTGCTTGGAGGCTGTCAGTCTTGCCATACCTGTCCGTGCGTGGTGGCTGTTGGTCTTTGCATACCTGTCCGTGCGTGGTGTCTGTCAGTCTTGCCATACATGTCTGTGCGTGGTGGCCGTTGGTCTTGCCATACATGTCCGTGCGTGGTGGCTGTTGACCTTGCCAAACCTGTCCGTGCGGGGTGGCTGTTGCTCTTCACGTTGATGTCCGTGCGTGGATGCTGTCAGTCTTGCCATACACGTCCGTGCGTGGAGGCTGTTGGTCTTCTCGTTCATGCCCGTGCGTTGTGGTTGTTGGTCTTGCCATACATATCTGTGCGTGGTGGCTGTTGGTCTTGCCATACATGTCCGTGCGTGGTGGCTGTCAGTCTTGCCATACATGTCCGTGCGTGGAGGCTGTCAGTATTGCCATACACGTCCGTGCGTAGAGGCTGTTGGTCTTCACGTTGATGTCCGTGCGTGCTGGTTGTTGGTCTTGCCATACATGTCCGTGCGTGGAGGCTGTTGGTCTTGCCATACATGTCCGTGCGTGGTGGATGTCAACCTTGCCATACATGTCCGTGCGTGGACGCTGTCAGTCTTGCCATACATGTCTGTGCGTGGTGGCTGTTGGTCTTCACGTTGATGTCCGTGCGTGGTGGCTGTTGGTCTTCTCGTTCATGCCCGTGCGTGGTGGTTGTTGGTCTTGCCATACATGTCCGTGCGTGGTGGCTGTTGGACTTGCCATACATGTCCGTGCGTGGTGGCTGTCAGTCTTGCCATACATGTCTGTGCGGGGTGGTTGTTGGTCTTACCATACACGTCCGTGCGTGGTGGCTGTTGGTCTTGCCATTTATGTCTGTGCGTGGTGGCTGTTGGTCTTCTCGTTCATGCCCGTGCGTAGTGCCTGTTGGTCTTACCATACATGTCCGTGCGTGGTGCCTGTTGGTCTTGCCATACATGTCCGTGCGTGGTGGTTGTTGGTCTTGCCATACACGTCCGTGCGTGGTGGCTGTTCGTCTTCTCACACATGTCTGTGCGTGGTGGCTGTTGGTCTTCTCATACATGTCCGTGCTTGGTGGCTGTTGGTGCCTGTTGGTCTTGCCATACATGTCCGTGCGTGGTTGTTGTTGGTCTTGCCATACATGTCTGTGCGTGGTGGCTGTTGGTCTTCTCCTTCATGTGCGTGCGTTGTGGCTGTTGGTCTTGCCATACACGTCTGTGCGTGGTGGCTGTTGGTCTTCTCCTTCATGTGCGTGCGAGGTGGTTGTTGGTCTTGCCATACATGTCCGTGCGTGGTGACTGTTGGTATTGCCTTACCTGTCCGTGCGTAGTGGCTGTCAGTATTGCCATACATGTCCGTGCGTGGTGGCTGTCAGTCTTGCCATACATGTCCGTGCGTGGTGGCTGTTGGTCTTCTCGTTCATGCCCGTGCGTGGTGGTTGTTGGTCTTGCCATACATGTCCGTGCGTGGTGACTGTTGGTCTTGCCTTACCTGTCCGTGCGTAGTGGCTGTCAGTGTTGCCATACATGTCCGTGCGTGGTGGCTGTCAGTCTTGCCATACATGTCCGTGCGTGGTGGCTGTTGGTCTTCTCGTTCATGCCCGTGCGTGGTGGCTGTCAGTCTTGCCATACATGTCCGTGCGTGGTGGCTGTTGGTCTTCTCGTTCATGCCCGTGCGTGGTGGTTGTTGGTCTTGCCATACACGTCCGTGCTTCGTGCCTGTTGGTCTTGCCATACATGTCTGTGCGTGGTGGCTGTTGGTCTTCTCGTTCATGCCCGTGCGTAGTGCCTGTTGGTCTTGCCATACATGTCCGTGCGTGGTGCCTGTTGGCCTTGCCATACATGTCCGTGCGTGGTGGCTGTTCGTCTTCTCATACATGTCTGTGCGTGGTGGCTGTTGGTCTTCTGATACATGTCCGTGCGTGGTGGCTGTTGGTGCCTGTTGGTCTTGCCATACATGTCCGTGCGTGGTTGTTGTTGGTCTTGCCATACATGTCTGTGCGTGGTGGCTGTTGGTCTTCTCCTTCATGTGCGTGCGTTGTGGCTGTCAGTCTTGCCATACACGTCTGTGCGTGGAGGCTGTTGGTCTTCTCGTTCATGCCCGTGCGTGGTGGCTGTCAGTCTTGCCATACATGTCCGTGCGTGGTGGCTGTTGGTCTTCTCGTTCATGCCCGTGCGTGGTGGCTGTCAGTCTTGCCATACATGTCCGTGCGTGGTGGCTGTTGGTCTTCTCGTTCATGCCCGTGCGTGGTGGTTGTTGGTCTTGCCATACATGTCCGTGCGTGGTGACTGTTGGTCTTGTCATACATATCCGTGCGTTGTGGCTGTCAGTCTTGCCATACATGTCCATGCGTGGTGGCTGTTGGTCTTGCCATAAACGTCCGTGCGTCGTCCCTGTTGGTCTTGCCATACATGTCTGTGCGTGGTGGCTGTTGGTCTTCTCGTTCATGCCCGTGCGTAGTGACTGTTGGTCTTACCATACATGTCCGTGCGTGGTGCCTGTTGGTCTTGCCATACATGTCCGTGCGTGGTGGCTGTTCGTCTTCTCATACATGTCTGTGCGTGGTGGCTGTTGGTCTTCTCATACATGTCCGTGCGTGGTGGCTGTTGGTGGCGGTAGGTGGCTGTTGGTCTTGCTATACATGTCCGTGCGTGGTTGTTGTTGGTCTTGCCATACATGTCTGTTCGTGGTGCCTGTTGGTCTTCTCGTTCATGTCCGTTCGTGGTGGCTGTTGGTCTTGCCACACCTGTCTGTGCGTTGTGACTGTCAGTCTTGCCATACATGTCCGTGCGTGGTGGCTGTCAGTCTTGCCATACATGTCCGTGCGTGGTGGCTGTTGGTCTTCTCGTTCATGCCCGTGCGTGGTGGCTGTCAGTCTTGCCATACATGTCCGTGCGTGGTGGTTGTTGGACTTCTCGTTCATGCCCGTGCGTGGTGGTTGTTGGTCTTGCCATACATGTCCGTGCGTGGTGGCTGTTGGTCTTGCCATACATGTCCGTGCGTGGTGGCTGTCAGTCTTGCCATACATGTTCATGCGTGGTGGTTGTTGGTCTTGCCAGACACGTCCGTGCGTGGTGGCTGTTGGTCTTGCCATACATGTCTGTGCGTGGTGGCTGTTGGTCTTCTCGTTCATGCCCGTTCGTGGTGCCTGTTGGTCTTACCATACATGTCCGTGCGTGGTGGCTGTTGGTCTTACCATACATGTCCGTGCGTGGTGGCTGTTCGTCTTCTCATGCATGTCCGTGCGTGGTGGCTGTTGGTCTTCTCATACATGTCTATGCGTGGTGGCTGTTGGTCTTCACGTTGATGTCCGTGCGTTGTGGCTGTTGGTCTTTCGTTCATGCCCGTGCGTGGTGGTTGTTGGTCTTGCCATACATGTCCGTGCGTGGTGGCTGTTGGTCCTGCCATACATGTCCGTGCGTGGTGGCTGTCAGTCTTACCATACATGTCTGTGCGGGGTGGTTGTTGGTCTTGCCATACACGTCCGTGCGTGGTGGCTGTTGGTCTTGCCATACATGTCTGTGCGTGGTGGCTGTTGGTCTTCTCGTTCATGCCCGTGCGTAGTGCCTGTTGGTCTTACCATACATGTCCGTGCGTGGTGCCTGTTGGTCTTGCCATACATGTCCGTGCGTGGTGGTTGTTGGTCTTGCCATACACGTCCGTGCGTGGTGGCTGTTCGTCTTCTCACACATGTCTGTGCGTGGTGGCTGTTGGTCTTCTCATACATGTCTGTGCTTGGTGGCTGTTGGTGCCTGTTGGTCTTGCCATACATGTCCGTGCGTGGTTGTTGTTGGTCTTGCCATACATGTCTGTGCGTGGTGGCTGTTGGTCTTCTCCTTCATGTGCGTGCGTTGTGGCTGTCAGTCTTGCCATACACGTCTGTGCGTGGAGGCTGTTGGTCTTCTCCTTCATGTGCGTGCGAGGTGGTTGTTGGTCTTGCCATACATGTCCGTGCGTGGTGACTGTTGGTCTTGCCTTACCTGTCCGTGCGTAGTGGCTGTCAGTATTGCCATACATGTCCGTGCGTGGTGGCTGTCAGTCTTGCCATACATGTCCGTGCGTGGTGGCTGTTGGTCTTCTCGTTCATGCCCGTGCGTGGTGGCTGTCAGTCTTGCCATACATGTCCGTGCGTGGTGGCTGTTGGTCTTCTCGTTCATGCCCGTGCGTGGTGGTTGTTGGTCTTGCCATACATGTCCGTGCGTGGTGGCTGTTGGTTTTGCCATACATGTCCGTGCGTGGTGGCTGTCAGTCTTGCCATACATGTCCATGCGTGGTGGTTGTTGGTCTTGCCATACACGTCCGTGCGTCGTGCCTGTTGGTCTTGCCATACATGTCTGTGCGTGGTGGCTGTTGGTCTTCTCGTTCATGCCCGTGCGTAGTGCCTGTTGGTCTCACCATACATGTCCGTGCGTGGTGGCTGTTGGTCTTGCCACACCTGTCTGTGCGTTGTGGCTGTCAGTCTTGCCATACATGTCCGTGCGTGGTGGCTGTCAGTCTTGCCATACATGTCCGTGCGTGGTGGCTGTTGGTCTTCTCGTTCATGCCCGTGTGTGGTGGCTGTCAGTCTTGCCATACACGTCTGTGCGTGGAGGCTGTTGGTCTTCTCCTTCATGTGCGTGCGAGGTGGTTGTTGGTCTTGCCATACATGTACGTGCGTGGTGACTGTTGGTCTTGCCTTACCTGTCCGTGCGTAGTGGCTGTCAGTATTGCCATACATGTCCGTGAGTGGTGGCTGTCAGTCTTGCCATACATGTCCGTGCGTGGTGGCTGTTGGTCTTCTCGTTCATGCCCGTGCGTGGTGGCTGTCAGTCTTGCCATACATGTCCGTGCGTGGTGGCTGTTGGTCTTCTCGTTCATGCCCGTGCGTGGTGGTTGTTGGTCTTGCCATACATGTCCGTGCGTGGTGGCTGTTGGTTTTGCCATACATGTCCGTGCGTGGTGGCTGTCAGTCTTGCCATACATGTCCATGCGTGGTGGTTGTTGGTCTTGCCATACACGTCCGTGCGTCGTGCCTGTTGGTCTTGCCATACATGTCTGTGCGTGGTGGCTGTTGGTCTTCTCGTTCATGCCCGTGCGTAGTGCCTGTTGGTCTCACCATACATGTCCGTCCGTGGTGGCTGTTGGTCTTGCCATACATGTCTGTGCGTGGTGGCTGTTGGTCTTCTCATACATGTCCGTGCGTGGTGCCTGTTGGTCTTGCTATACATGTCCGTGCGTGGTGCCTGTTGGTCTTGCCATACATGTCTGTTCGTGGTGCCTGTTGGTCTTCTCGTTCATGCCCGTGCGTGGTGGCTGTCAGTCTTGCAATACATGTCCGTGTGTGGTGGTTGTTGGACTTCTCGTTCATGCCCGTGCGTGGTGGTTGTTGGTCTTGCCATACATGTCCGTGCGTGGTGGCTGTTGGTCTTGCCATACATGTCCGTGCGTGGTGGCTGTCAGTCTTGCCATACATGTTCATGCGTGGTGGTTGTTGGTCTTGCCAGACACGTCCGTGCGTGGTGGCTGTTGGTCTTGCCATACATGTCTGTGCGTGGTGGCTGTTGGTCTTCTCGTTCATGCCCGTGCGTGGTGCCTGTTGGTCTTGCCATACATGTCCGTGCGTGGTGGCTGTTGGTTTTGCCATACATGTCCGTGCGTGGTGGCTGTCAGTCTTGCCATACATGTCCATGCGTGGTGGTTGTTGGTCTTGCCATACACGTCCGTGCGTCGTGCCTGTTGGTCTTGCCATACATGTCTGTGCGTGGTGGCTGTTGGTCTTCTCGTTCATGCCCGTGCGTAGTGCCTGTTGGTCTCACCATACATGTCCGTGCGTGGTGCCTGTTGGTCTTGCCATACATGTCCGTGCGTGGTGGCTGTTCGTCTTCTCATACATGTCTGTGCGTGGTGGCTGTTGGTCTTCTGATACATGTCCGTGCGTGGTGACTGTTGGTGCCTGTTGGTCTTGCCATACATGTCCGTGCGTGGTTGTTGTTGGTCTTGCCATACATGTCTGTGCGTGGTGGCTGTTGGTCTTCTCCTTCATGTGCGTGCGTTGTGGCTGTCAGTCTTGCCATACACGTCGGTGCGTGGAGGCTGTTGGTCTTCTCCTTCATGTGCGTGCGTGGTGGTTGTTGGTCTTGCCATACATGTCCGTGCGTGGTGACTGTTGGTCTTGCTATACCTGTCGGTGCGTAGTGGCTGTCAGTCTTGCCATACATGTCCGTGCGTGGTGGCGGTCAGTCTTGCCATACATGTCCGTGCGTGGTGGCTGTTGGTCTTCTCGTTCATGCCCGTGCGTGGTGGCTGTCAGTCTTGCCATACATGTCCGTGCGTGGTGGCTGTTGGTCCTCTCGTTCATGCCCGTGCGTGGTGGTTGTTGGTCTTGCCATACATGTCCGTGCGTGGTGACTGTTGGTCTTGCCATACATGTCCGTGCGTGGTGGCTGTCAGTCTTGCCATACATGTCCATGCGTGGTGGCTGTTGGTCTTCTCGTTCATGCCCGGTTGTAGTGCCTGTTGGTCTTACCATACATGTCCGTGCGTGGTTGTTGTTGGTCTTGCCATACATGTCCGTGCGTGGTGGCTGTTGGTCTTGCCATACACGTCCGTGCGTGGTGCCTGTTGGTCTTGCCATACATGTCTGTGCGTGGTGGCTGTTGGTCTTCTCGTTCATGCCCGTGCGTAGTGCCTGTTGGTCTTACCATACATGTCCGTGCGTGGTGCCTGTTGGTCTTGCCATACATGTCCGTGCGTGGTGGCTGTTCGTCTTCTCATACATGTCTGTGCGTGGTGGCTGTTGGTCTTCTCATACATGTCCGTGCGTGGTGGCTGTTGGTGGCGGTTGGTGGCTGTTGGTCTTGCCATACATGTCCGTGCGTGGTTGTTGTTGGTCTTGCCATACATGTCTGTTCGTGGTGCCCGTTGGTCTTCTCGTTCATGTCCGTTCGTGGTGGCTGTTGGTCTTGCCACACCTGTCTGTGCGTTGTGGCTGTCAGTCTTGCCATACATGTCCGTGCGTGGTGGCTGTCAGTCTTGCCATACATGTCCGTGCGTGGTGGCTGTTGGTCTTCTCGTTCATGCCCGTGTGTGGTGGCTGTCAGTCTTGCCATACATGTCCGTGCGTGGTGGCTGTTGGACTTCTCCTTCATGTGCGTGCGTGGTGGTTGTTGGTCTTGCCATACATGTCCGTGCGTGGTGACTGTTGGTCTTGCTATACCTGTCCGTGCGTAGTGGCTGTCAGTCTTGCCATACATGTCCGTGCGTGGTGGCTGTCAGTCTTGCCATACATGTCCGTGCGTGGTGGCTGTTGGTCTTCTCGTTCATGCCCGTGCGTGGTGGTTGTTGGTCTTGCCATACATGTCCGTGCATGGTGACTGTTGGTCTTGCCATACATGTCCGTGGGTGGTGGCTGTTGGTCTTGCCATACATGTCCATGCGTGGTGGCTGTTGGTCTTGCCATACACGTCCGTGCGTCGTGCCTGTTGGTCTTGCCATACATGTCTGTGCGTGGTGGCTGTTGGTCTTCTCGTTCATGTCCGTGCGTGGTGCCTGTTGGTCTTGCCATACATGTCCGTGCGTGGTGGCTGTTCGTCTTCTGATACATGTCTGTGCGTGGTGGCTGTTGGTCTTCTCATTCATGTCCGTGCGTGGTGGCTGTTGGTGGCGGTAGGTGGCTGTTGGTCTTGCTATACATGTCCGTGCGTGGTTGTTGTTGGTCTTGCCATACATGTCTGTTCGTGGTGCCTGTTGGTCTTCTCGTTCATGTCCGTTCGTGGTGGCTGTTGGTCTTGCCACACCTGTCTGTGCGTTGTGGCTGTCAGTCTTGCCATACATGTCCGTGCGTGGTGGCTGTCAGTCTTGCCATACATGTCCGTGCGTGGTGGCTGTTGGTCTTCTCGTTCATGCCCGTGCGTGGTGGCTGTTGGTCTTACCATACATGTCCGTGCGTGGTGCCTGTTGGACTTCTCGTTCATGCCCGTGCGTGGTGGTTGTTGGTCTTGCCATACATGTCCGTGCGTGGTGGCTGTTGGTCTTGCCATACATGTCCGTGCGTGGTGGCTGTCAGTCTTGCCATACATGTTCATGCGTGGTGGTTGTTGGTCTTGCCAGACACGTCCGTGCGTGGTGCCTGTTGGTCTTGCCATACATGTCTGTGCGTGGTGACTGTTGGTCTTCTCGTTCATGCCCGTGCGTGGTGGCTGTTGGTCTTACCATACATGTCCGTGCGTGGTGGCTGTTGGTCTTGCCATACATGTCCGTGCGTGGTGGCTGTTCGTCTTCTCATGCATGTCCGTGCGTGGTGGCTGTTGGTCTTCTCATACATGTCCGTGCGTGGTGGCTGTTGGTGGCTGTTGGTCTTGTCATACATGTCCGTGCGTGGTTGTTGTTGGTCTTGCCATACATGTCTGTGCGTGGTGCCTGTTGGTCTTCTCGTTTATGTCCGTGTGTGGTGGCTGTTGGTCTTGCCATACATGTCCGTGCGTGGAGGCTGTTGGTCTTGCCATACCTGTCCGAGCGTGGTGGCTGTCAGTCTTGCCACACATGTCTGTGCGTGGTGGCTGTTGGTCTTCTCGTTCATGTCCGTGCGTGGTGGCTGTTGGTCTTACCATACATGTCCGTGTGTGGTGGCTGTTGGTCTTGCCATACATGTCCGTGCGTGGAGGCTGGCAGTCTTGCCATACATGTCCGTGCGTGGTGGCTGTCAGTCTTGCCATACATGTCCGTGCGTGGTGCCTGTTGGTCTTGCCATACATGTCTGTGCGTGGTGGCTGTTGGTCTTCTCGTTCATGCCCGTGCGTGGTGCCTGTTGGTCTTCTCGTTCATGCCCGTGCGTAGTGGTTGTTGGTCTTACCATACATGTCCATGCGTGGTGGCTGTTGGTCTTGCCATACATGACCGTGCGTGGTGGCTGTCAGTCTTGCTATACACGTCCGTGCGTGATGGCTGTTGGTCTTCTCATACATGTCTGTGCGTGGTGGCTGTTGGTCTTCTCATACATGTCCGTGCGTGGTGGCTGTTGGTGGCTGTTGGTCTTGCCATACAAGTCCGTGCATGGTGGTTGTTGGTCTTGCCATACATGACCGTGCGTGGTGGCTGTCAGTCATGCCATACACGTCCGTGCGTGGAGGCTGTTGGTCTTCTCGTTCATGTCCGCGTGTGGTGGTTGTTGGTCTTACCATACATGTCCGTGCGTGGTGGCTGTTGGTCTTCTCGTTCATGCCCGTCCGTGGTGGCTGTCAGTCTTGGCATACATGTCCGTGCGTGGTGGCTGTTGGTCTTCTCGTTCATGCCCGTCCGTGGTGGTTGTTGGTCTTGCCATACATGTCCGTGCGTGGTGGCTGTTGGTCTTCTCGTTCATGCCCGTCCGTGGTGGTTGTTGGTCTTGCCATACATGTCCGTGCGTGGTGGCTGTTGGTCTTGCCATACATGTCCGTGCGTGGTGGCTGTCAGTCTTGCCATACATGTCCATGCGTGGTGGTTGTTGGTCTTGCCATACATGTCCGTGCGTGGTGCCTGTTGGTCTTACCATACATGTCTGTGCGTGGTGCCTGTTGGTCTTCTCGTTCATGCCCGTGCGTAGTGCCTGTTGGTCTTACCATACATGTCCGTGCGTGGTGCCTGTTGGTCTTGCCATAGATGTCCGTGCGTGGTGGTTTTTGGTCTTGCCATACATGTCTGTGCGTGGTGGCTGTTGTTCTTCTCCTTCATGTGCGTGCGTTGTGACTGTCAGTGTTGCGATACATGTCCGTGCGTGGTGCCTGTTGGTCTTGCCATACATGTCTGTGCGTGGTGGCTGTCAGTCTTGCCATACATTTCCGTGCGTGGTGCCTGTTGGTCTTGCCATACATGTCCGTGCGTGGTGCCTGTTGGTCCTCTCGTTCATGCCCGTGCGTAGTGGTTATTGGTCTTACCATACATGTCCATGCGTGGTGGCTGTTGGTCTTGCCATTTACGTCCGTGCGTGGTGGCTGTTGGTCTTGCCATACATGTCTGTGCGTGGTGGCTGTCAGTCTTGCCATACATGTCTGTGCGTGGTGCCTGTTGGTCTTGCCATACATGTCTGTGCGTGGTGCCTGTTGGTCTTCTCGTTCATGTCCCTGCGTGGTGACTGTCTTGCCATACATATGGAATATGTATCACAAAGAAAGTGTCAAGCCATTTTTACGGGACATACAGTGAAATTTCTCTTTGATATATAGACTGCATTAAAATATTCCATCCGCCATTCCTTTCAATTTAGACCCATTTTCATGATACGAGGTTCGAGGCTCCATGCACTGTGAGCGAATCTGAGTTAAAATGCAGTAAGCGGTGTGAGAAGCTTATCTAAACATCACGTCGTTGTCCTGATCTAATAGCTCAAAATGATCTTCAAACACTATGCCGGACATTGGATCAAGTGATATGAAAATGAGGACATGCCAATGCACACATTGTGGAATTGTCGTGCTACATAATCACAACAGCATAAGCTAGTGTGAATATTTTAACCAGTCTGACGCGTTACTGTTCATAACTGATGGCTAGGATGAGTATGGAGGTGATGATGATCTCAATGTCAGTGACGTACAAAATACCCCCCGTATGTCATGTACCAAATCAACGGAGTGAAGGAACAGGGAAGTTGACTCTATAAATACCTGTTGAATCGCGTGGAAAGTATCCCGCAAAAACAACTAGTTTCGGAGTTCATGGTGAGACACCGATCATGGATGGATGGTGAGACATACAATCATGGGCTGATGGTAAGACATTCGATCATGGGTTGATGGTGGGATAAAGATCATGGATGGATGGTGAGACATTCGATCATGGGTTGATGGTGAGACATCCGATCACGGATGGATGGTGAGACATTCGATCATGGGTTGATGGTGAGACATTTGATCATGTGTTCATGGTGAGACACCGATCACGGATGGATGGTGAGACATCCGATCATGGGCTGATGGTGAGACATCCGATCATGGGTTGATGGTGAGATACCGATTACGGCTGGATGGTTAGACATCCGATCATGGGTTGATGGTGAGACATCCGATCATGGGTTGATGGTGAGACATCCGATCATGGGTTGATGGTGAGACATCCGATTATGGGTTGATAGTGAGACATCCGATCATGGGTTGATAGTGAGACATCCGCTCATGGGTTGATGGTGAGATATCCGATCATGGGTTGATGGTGAGACATCCGATCACGGGTTGATTGTGAGACATCCGATCGTGGAGTTATGGTGAGACATTTGATCATGGGTTGATGGTGAGACCCGGTAAAAGATTGATGGTGATACTCCGGTCACGGGTTGATGATGTCATTAACAGGCAGCACCAACTATTCACACAATTTTCTATAAATAACTTTAGTAAGTATCTACACCCACACACACCACAAGCAGTTCTCCTATGCTGGCAGTGCGATCTGTCAACAAACCAGATAAATTAATGCATCAGAAAATCCAGTAAACATTCCTATCAGAAATTTTACAATATTTAAATATGAAAAGAATGAAAGTTTTATTCACAATTTCACAAAATATAATACTATCATGAATAATTATCTAAACTCCTCATCTAGGACTAGCTCGGCCAGCAGCGGACTTGTGACACCCAAGGACGATGTTCATTCTATACATGCTCGAACACGTTCAAATCAGGCGATCTGGAAGACCAGGGGAGGACATTGATGTCTGCATGGACCGAGCGTAGTCGTCTTGAAACAGCTCCCTCTGGTGGTTAAAAGTGGGAGGAGGTGAAATTGCAGGATTCAGTCGATGTAGCGAAACGTCCCCACGCTGTCTTCCTTCACATCGTTGCAGGTGGAAAAGCGATTCATTGCTGAACCAAACTCGACGCCTGTGCCCCAAGTTCCATGTCTGTATCCTCTTGTGCCTTCGGATACGTCGCTGTCGGTGCAGTCGTGTCAGGACAGTTCCAATGTCTGGTAGAACTTTCACTTCTGTCAGATAATTCCTGGTGGCCTGGTCGGAAGAAGACCGAGCACCTGTCTTTCATTGTCCGTTGCTATAGCAGATCGGTGATCCAGATGCAGAGACACCCGGATCAATCGGTCTTGAGCAGGAGTGGTCACGCTTTGTCGTCCGCTTCTGGAACGATCTTGGGTCAGAGCGCGTAACTTCATTCCTTTTTCACTGTGCGTCTATAATGGTTATGATGCCAAGGAGTTTCGTCATATTTTTTTTGAAAATGATACTCTGTCAGTACGTGGTTTCATTCTATGTACACATAATTTGAACTGTTCATGCCTTCAGTGATGCTGATATGAAGAAACGTGGTTTGTTGCCAAGAAATATTACTAAGATGGTGATTATTTTGTTATTGTGGTAGATTAATCCGAACCCATATAAACACATACATTGTATTTTAACTGATAGAAAGACCGTGAAAAATAGACGGTAAATGCTATCTACAAGAGAGTGTCGAGTTGGTTGATGCCCATGCTGTTGATCACTGGATTGCCTGGTTCAGACTCGATTATTTACAGACCGCCTAAATAAAGCTTGAATAGTGCTGAGTGACGTTCAGCAACAAAACCAAATAACATCATGCATGTTCCGAAAGTGAAGATATTTGGGGGAGAATACTCTGGTTAAATTTCCTTGAGAGTTTCTGCACAACGCTCTCTGTACAGAGTAAACGTCGTAAAACGAATAGAGAATATTACGGAATGTGCACGGGATATCACAAATGCGGAAAGGGACTGATCTGTTCAGCCTCGGAGCACGAGGAGATTTTTACTTCCCGCGTCCCATATATTTACAAATGCACGCACAAACGCACTCTCACACCCACCTCCGATTTGAAACCTTAATCAACATTAGGCTAAATAGTTGGAAAATATTAACAAAGACAATATCTATCTAACTGATTTAAAAATTTATCTTAGTACGATCACACCTACACCCTTCCCATGACCATGTGCCCCAGGGCCTAGATTTTCGAAGTTGTCTTAGCGCTAAGATAGTCGTAAGTGCCATACATTAACATTAACGTACGAATAAAAGAGTAAGATTCTTTATGGAAAACAACTTCTTTATTACATATGATGCGACGTTTCGGTATGGATCTTTATAATGTGATCAAGTTAGTTGATAAAATTATCAGATCCACACTCCACCCACCAAGAAAAGAGGCCACCAACAAACCTGAACCAGCACCCATTCGCAAGTTTTTGCTTCATTGGAAAAACTTCATACCACATCAGCCGTCTCCTAAAGCAACGAGCATCCATCGAAACCTATTTACCAGCTCTACTTCACTGAAAACCCTGCTGAAAGTTAATGGCAGGAACACCTCTAAACAACATCAGCTACTGAAAGGTGTCGTCTACAAAATCAACTGCGACTGTGGCGAGGCATATGTAGGTGAAACCTCCCGACCCATAAACATCAGAATCAAAGAACACTTATCATCTACAACTAAATCAGATCGAAAATCAGCAATATCCGACCACATCATCAAATGTCCCAATCACAGCATAATTTGGGATAATGTAGAGATATTTTCCGAAAACCACAAAGAAAACTGGCAGAAGCAGTTCAAATCCGGCAGTTCAAAGCCCTCAATCAACAGAGATGAGGGATATCTCATCCCAATTGCATACAATGAACTGATATAGGTAGCAGATTAGAGCTCACCAGCCATCATTACTAATTACCCTATCACCCATGTATACTTTGTTTTGGCTACAGTCACCAGTGGCCTTCTCCTATTGTCAGATCATCACCACCATCCATTGTTGTTGTTGTTAATCCCCCTTTGATTCATACCTACATGTTGTTATTACTTTATCCCTGTCCATGTATATAGGTCAGTTCTGTGATGTATTACTCCACTCTTGCTTGACAACGGTTTAAGGATCCATACCAAAACGTCGCATCATATGTCATAAAGAAGTTGTTATCCATGAAGAATCTTACTCTCTTATTGCTCACCAGCTTCTAATAATGCCAATCAAACAAATTAACTTACGACTATCTTAGCGCTGTGAGAGCTTCGAAAATCTAGGCCCTGGTTTCCAGTGCCTTGACTTTGGCAACAAACCAAACTGGACACCACGGACCTGGAAACTCATAGGTGTCATAAATCAACTTCAAAAATTCAAACAGTGATAAACGTTAATTAATGATGTTAATTAGCACACAGTGTTGCTGTGATGATATTCAATGCTTTTGTACCTAGCGCCCTCACCACGCCCACAGACAGGCCTCTTTTGGGGCGGAATATGTACACCCCCACGTTGAAGCTCTCGTTAACTATAATCAGGGGATAGTTTCGAATATTGAGTTACCGAGGAATTTGCCTTCTCTACCTCGACAAAATTGGCTGATTAAGTCTCCAGTGATTGTGTGAGTCAGAGACGTTCCTAAGCGAAAGTTGCTCCAAGTAATATTTATGCTGAATTGCATATGTAAGTGTAAAATATACTGATGAGCATCAGTCAGTAATACATGGTCCGGAGCAATGTCGGATACATTAAAACATCCCACTGATAAACCATGCCGCAGTAAACATAGCATACTGACTCTGAATCAACGGTCCTTGATGCGTCCCCATAGCAAACAACACCAGCCAGGGTAACCAGTACCACCTTTCGGTATGACGAGATCGCTGTGGAACTACGAACTTCACCCTCCACAGTATCAACTGGAACCGATTATTGGCGGTGGTGGAGCAGTTCTGGCTTTCGCTCGTCACGCCGTTGGCCCGCGTTTGATTCCCCATATGGTTACAATGCATGAAGCCCATTTCTGGTGTCCCCTACGTAATATTGTTGGGATATTGCTGAAAGCGGCGTGAAACTAAAAACATTTAGTATCTAAATTAGTAAGGTAAACCCTTACTTTGGATCGAGGACGGCTGTCATTAACGTTCGAAGGGTGTTTTGCGGACACAACTGGATCTTTTCATTTTCTCCACTTCGTAAGCTTGGTTTTCTGTGCACGCTCAGCGCTCAAATGTCAAATGGACACCAGTGTCAACGAGACGATTACCTGGTGACGTTGATGTAAATCTGCTACGTGAGTCTCTAGGCTTCTATATTCAAGGCGTTACCACAAATGTAAAATGTGCTTAAGGTAGTTGTTAAGATTTCTGCTTTAGTAACATATCTTAAATTTTACCCATTATGATAACAATAATAATAATGCTGAAACTTTACATAACGCTAAATGCAACCACTAATTAATAAGTGAGTGCTCCCAGCGCTACATTTGATATTGCAGGCAAGCACCCGTAACAAGTGTGGCAAGACACCCAGTGCCATCGCCATTGGATATGTATTCATGACGTCTTCCAACGTTGGAAACGTTCAGTTTTAAGACAGAGCAATCATTGGATACATATTTCCCATGGGTACGCAATTGTTTGCAGCGACTCCCCAGCTTCACATTGATTGGTCGCCGTCATTTTTTCCATTGTTTTCAAAGTGGTTCACAGCCACATGTCATCATAGCAACGCATGGTGGTAAAAGCTACAGAAGACAGTTACCCTACATCCCTTCCATTGTTTCAAGAAAACCTATAGCAACGTGTCATCACAGCCAGGTACTGAGATAAAACATACAGACTGTGGTCATTCACTGTTCATGACGTTAGTGAACATTCTCACCTTAGAAGGAGCGTGCGAGTGAGTGCCACGGTATAGTTTTACGCCGCTTGTAGCAATAATCCAGCAATATCGCTGCGGGGTTACCAGAAATGGGGTTCACACATTGTACACATGTGGGAAATCGAATCTGGTTCTCCGGCGTGACGAGAGAACGCTTTTACCACTACACTACCCCACCGCCCCGAATTTCCTTTTGGGCAGCTAGGGTGAATAGACCCAGCTCGTTCGTGTGGCCTCCAGTGAGTATTGGATGAGTAGTGAAAATGGGATTTTACATGATGTTAACAAATACTTTCAGCGTATCAGCTAAGTCAAGTGGCGTTTACAACGTCAATGCACACACATGCACACTCTATCGTTGTCCTGGCGACCAAGCAGCCATTACCACTCGACGACGGACGCTGCTGTAAGGGTACATAGTCGTCCCCGTATCTGTCGACCCCTGAAAATACAACGTTCCCACAACGTTGGCGATATTTAGACACAGCATCAATGAGAACCAATCTCACAGCTGATGAATATGAACTTACTGACTGCTCAGTAATCGCACACACGAATTATTTTGTACCCATCCCATATATGCTATTTAGTTACGCTGATATGTTAAAAATGGCATTTCACATATACAGGAATACTTGATGGAACCTATTTGGGAATCCAATTAAACTGGAATAGTGAACCCAGGAGCAAACACCACTGAATGAACGATTAGCCTGTGAAGACGAAAACCACCCCGGAAACCAGCATGGATAAGAGCACAAGAACTTACGAAAGTAAATTGTGTGTTTTTATTGATTTTAATTACAGAGGTATCATTTGGTGTAGTAGTTTTTTCAGTTTTTGATTCACGATTCCTAGAAATTCATTCATAGGATTGTATACAGACGACATATTGTGTCCCAGGGGATGGATTGGCTGTTTCATGCGTTAAAGAGACTCTCGATAATGTGAGTAATATCTGCAAAACCAAGTCATGAGTGTTGGAATGGCGATGAGATAAGCAATGGGTAATTTGGTGCAATGATGTAGGATTTAATATCATGTACAAGCCTTTTATTCTATTGTTATAACTGAAGTGAACGGGATATTGATACCGGGGGAAATCAGGCGCTATGTGCCGCCACCATATGTCAAAGACTTGCCTATCCTCTGTTAATTGTCTACCCAACGATTTAATCATAGGGGGAGATGACTGGCTGCTGGCGGCTCACGCATTGGTGTCAAGGGAGAGACTCCCCAGGGATCTGACTCACTCACCTCCTGAACAATGGGACTCCCTACAAGCCGACCGGATATGTGGATCAAGTCTTACCTTGAATACTAGCTCAACGGTAAAAAACTGTAGTTGGCCAGTGTACTAAGTCCTGGGGTCTCTTTCTGAACAATGTCCATTTCTCGTCACAACACCCATCTGAGTGAGTGAGTGAGTGAGTGAGTGAGTGAGTGAGTGAGTGAGTGAGTGAGTGAGTGAGTGAGTGAGTGAGTGAGTGAGTGAGTGAGTGAGTGAGTGAGTGAGTGAGTGAGTGAGTGAGTGAGTGAGTGAGTTTTGTGCAATATTGCAGTTGCCTGATAGTTTGTCTAGTCAAGTCTCAGTCTCGGAGACGTTTATCAATCTGGGGTAATATCTGAACATGGAAAAAAAATGGTGGTGCCAAACCGGGATTTATAATCAGGATGTATTTCTGATTCAAGTTCATCATCAAACGATTGTGTCACACCCAAGAGAGGCAACTCCGAACAGCGAGTTTCGGCCCCCAAATGTTTAATGATTTCCCACGTCCTTGCAATGTTTTTAAAGAAGACGGTCAGGTTAGATAGAGCGATCTTGCTGTTTCAGCCTTTTTATTGCCAAGCAATCGCCTGTTACAGCACATGTTCTTCGAGGAGAAGGCCAAGTTAGGTGTACCCATGTTACAGTTTTAGCCTTTTGTTGTCAAATATTCGCCTTGTTACCGCACATGTTCTTCAAGGAAAATATCTTACTGTTTCAGTCTTTATAATTGTCAGATATTCTCCCAGATACTTGACACGCTCTTCAAGGAGACGGCCCAGTTCGACGTAACGAATATAGTGTTTCAGTCATCCACCTAGTTACCGGAGACGTTCTTTAAGGGGACGGTCCACTTTGATACAGTGATTTTACTGTTTCAGTCAATCATCCATTACCCTTCTCCATGAAGACGCTAGAAAATGATTCATTTACAAATGTGATTGTGAAAACAGTTTGTCACGTTCGGTACACCTTGGTCATACATTATACTGATATTCTCTTGGTAAAGTAAAAGAAACTCAATATCTTGCAGAGAAAGTGAAATTTTGACATTTATTCAAACGAGCTTTTCTCAATACCCATCACGAGTTCTCTAATAATACCATTTTGAAAACCATTTATGTAAACATCTCATATTTCAACTGACATGTGTTTCGTTATTATAAAGTTCACACTGTGAATGGATATGATCAGTTATAAATTTTAAACACAGAGGCTGTCACGTGGCTGTCACTTTGTTAAAGTAAATAAGTTAAACAGCTGACAGTGGAGATGTTCTCATTGTCCAGCTGGCTAGTGCTTTAAATTAAAGCGTGGAGATGGTTCCACACCAGTTATACACACTAATTTCACAAACAAGTTGACAGACTGGTATTTTAGGTCCGTCTCTCTGTTCATATCAAAAGATAAAATGTTAAAATAAGAGATTATAGCCAACATAGTATCCCAGACCACAGCGTTACCCAAGTGTAGTTGACATGTTTAATGATGTATACTATTGCGCTGATAATATTTAAAAGCAGTATTCCGTAGTGTAATGCAGATTCAGTGTTTTAAATGGTTTTCGCGGTTTTATATGTTGAAATAGTTGGGCAGCCGATAAACTGTTAAATAAGATAAATATCTTTTCATCATGTCATGGACATTGAAATAAATCGTGTTGTTCAAATTCAACATTCTTAAAGATGCAATAATACATCTAAAGAACAGAACAGGTCATATTGCTGTTGTCATAGTTTCTACAGCAAAAGCAATCTTGAAAACCTTATATGAACGAAAACTGCAAGAATCGGTAAGGGCATTATTTTCCCATGAAAGCCTTCGTCAGCTTTTCGCAGTTTCCTGAAGAACATCTTTATTTCCTTGTTTTTAGCTACTAGAGTTATTTTGGATAAAGGAATAACACTTTTAGTCTATTTTCCGCTATCAACTGAAATTTTCGCCAACTATCCAATTCAGATAAAAGTATACTGTGCAGTGCGTTTAGTTATCGAATACCTTAGAGCTCTACACTAAATGTAAGTACGTTCAACCTTAGACTGTTGAACACTCCCACCTCCACTGATATTTCACCTTGATGTCTCACGTGATATTTTAATGTGATGTTTAACAATATAAACTACTCAAAAAGAAGAAACGCATGGGTAGTATTTTTCCATGTAACTTGAATCATTGGTGTCTATGTAATCAGTATATCTATGGTGAACGCTGTCTGAAAACATTTCCGAGTTTGAATCCATGGTGGTTGAGGACAACTCTCCAAAACTCACCAAAATCTGTTTTCCTCAATAAATGCAATAAATTGTGAACGGAAAGAAATTCATGTGTTTCCTTTTGCACGCACATTCCATGCAGCATTTCTTGGGGTTTCAGTGCCCTTTGCGACAGCTGACAATTTTAAATTTGGTCATGCCTAGACTTACTGAGGCTCAGCGCAACAATGACGTTGACAACTGAATGTGTCACAGAGTACCATACCAAGTCTTTGCCATCGCAACCAGCAGCAAGGGTCAACACGTGATCGCCCCAGGTCAGGTGGACCTCGTCTGACCACGCCCGCTCAGGACAGGTTTATTCGGTTTCGACATTTGCTGAACATGTTCACCAGAGCCTCCACAACAACATCAACTGCCAGAACAATTTCTGATCGAACAGTGAGGAACCGCTTACTTAAGGCTGGTATTCGTTCAAGAAGACCTTTGCGAGGACCTGTCTTAACACGTCAACATCGGCAACAACACAGACAATGGTGTCGCCAACATCTCCCATGGCCATTGCAAAGGTGGAGAACTGTTAACTTCAATAATGAGTCACGTGACATGCTGCGACGTCCCGACAGAAGAGCACGTGTATATGGACGTCGTAACGAACGTTACGCTGCAAATTGTGTACAGGAAGTGGACAGATTTGGCGGTGAGAGTGTCATGGTGTCGGCTCGCATGAAATCATCAGGCCTCATGCCCTTCCTTTCATGAACCGACAGAACGTCATTTTTCAGCATGATAACTCTCGCTCGCATACAGCAAGAATAACCAGGGATTTCTTGGCCCAGAATAACGTTCAGGTTCTTGATTGGCCCTCACGGTTCAACCATATTGACGAATGTGGATTTGTGGAACGAATTGGATCGTCGTGTGCGAAAGCGTGACCCTTAGCCACAGACGTTACCTGCACTGTTTGTGGCCTTGAGGGAAGGGTACCACCCCATTCCCAGGCACTTCATCCTGAATCTGGTCCAGTCTATGGGACGCCGATGCCTAGCAACCATTGATGCTACTGGTGGCCACACATGATACTTACTGTTCTGCGACCTTGACCTTGGAACATGTGTAATTTGTGACGTACAGTTTCTTGCAGCATTGGGCCGTTAATGTTCATTCAGGTTTTCTTCATGACTGCCCTGAATTATTGAACCTTAAGTGTATAAACTGATAACAATTTTCAGTTATGCGTTTCTCTTTTTTTGAGTAGTATATTTGAAATATCTCTTCTCAGCATATAGAGTGTTTTAACATATTGTGCCAATTGTCATTGATGTCTGACAGACCCAAGATGGCCGGCGACCATCCTATGAACCATCGAACAAAAATGAATTGTATCGCTCGACACTTAAATAAATAATTTTTTCTTCTTGTGTTAAATTTTCATTTTGCGGAACACGTGCTGGTTACAGTTGATGAGCGCGTGTTGTGTTACAACCAGTCAGTTATGTTTCAGTTAGAGTGTCTCAATTAATTCTTTATATTTTGAGATTTAATGGTATTCCACCTTAAAATATACAACCTTAAGTGTACGTTAAATATTTTACAATGTCGTCGTCAGCAGGCCGCGTGTAATGCGATGGTACGGTGTTGGTGGTAGTGTTATGCAAGTGGAAGTGCTGTGTTGGTGGTAAATCTGTGTTGTGGTAGTATTGTATTAGTGGTAGGACTGTGTTGGTGGTAGTACTGTGTTATTGGCAGTGCTGTGTTGTGGTAGTGTTATGTTAGTGGTGGTGCTGTGTTGGTGGTAGTACTACACTAGTGGTGGTGCTGTGTTAGTGGTATTCCTGTATCGGTGGCAGTGCTGTGTTAGTGATAATGATATGTTAGTAGTAGTGCTGTATTCGCGGTTACGATGTGTTATTGGTAGTACTGGGTTAGTGGTAGTGCTGTGTTAGTGGTAGTGCGGTGTTTCTTTTAGTACTGTGTTATTAGCTGTGCTATGGTTGGTGGTACGGCTTTGTTGTGGTAGTGTTTTGTTATGAGTAGTGCTATGTTAGTGGTAGTACTTTGTTGGCAGTAATGCTGTGTTCGTGGTAGAGCTATGGTAGTGATGGTGATAACACTGTGTTAGTGGTAGTGCTATGTTAGTGCTATGTTAGTTGTAGCGTTGTGTAAGTGGTTGTGCTGTGTTGGTGGTAATACTGTGTTGGGGGTAGTTCTGTGCTGGTGGTAGTGCTATGTTGGTGGTAGTACTTTGTTAGTGGTAGTGATATGTTAGTAATGGTGCTGTATTGGTGGTTATACCGTGTTGGTGGTTATGATGTGTTAGTAGTAGTACTGTGTTAGTGGTAGTGATGCGTTGGTGGTAGTGATGCCTTAGTGGTAGTGTTATGTTAGTGGTAGTGATGTGTTGGTGGTAGTGTTATGTTAGTGGTAGTGATGTGTTGGTGGTAGTGCTGTGTTAGTGGTAGTGATGTGTTAGTAATGGTGCTGTATTGGTGGTTGTACCGTGTTGGTGGTCATGATGTGTTAGTAGTAGTACTGTGTTAGTGGTAGTGATGCGTTGGTGGTAGTGTTATGTTAGTGGTAGTGATGTGTTGGTGGTAGTGATGTGTTGGTGGTAGTGATGTGTTGGTGGTAGTGATGTGTTAGTGGTAGTGCTGTGTTAGTGGTAGTGATGTGTTAGTGGTAGTGCTGTGTTGGTGGCAGTGCTATGTTAGTGGTAGTAGTGTGTTAGTGGTAGTGATGCCTTAGTGGTAGTGTTGTGTTGTGGTAGTACTGTGTTGGTAGTAGTGGTATGTTAGTAGTGGTCCTGTGTTGTGGTAGAGCTGCGTTAGTGGTAGTTCCGTGTTGTGGTAGTACTATGTTAGTGGTAGTGCTGTGTAGGTGGCAGTGCTGTGTTAGTGGTAGTGGTGTGTCAGTCGTAGTGCTGTTAGTGGTACTCCTGTGTTACTTTGAGTACTTTTTAGTAGCTGTGCTGTGTTGGTGGTACTGCTTTGTTGGTGGTACTGCTGTGTTGGTAGTAGTGCTGTGTTGCGTTTGTAGTAGTGGTGTGTTAGTGGTAGTGGTGTGTTAGTGGTAGTGCTATGTTATTGGTAATGCTGTGTTAATTTTAGTACTGAGTTAGTAGCTGTGCTGTGTTGGTGCTAGTACTGTGTTGTGTTAGTGGTAGTACAGTGTTGGTGGTAGTACTGCGTTGGTAGTAGTACTTTGTGTCAAGTGTCAGTACAACAGCCCTGTGTTTCGTACGTAGAGTATATGTTTATATGATCTTGTTTGTGTAGTGTAAGTGAAATGTGAGCTTTTAACTTTCATTGTGCGGGGTGGGTGATATACTTGATACTCGGCAGACGAAGCGCCTCTAGTTGATATAAAAGTGATTTGAAACAGGTTTTCTTCCGTTCTGGAAACAGCAACAGCCTCCACTGAGAAACTCAATAAAGCGATGGCCGCTTGTCACTAAATCAGTCACATGTCTTCCAGCTCAGACCCTGCCCTCCTACAAGACAGCTCATGACACATTTTATACTGTTAAATCACCACGGTGGTAGAGGGACATGTGACTGGAATACCAGTGTCTGTAAGACGTCAGACACAGGGCCGATGACAGTCCCAACTATTTACTGTTACTGTGGTTCAGGCTAGATTTACTTACACCACTGACACTTAAATCGTTATCAAGAAGAGGATCCTACCCCGTCAGTAGCAATGGACCATTCAAGGTCCGGATTAGAATATTGATCTTCAGCAACCCATGCTTGTCGTAAGAGGCGACTAGCGGAATCGGGTGGTCAGGCTCACTGACTTGTTTGACACAAGCCATCGGTTCACAATTGCGCAGATCGATGCTCATGCCGTTGGTCACTGAATTGTCTGATCCAGACTCGATTATTTACAGACCGCCACCATATAGCTGGAATATTACTGAGTGCGGCGTAGAACATAACTCACTCACTCACACTCACTCTCAAGCAACTGAGCTCTGTTGTGACCTAGCCGTTAGTCCGTTAGTCCTCGATACTTCGTAGCTATGTTTGTGCGTGTGTGTGTGCGTGCGTGCGTGCGTGTGTGCGCGCGCGCGTGTGTTTGCATACGTGTGTACATATGCCCACATGACTATGCTTGAAAACATTACCCATGTGCGAACATCTGTGTATACATGTTCTCCATGTCCTCCGGAGCAAGTGCAAATGTAGTTACACAAGTGCAAATGTGCACAGTGTGTTAACGTAATCTTGTTAAAGCGTGTTGCTGATGAAAGCCAGAGCATAATCTAATTTATATATCTGTTAATGTGCCAACACCGAACAGATTTCCAACAGTTCTGTGCCACGAAGTTGACTCTGTTCCAGGGGCGTAGCTACCATTATATGAAAAAACAAAACAAAACAAAACAATCAAACCAGAAATGCTCGAGCTTACAAATGATTGCTGCTAAATAGGTTGGGCAAGTCCTCAATACTATCTAAACATTAAGCCTTGCAACCTATCGGGCTTACACTAAATCTATGGCTTACTACGAGTTAGAAATACCCCAAAACATCAATGCCAACTTTTATTCAGAGGTTTGGTTTTCAGTGAGGTTTTGTTTCGGTTTTTTTATCAAATATTTTTCTGAAGATCAAGCACGTTACTTGACTTCACGAAAGCCATGGCTGGTGACTGCCTCTGCCGTAAACTGTACAATGCCAGCATTATTCTTTTGGATGTGATGTTTCTGGTGTATTCTCATTGTTGTTTTCATATCCATGCACGTTCTATTTATTCATTATCTACGACGATGAAATACTGGGGTTCACATTTTTCAAACGATATCACTTTGTCATGGTGACTCCTGCACGACGTCACCTTACATACGAATTATACGAAACGAGTGTTCTTCCTTTCGCTCGGGCAGATACCATACGAAGGTCACGAGTTTCGTGTTATTCGTATGTAATGATCGACACCGAGTGTGTTTTTTATATTTATTTATTACCCCCGTCTTACATGCATTAAACTGACAAAACAGCGTATTTTTCTAGTTTTGGATTTTTAAACCGAAACCGGTTTCAGAAAGACGTTGCGGAAGAACGTTCTACTTATACACTTTCAGCGTGACGTCACACTGTAGAGACATGACAACGTCTGCCTCCTTGGTAACCGACGTCACGATGCATGTCAGTTGTCATCGCCTCAAACAGCCTCCTACAGTATACCACTCCGTAGCATCCCGTTTCTTGGTTTGCAGTTGCTTCACTCAGCTAACGTCACTGGTGGAAACATTGCGCTTATGCTTTTCCACGGATATAATGCCTCAGTTCAACTCACAGTGAAACAGCGACACGGCAACGTTCACAATGGTTACATTCTCACAATTCATAGAAATTGTAGAATAAATGAATTCACGTGTATGTTATGAATGGAATAGTAATTCTTCACAGACATTTAGAAGTTTTTGTTGTAATACTGGGCAAATCTTATGGATAACAACTTCTTGAATATATCTCTCGCGATGTTTCGGGGCTTGGTCTAGCCCCACCATCAGGTTGAACTAAACAGTTCATTTTAACCTGATGATAGAGCTAGAACAACATTTGTGCTGTATTAACGGAAAAGCTGTTCAGTCACAACGTGCCGTAATTGAGAGGTCATCGGTTATCCAATCAGATCGTTAGAATCCCAGGTGAAGGCGATAAGACAGTCATATGTGACGTTCGAGATTAGTATGCAACTACCCATACGTGAACCACGTGGGTAATAAATATTCCTCTACAACTACGACTTCGGTAATAAACTGATTATAATATTCCTACCCATAATATGCGACACTTATACCTTAATGTCGGTATAGCCATCGCTGTCGCTTGGGAAATACCAACATTTAGGCACTCCTGTCATAAAGAGATTATTATCCGTCAGATGCCATTTATCTTCGCTCGTTAATTACGAGTGAGGGAGTTTAGTTTTACGCCGCACTCAGCAATATTCCACCTATATGGCGGCGGTCTGTAAATAATCCGGTCTGGACCAGACAATCCAGTGATCAAGAACATGAGCATCGATCTTCGCAGTTGTCACCCGATGACATGTGTCAACCAAGTCAGCGAGTCACCCGATCCCGTTAGTCGCCTCTTACGACAAGCATAGTCGCCATTTATGGCAAGCATGGGTTGCTGAAGGCCTATTCTACCCCGGACCTTCACGGGTCCGTTAAATACGAGTTGAAAGATAAATGATATCTGACAGACACGAGTACAGTAATCTGTTTCTTACACAACATACAATCGCACCATTTTATGGTAGAATACATTCAAATGTCACAATTATCCGTCATCGTAACTGCGCGATAACACAGAGCAATGTGATGAATGAGTGTCGTGACTTGGTTTCCCAATCACACTATTCATCCCCAGGGCCACCATCCACCAAAATGTTTCTGCCACATATTCGCGTTATCCAGGCAATGGCGGTAATGCAAATAGATAAGTCCACAGAAAATTAATCAAAGACTTTAATGTTTCCATGTAAATGTGGATGATTTTAATTCTTGCAAGCATAAAATATTTGAGCGTACGTGTGACATCATCGTTATCGTTTAGTGGTTGATTCATTGAAATGTTGCTTTGGACATCTCTGTACATTGGGGATCGTATTTGTGTACTAGTTTACGTTCAGTGTTATCCCATCTACTGGAGCCAAAACTATTGAGTGTGTGTAATTAGGAGTAACCCACGCGCTTGAATGTGACATTGATGAGGTTACGTTCACTAATAATGGGGCACTATTCTTATCCGGGGCGCAGCCTTCTCGTTTTCACAAGCCAGAACTACCACTTGGAATATTATGGAATTGACTGAGTTGTCAGTGTGAAATGTGAGCGATTACATCCTGTATGTTGTGAAGACATGACCCTCGCATGATCATGTGTGGGACGAATATCTTCAATGACTTGTGTGTAGTGTAACAGTTCCTGTACAGGCGTGTGTCTCCAGTTGCATTCGTGAAGCCTTACTCCTGACATACCATGGCGGACATTGTTTCAGTGAGTGCGTTTTGCCTCTCGTTGTCAGGAGTTCATTTGACAACACTGGAATCACATAGTAGCTTGGAGCAGGAAGTGGATTTTTGTCGAAAGAATCGTCATGTTTATCAGTGAAAATGCCACCTTCATCAATTCATCAAAGAAACAATGAGACAAATCGATCTCCCAATGGACAGGCACTGACGCTATCGTGACAGACGATACATATGACAATTGTCGCATCTCTTCAGTAAAAGTATCAGTGTTGTACATTTTCACTATTCGAAGGGAATTTACGTACCACTGATTGTTCGAGCCATTTAGAATTCAACAGTTGATTAGAATCAGCAGTTTAAAAAATGGAATTAGAAAATATCTAGATTGATATCATATGTATTCTATATGTGTTTCATCGTATAAAGACGTTGCAATCTTGACAGTTGCAGGTGTAAAGGGTTTTGGGGGGCACAAGTAACGTGATTCTGTTACTCGTGGCAGTTTCGTTGACGGCGATTGATTGTTTGTGAACAACACGAGTTTGACTACACTTTACACGCCAAACTCAAGTTTAAACGTACCGAAGGTTTCATGAAGGGTTGTTGAGAGCAGAGACCGATCCTACTTGTCGACAAGAGTTTGAAAACTCTGAAGTTCGTGTTGTTGTGTTGTCAAGGTTTAGGTTGTCGTGTGTAGGCCGACACAGAGACATGGCGCTCAAATGACACGGAAGGCTGACAACATGTGTTTAACGTGTGACAGCGCGAGATTGACAATTTCAACATGGCATAACATTGTGTTGTCAAACTTTAGTTTTCCGTGTGGAGGACGCTGCCGTGCATGCCATGTTTTACTATACAAATGTACATGAGTAAAATGGGTAATAAAGAAATTATTAGCTTCGAGGAAGAGTGCCATATGACTTTAAACTCGTGCAAATTTTCACACTCGTTTCGTCGTATGACGCGGTTGCTTACATGATAATCTTTGCATATGTTTAAGTATATTGCACGTGTGTTCTATGTGACAGCCAATCAGATGGTGTGATGTACCCTTGCTTCCCTGCGATCAGACTGGTTGATCTGTATGACGTCACGTCTCCGTGTATTGAGTACTCAGCCTCCCCTCCGCCATTATCAACAGTGGTATCATGGTTGATTAGCGGGGGCACCCGTTCCACCCCAATACGATACGATGGTAGGCAATCAAGCAGGTCCCCGAGAAGAACGAAGGAATGGTCGTCCTACTGGACTACTCCAACCCCGGAACGACTTGAACTGCGTCTAGTAACAGAAAATGTTTGCCTGTTTAATATGTGGATACATGAATATACAATGCATTTATACAGTTATGATCATGCTCCATTGCCTCAAGTAATATACCGAGTGTAATATAGAGGAAAAACAGAATTCGTATGCCCAGTAACTCCGCCCAGTCAACCTCATTCGTCCTTTCGTCCATCTATCCATTATAGATGCATCCGCCCACCCATCCATCCGCCCACCCGTCCACCCATCCAATAAATGTGAAGGCAATAAATGTACGTCATAAGAAATATCCTTGAAATACGCCAAGAGTTCCATTATCCTCCCGATACATGAGAAGTTCCATAAAAAAAGCGAGACTGACATTACACTGGGTATTACAACCAAGTAATTACCGTTCTGTGAGCCGGTCACTGGAGGAATAGGTTGAATTTACTTCAGAATTATATAAAGAAAAGAAACTGTGCATACAAAACTTTAAAATCTAAATTTATCAAACCTGAGTAGACACATAAGGATTTATACTCAGAGATTAGTGACATGTATCCAACATGCATGTGTGCCACGTACTACAGTTTTGTACTTTACTGAGAAAGTGAAATCCCAAATATGACTCGCAGTCGCACGATTCTTATAGAAAATATTAACATTAAATGTCGAATGTTCACTGAATTTACAGAGACTGTCCAACACGTTGTCAGTGTATGCCCTTCCTTGGCACAAATGGCATATCTTAAAAGACATGATGGCATGGTAAGCTGCTTTTAGTACCGTCTCCGCCATGCTTTCGAGGCCCACCCATGGTACGACGCTGAACATGTCCATGGCGTCAAGGAAAATGATGATTTCAAAGTTCGCCCATATACAGCTTGAGACGTATTCCTGCCAACAAACCTGGTCTTGTCTGTTTTGATTTAAAGCCAATGAATATATTTATATCGCTGAATTTTCTGTCCCTTTTGACAGCAATGTGACTAGCAAGATTCAGGAAAAGCATTCTAAATATGTATACCTCGCCTTTGAAATGGCTCGCTTACATCCCAAGTACACTGCTCCCCATTGTTCTCGGTGCCCTTGGTTTGGTACCTCCTGATCTCTTGGCGCAGATCAGGAGAGTGACCTCGTTTTCCACCGGGAGCACAGCCCTTCTGACAATCTGTGTAATGCAGAAGGTTGCAGTCTTTGGGAGCCTTCATATTCTCCGAAACGTTCTTGGTGGGTCTCTAGTACATGACGTTTCCTGGGAGAAGTCCCAATCTCTGTCTGGGCTGCGTGTAGAGGGGACAAGGACCCTGAGCAGATGATGAGTCTTACCAAACTGACTGTGCCAGGATCACCCGAACCCTCTCTGCTGCATATTATCTTTAATCTATAGAACCAATCTACAATAGTATATAATCTCCCTGGTAGAACAGTAGTGATGTGTTCATATATATAGCGCCAAACTTGACAACAGGTATGCTCACAGCGCTAACAATCAGTGATGCATTATTGAAGTCCACTGATATAGAGTTCTATAAGAGAAAGGGTTTGAGATTATACCTAAAGTTTTCAAGGGTTGAAGTTGGCCTCAGGTCATTCAGAATTCTTGTTGGCATGTAAGGAGAGAGGAGTTCTTGAAGATATACAGGTGCAATACCATGAATGAACTAATAAACAAGTGTAAGGATGTTATAGTCAATGCGAGCAGCCAGTGGGGAGATATGAGGATATGGCAGTCTTTTGGTTCGTGAGAAACTATGTGGGCAGCTGTGTTCTGGATTCGTTGCAGCTTTTAGATGGACCCTCCTGGAGCTGCAACCAGCAAACTGTTGAAACAGTAAAGTCGTGAGAGAAACAGTGTTCTCACCAGGGCAACCGCAGCATCCGGTGTTAGATGTCTGATCTGTCCAACGTTACGGAGATAGAAGTAACATTTTCTGCATAGATCTAAAATCTGTTTCTTCGTGGAGATGTCAGATTGGAGTAGGACGCCCTGATTTCTGACATACGTAGAAGGCTGAATGTTTTCAACTTTCAATTGATCATGTTGTGATTCTTACAGCGTCTTACAGGTCAAGGGTGATCTCAACCAAGTGAGTGAGTGACTTTTGTTTTTCGCCGCTTTCAGAAATATTCTAGCAATGGTACGGCGGAAATGGGCTTCACTCATAGTACCAGTGGTGGGATTCGAATCCCGACCGCCCCTGTATATGTATATGTACACAGTATACTTCTTCTCCATTCGATTGATACTGTTGATGAAGACTGACGTCTGCTCACGTGGACATCTTACTTACTGTCTGATTGAGGTATGGGGCGGGGTGGGCGAGCTATGGGGCGCGGTGGGCGAGCTGTTGGGTGCTTTTGGCGAGCTGGCAAAAGCTCCAGGCTAGTGATCCAGCGAGGTTGAGATGTCGGGATCGAGCCCACCTGTGACGGGGTGTAAGAACCTTTGAGTCAATTTTGCGTGCATACTCTGTCAGAGTTGTCACAAGCCCTAGTGTGCAGTACACAACCCTGTGCACTTTAAAGAACCCACGAATCCATTGGTAGATGACCAGATGGTGGCCAGACGAATACATGCAGACATCTAGTTGCGGGTACAACAACGTCCAGTACACTTGGACAAGGTACTGTGATTATGTTTCCCAGTCAATCCAACTGTGAATTGGGTACCTGTTAGGAAACTCGGTGCGCCTAGTGGCAGCAGGAGTTGTATGCTCTCCAGAGAGCTGAGATTGATAATACGATGTGACGCTGAGACAGACATACAATGATCGAGGGAAACAAATACCAGCATCTAGAACAAGCTCTAGTATTATAGATATGTGCACTTATATAAATATCTTATCTTATCCTATCCTGATTGTTTGGTGCTCTCACAGATGTGTCGGCGCCATCAAAAACATCAGTAGAATACATTGTTATCGAATACAGCGTTATCCATACAGCCGTATGCTTCGTTATTAACTCACCACCTTCTAGAATGTGGATGAAACAATCACCCACCGCTAGGCACTGGCCTTATGGTAATGTATGGCAGTTTGGCATGTACGACAATTGTCAGTGCTGGGCTTACTTACACATAACGGCCACAGGACGCCACCTGGTCATCGCCCAGTTAGTCGTCTCATTGGTCAGTGTGAATCACCGAGCAGCAGTACGCTACCACTGATCATGTATGATCAGGTGGTCAAACGCAATTCCTAAATTAGACGTGATCCTGCAGGGCCTCAGTGAGAGGGTCACATTAGATTGATTGGGTCAAACTGGCAATGTACTCCCCGAACCAGGGAATGGTGTTTTGTTCCATGTTCCAAACTTACGTGGACAGAGGTTATTGTTGAATTTTGGATGAAATATATCAGGCGGGTAAATTTGTTTTAAAATGTGCTTGTAACCACATTTTGCACAGGCTCAACAATTGTATTTCTGATGTAATGTGACCAACCTTGATACGTTCCAAATATATGTTTCCAGAAACAACCCTCAAGTTCGAAAGCCTGACTGATGTACATTGGTATTTTATGAGCGCTTAAAATAAGTATCATGATACTTTTGGCATGGAATCTTCAGGCGATCCTTCAGGCGGTAAACTCCGATGACATGTATGCATGGTTTAACGCCGCTTTTAGCAATATGCCAACACTACCATCGCGGGGAGCACCAGACATTGTTTTTTTATGGTAGACATGTGGACGACTTTTCCAAATTTGATGCTTCGGTGACAAAAATAATGTCTTGTGCAATTCCCTCTTTTGACTTGTACCATTCCTTCATTTAGTATTTAAGGTAAACTTTTCACTAGACTTTGCATTGTTCAGTCGGCATCGTAGAAGTTGGTGACTCAAAGCTGAAACATACCACGTCATGAATGACATTATCATGACCTTAATCCCCTCGTCTATTGGCGTCATCACCAGTCTCATTTTCGTTCCTAGTCTCCAACTGGCCGCTCCTAATTACGAGTATACTCGTATGTTCCAGTTGTTACTCAGTTATATGTTCATCTGCTCTTTGTCAAACATACCACGTTCACATACCTCTTATCATCTGGTTGTATTCACTTTTCTTGATAACCCACTTCGAAACGTCGCTCTATGCAGTAAACAAGAAGTTGTCATCCATAAGGTTGTATGTTTCATTGTTTTAGACTTTGAGGGTGCGGGTTCGAATCCCGGATGGGACTCAACCGAAAAAAGTACTAGAATTTGTACTTTACTAAGAAAGTGAAATCCCAAATATGACATATGTTGCTTTAGACTTTGCATATTGTGTTTCTGACCGGTGAGGCGGGTGGGGCAGGCTACGCTCACGTTTTCACCAACACTTGGTGTCATCATTAATCGATAGTGATTCATAAACACTAACAATTGAGATGACCGCCGGCTTGAAGCGCCTCACAGTACAATATATCTAGACTTTGCTGTAAAGCGTTTCCACTCGGGGGTCATGTCAAAATTTTTATATCTAAAAAAATCTTTAATCCTCGCAATGACACGTGCGCCTGCGGTCGGGAGAGGGCGATGTGCAGCTTGTTCCAGTTTTCGACAGGGTTTGGGTCTGGTGACAGTGCTGGCCACTCCGTGACCTCGTACTCTCAGTACGTGTATGCCCCAATGACACTGGCAAATTAAGGTTTCTCCATACTGTACCAGTGTAAAACTCAAATACACACCAAAAATGGCACCCCTATGGCGTGCACCTGCCTTCAGTCGCAGTCGTTTCCGGTACACTCTTATCCAGCCCCTAGACGGCCCCACTCTATTTTGATCATATATATTCTCATGACGCTGGGTCCGTGGGGTGGGAATACATCCCAGGAGCGGATACCATTAGGTACTGCTTAGGTAGAAACATTGATTAACACCGCAGGCGTTCCGCAGTTGGGTCTGACAATCAAGAAGAGGGGGCGTCTTCCGCTATCCACTGGAAGCAGCTTGTGTGGCGGAACCCTGGTGAACACCTGCCTCGTGCATTTATCTACTGAAGAAATTTATCGCGCAGTATTGTCACTTCGATCATCCTCGCTTCTGTTGATGAAGCCGTTATGTTACAAGATGTTATGCAAAATCCTTTTGGTCATGATACAAATACATATTTAACCACTAATAGAAAGTAGTTTCGATTTTTTAACTTGATGAAAACAAACCATAATCTCATTAATTCTAACGGACTTTAGCCTGTGACTTCACGATTTTCAAAAATGACGACGCCCATTCTGAGAATGAAGATTTTTATGGATATCAACTGGTGAAGGAGTAAGCATTAACTCGGAAAGAAGTTGATATCCATAAAAATCTTCATTCTTATGTATTTTCACTTCTAAATGACATTCAAAGGCCCATTCTGAGGTTAAATGCTATTTACGTTTGTTTTCGCGGATTACAAAATCAAAATTATTTTCAGCTGATAGTAAAATATGTATTTGATTGATGGAAACGGGGGTTAATACAATATTAGATCTACAATATTATTGTCAGTTCGACCACAGCCTCGCTTCCGAGGAAGAAATCGTTATGTTCATCTTTTTGATCAGCAATGTGCAGTAAGTCATCTTGATTTTATATCTAGATGAAAACAAATCTCAATACCATTTTCTATCCTGGAAGCGAGGTGGGGGCGAACCATTCGATTCAGTGTACACTACAGGCTTCTAGTCCAATAATATTCAAAGCCTTTGAAACTGAAGCACTGATAATATGCCCAAATATTCACAGTGAGTGATATGATTTCAATATTCCAACAATATTCCAGAACTGTCATGGCGGAAGACACCACAGTGTGCTGTACAAACTGCACTCAAGTGGGAACTGTAAACGCTCGACTCCATGTGCGATGCCTCAAACACGGCCCTCTTGCTTCTGTCAGCAAGACTCGAGCTGAAAGTGAAACCACATCATTGTGGATACAATAATCTTTATCACCAAAGCTTGTTTCTATACAAACTTTGAGCAGTATATTCATACCAAAGACACTGGACACATAAACAAGAGTCATCAGAAGATGACATATCCCCCTGGCCCCCACATATTTGAAAGGACAAATCATCTGACAGTTACTTAATGTCCTTTTTGAAACGAAGTCCATCCGTTCATTTTGAGACCAAGTCCGAATTGTTTCCATGGAAACCAGGAAAAATAAATATGCCAAAACTTTATAAATAGCAAAAGACATGACTTTGTAGGCTGCCTCAAATAGCTGCCATGTTTTGCAGAAAAATATTGAATGGTGTTTGAGTTCTGCTCCGGAAATGAAGCTCATCCCTCCATTTTGAGACGAGGTCCGAAATATTTCCATGAAAATGGAAAAAATAATCAATCACAAAAAACTGTAAATACTAAAAGGCACAACTTTTGGGTCTGCCACACATATCTAACAACTTTTGCTGACAGATATTACAAAGTTTTTGAGATGTGCTGTGGAAATGAAACACACCTCTCACTTTTGAGACTATGTCTAAAACGTTTCCTTGGAAACTGAGAAAATAATAAATCACAAAAACCTGTAAATACCAAAAGGCACTACTTCAGGTTATGATTGATACATCTACCAAGTTTTGCAGCAAAATATAGAAATGTTTTTTGAGTTCTGATCCGGAAACGAAACACACCTCTCACTTTTGAGACTATGTCTGAATTCCATGGAAACCGAGAAAATAACAAATCACAAATACCTGTAAATAGCAAAAGGCACAACTTCAGGTTCTGACTGATATATCTACCAAGTTTTGCAGAAAAATGTTGAACGGTTTCTGAGTTCTGCTCTGGAAACAAAATTATTACGGTCGGACAGACAGACACACAAGGTGTCGACTATATCCCCCCGCATTACATGCTGAGGGGATAATAAAATCATTCTCATGTCTTCAAAGGATATAAAAACGTGTTATACAAAAACATATTCCAGATATCCTCCAACAATGGTGCAGGTCCTCGGGCCGTTCATTAGCCTGAATGAAGCGCAGTTGCCAGGCATGCATTAATGCACAAGCTTTACACACCCATCTGTCGTTCTTTCTTATATACCAGGTGCGTTCTTCTGAATGGACTGTCGGTCACTAATGTAACTTGAAACATTTGTCTCTCCATGTATTAATAACATTTCATTCAGGGAGGTAGGTTTAAAGGATTTTTTAAATGGTCACTACATGTTGTTTATATTTGCTCTTAATGAACCACTGGGTATGTATTAGTTGGAAACTGATTGTGAGTTGACACTTATGTCACAATAACATTAGCCTTTGAGAAAGTGGCTTGTTCTGTACATACAACAAACCCATTTTAAAACAATGAGTCGAATAACAAGTCCATTTGTGTGCTGCATATATAACAAATAATTTCAATAAAACACGGTTTTATCATATTTTATTTTTTTCACCTTGCCAGTCAAACATACAATAAAGGCCATAATACAGTAACTATGTTACAGTTTCATCAGGTTTGACTTGAATCTTAAATGAAATGCAAATACTTTATAAGATACTTGGTTTGTTTGTTGTTTCATGCTGCAGTCAGCAATATTCCAACTTTTTGTAAATATAAGTCTGGACCAGACAATCCAGTGATCAACATCATGAGTATTGATCTATGCAATTGTGATATGATGTCAACCATGACAGCAAGACCTGATCATGTTGTTCACCCCTTAGTTGCTGAAGATCAATTCTAACACAGATTTTCACGGGGCTTGTAAAGAACAAATATGCTGTAGGAGTCTACCATATCAGTGTATTGTATATACTGTGTTGGCGTGATACAATGGCATGAGATATTGAGCTGGTCATGAGATATTGGGAAGACTTCATGTTACTATTGTTGAAAATGGAATAATTAATTTATTATGGTTGAAGCTGAACAAGCAAAGATACAGGAACTTGTGGATGAATAACTGCAACTGTCATTTCTTGTATTCACAAATACAATGACGTACACCCTACCCTCAATAAACAGGAAGTCCAGAAGCACTAGTTTGATTAGCAGTTATTGAAAGAGAAGACTGGCATTGATTTACAACAGTCTGTTAAAAATAAGAAATACAAAACACTGCACAGGACCTGGAAGCATTGTTTTGTCTACACAAATGTAGCTTGACTAGGTGCTGCTTCACAAGCATCTCAATATGGACACATTTTGAATTTGAATCTACTATCAACAGGTACAAGCACAACTAAGGGACTTAACTCTGCATGGCAAATAATGACACCTCATACAAATTATGCAACTCTCTTAGGGCAATGCATGATCATGGATGATTCAACAGTTAGATTTGGAATAACATTATCATATATCACAGACCAGATCCTGAGGCATTCCAATAAAAATGATATATTCTTAACAAAATAAACACATAACCCTTTTCCCAGAGTGAATAAAAACCCCACATATAGTCACAAATTAAAAGAGATAAACAAAACAAGTGTAAACACTATCAAAGATCTGTTTTCTTTCTCTTGGTGTAGTGTGCAATCCATTTCTTTGTCAGGTCAAGATAATACCTTGCACCTCCTGGCGCATAATCATCATATATAAAATTGTCAATTCTTTTGGGAACTGCTGATTCTATCTGCGTGCCTTCGTGCCATTCATTATAAGAGGTTACTGAAATGACAGAAGGGTTAATATTGATGGCAGCTTCGAAGGACATTTCGTAATATTTCCCATGATCTCTGCTCTTTGTATTTATACTGTTCCAAGGCCTAACTCGTGTATCAACATACCCAGGACCAACACTGGGTATAAACAGGAGACCCTTTGCCTTAGCAAAGGCTTGTATGATTCCCCAATTCCTCCATGTGCTGCCATAAGTAAATCCATTGCTTGCAAAGTATGTATAATAGCCATCAAAACCTCCCCTGACGATATCCTCTCTGTGTCGCTTCTCAACGATCAAGCCAATGAAGACACCATCAAGATCAGTCCCACGCACTGTTAGTTCCCCTTCAGGACTGAATACTTTGGCCCAGTCTTCGGATGGAACTAGGTAGGAATCATAGATGTAATATAACGGGAGTTGCCTCCCTTTGTGCATCATCCTGAAAAAGGCTGGGTGCTGCCCATATGTGTTAAGGATGTACTGGAGATCTGCACGCAATGTAAGCTGGCTTCTGTTCTTGTAGGGCTCAATATGGAATGTCACCTGTACAGAAAGAACCATCCAGTCAACAAACACGCTCTTCAAACAGAATCAGGTAACAGGCTAGATAGCCTGACTTGTGTGGTTCAGAGTGATTTATTTACTAACCACCATCACATGGGTGTGTAACAGAGCTGAGTGTTACAAACAGAGTTAGCATCTGAAGCAGGATGAGGAAATACCTACATGTTGTCCACGTGAACAACTCTCTTTGATCAACTATAACACTTTGGTTTGTTTTTCAAAGCCTTGCTCACTAATGTTTCAGCTGTAACGATGGGTCGAGCCCCCTTATAGCATTCAGCAATACAACAACTCACCTTCAGACTGAACTTGTTGGCTTTGTCCAAGATGAGCGGGATGAGTCGGTCAGGGGGTATCCCCTCATCATCTGCATGACTTGGGGGGTACCAGGACACTGACAACACACCTGGAAGTACAACACAGTGATCATGACCCTGAACTATAGTGCACTTTGAACAACAGCATTTGCTGACATTCTGTATACACATTTACCTGTTAAATATTAAGTGAGAGATTGGGTCATTGAGTGTAGTTTTATGCCACTTTTAGCAATATTCCAGCAATATTACAGCAAGGGACACCAGAAATGGGCTTCACACATTGTTAACATGAGGCAATCAAACCCGGGTCTTCACCGTGATGAGTGGACGCTTCAACCATCAGGCTACACTGCGAACCCTCACTGAGAGAGAGTACACTTTAAGCAACAAACAATGATGACATTATAAACATTTACCAGCTAAATATTATGTGAGAGATTGAGTAGGAAATAATATCAGGCATGGTGACCGACAACTGTAATTACTTTTCTGTTAATCATATGTGATATCAATTATCAACTTATAGCCCGTAAATAGCAACCACACTTTACTGTCCTCCAGTGCTCTGATTGATGGTTTCAATGACACTGCCCTTATCATTATTACGTGGTTGTCAATACTAACCTCCATTAAGCAGGATACATATCATCATTGAATTATGCAAACTGTTCAATTGTTTTTGAAAACGTAAACTAGTTGAGCAAGAACTAACTAAACTTGATCAATCAAAGGTCAATGAATCATGGATGGTTAGTCATTAAGGAGAGTATTCATGAAGGATATAGGGAGCAAGGGCAGATACAGTTCATTGAGAAAGGTGGGCTGTACACTTCATTTTCACACAGGTTTCAATGGACATTTAACAAAATTTCAGGACAAAAGCAAATGCACGTACCCCTGCACTCCCCCTCTGGATCTGCCTATGGGGTGTCAGGCTTAATTGCCTTTAGTGCTACAGCAATATATGGTGGTAGAAACCACAAATTGCTTTAATTGTAAACTGGGGGTAGACTATTTACATGTTGTCTTAATTTTTCTGTTTGTAACATCAATCAATCACGTATTCAGCAGCTTTACAGTGTTAATGAAGTGACAACACTACAATAAAGTCAGTATAATATGGTGTGTGACATTAATTTCTGTGCACAGTGTCCGACTATTTCATACAATCACTAACTAACATCACCTGCTCCAGTGCTCCGTATCTCACTCATATGTTTTTCAACCACCTCAGGATCACCAGAGCTGTAGGGACCGAGAGATGGATAGAAGTTGGCGCCAATGTCATCAGGTGGCTTGTGAATCCCAAGGGGCCATTTAATCATTTCTGCTTTATTCCAGTGCGGGAGAAACCTGTGATTCCAGTGAAAATATTTCCCGTCTGTTTGTGGATTACCATACCAGGGATAGTAAAACAAGTGGACATTATAATTTATCATTGGCAAGTCCAAGCCAACCAGTTTGGGAGCATTTCCTTGATTGAACTGAACGTCAAAGCCAGCTTTGTTGAGCTTGTTTTGGTGTAAATGGAGGAGTTTATTAAGCACTGGATTATGTTTATTGTCAGAGTTAACAATCGGCTGATCCCGCAATGTCTCTGATCCCTTGGAGTCAACTTTAAATCCTGCTTCATTAAGTTTCTTCTTGTGGATTTGCTCCAATTTCTCTTTAACAGATGCTCCCTTGTGGCTATCTTGTTTTTGCAAATATGGTGCCTGCTTGTCAGCATTTGGGGGTGAAGGTTTTTGTCTTTCGTTCTCAGACAATTTTTCAAACACCAGTGGCGGGCGTTTCTGAAGAAGTGGGTTTGGATCATCTTCCCTAAATATCCTCCACTGGTGACGTCCAGAATGTCGACCAGGTTCTCGAGTGGCGTGATTCTGGGGCAAGAAATACACTCCTAAAATAATCCACACAAGGAATGAGACTGCGCCCAGATAAAGGATGCATCGTTCTAGAGTCACTGTTTTCAGATATCTCCTTAACTTCATACTTATGATATCTACCAAACTTCATACTTGCTACTATATATGCTTGGTTCACATCCTTGTGCTTGACACTGAAATAGACAAATAGTTTGGCATGGAAATAGTGAACTGTTTTAATGTTCCGAAAAAACCTCAGCATGCTATCATATAAAAATGTCACGAATAATGAATTCTCTACAATGAACTTAATGGATACAGTGAACTGATTTGTAATCCCTGTGAGTCCCAGTTTACACTAATTAA
Source organism: Haliotis asinina (assembly GCF_037392515.1). NCBI lineage: Eukaryota > Metazoa > Mollusca > Gastropoda > Lepetellida > Haliotidae > Haliotis > Haliotis asinina. The sequence goes on from NC_090285.1 coordinate 69,607,446, forward strand.
CGATGCAATTAATGAACTGAGCGAACTCAATCAGTGTCATTACCAAATGCCCATCTGATGACTATATTGTTCTTTCCATAGAATATCATGAATAGTGACCTACAGATATAATGAGTGAGTGAGTTTATTTTCACACCACACTTAGCAATATTCCAGCTATATGGCGGCAGTCTGTAAATAATCAAATCTGGACCAGACAATCCACTGACCAACAACAAGAGCATCAATCTGCGCAATTGTGAACCGATGACATGTGTCAACCAAGTCAGCGAGCCTGACCCCCCAATCCCGTTAGTTGCCTCTTACGACAAGCATAGTCACCTTTTATGGCAAGCATTATTGATATAATGAACTAATTGCACTGGTCCATTGTTACAAAGGTACTTTACTGTATTCAAATCTGTCAGGTACAATCCATGATGGAAAGTTGTAGTTACAAGCAGTCAGAAATATGTCACATTTATTTGGAAACTTGTGTTTTCATATATGTCTGTCTATACATATAGTTTAAACAACATTTATTTGTTCTGTTGACAGATCAGTATAGTTTCCAAAATGTATGCGAACTTTGAATCACACCATTGTCAAATAATACTATGCAAACTCTGTCTTGGCCGTAGCTAATTGACCTCACACCATGTTGAGAGGCATTTAGCTGAAAACCTCTCCTGTCCTTGATGACATTCCACAGAGGATCCATTACATTAGTTATTGGTGTGTCCTTGATTTAATCATTTGCGACCAAAAAACAAAATACTTTCACACCAAAGGAAAACCATTTTGTACAGTGATAGCAGATTTAATGACGTTGAAGGTAATAATCTTGCAACATCAGTCCACTACAATATTCAACAAACAAATTGATTCACTAAAATATAAAATCTAACACCAATATTTAACAACCCTATGAAGACTGTATCGAATTATCAGTTTAAGTGTATATATATTATACATTACTCACCCGTGAAAGATACTGCAGTGAAATCTTTACACAGTATTACACTATTGTAATAGACATATAATGTGATAATGATTCCTAGTTTTGACATTACAATGCTAATGTCACTGTCAGAATGGTACTAGAATTTGTCTTGACCCACGGAAAGCTGAGAGTCCTCATACAGTAGGCAGTGTAGCCGCAGTTGCTATCAATTTGTGTTCGAGATGAACAAAAAAAATTCTAAACATGCTTTCGTGAAATACCATTTTTATTAAACTCATGAAACTTTTATTATCCAAATGGATTTCGCTCGTTTGATACGAAATCATTAACTTGTTTAATAAAAATGGTATTACTTGGAAGGTCGTTTACTATCTTCTAAATATTCTTACCTGAAATGTCATTCAGTATCATATATTTGTTACTTCTTTCGTACAGTGTAAGCTGATGATGCTGTTCTAACAAGTCACTGAAAGGTATTTACAAATACTTGTTGACCATCACATGGTACCAGTATTTTGTGCATAATTTACTGCCACGAACACCACATATAAAACAACATTCTCGTGATCCTGAAACATATGTAGTTGTTAAATTGGTTTCCCCCATACAAAATATTATGGAAAATCAGTAACCGACTTGGTCTGTATCGACAATATATATATCACACTGAAGTTGACACACTACATATACACATTGTATGGTGTTCATATGAGGCCCTCAATGGGTTTGCCATTCTCTACTACTACTACTACTACTACTACTACTACTACTACTACAATAACTACCAAATCTGGCTCGTTTAGTACCCATATCACATACCACTATAACATCTTCAAAACATAAATATATACAGTTTAATTCCGTGATTACAGTCTGTCACCAAACATGTCTGAGGCCACCACCCCTTACAACCCTATATGGGCCCCAGTATTTTGTTTGTATTTTGAAATTTATTCTGTGTTGTGTCCAGATTTGATGTTTTGGTTCATAAATATATCATACATCCATTTAAAACACTTACAAGCTTCAGACGTAATCTGACAGCAAGGACATTACGTCTCCCATACTTAATCACATAGGCCATGGAGCTATTTCTGAGAGCCACGTGATTGAATGCGTATGAGGGAACAACAAAATTGAGGAACCAAATACGATTCGTGATCTATTTCGTATTGACGGATCAGGGTATGCACATTGAAATAAAACGCTGTGCGTTGTAGCTCTCTGGATAACATATATGTATGAAGAACTTTTGGACACATTGAAAATGAAATGAAAACTTTTCACAACATTCATTAGCTTGTCGCTCAATTTCCAGGCTTTTATCTGTATAAGGTGTGTTAATTCGTGCTGGATATTCAATTATACCGTAGCTATGGTGTTCCGTTAATTTAGAAAGATATGTCTCAAGTACCTGTTGGTGATTACTAGAACGCGGAGGAGTCAAACTCTTAAGTTGTAAAAGAAACAGAGATGTGTATCTATTGTCTTGTAAGTAAACATATATGTGTCACGTAATATTAATTAACTTTGCAACATTTATTTTCGAAACTTATGAAAGTTCTTTTTGCATTTCTAAATGTTCCTGTCACATCTTTGTGAATAATACTGTAGTTATTTAGAAGGCATGGCACCATAAAGTTAATAGATTTTCTTATTACTCTCGATTCGTTCCCATACCAACATGACCTTTCTAACTTTCTCTTAAATATTGTTAATACAACGATTGATTTCATTGGCTTATGAAATCTAAAACACCAATGAACGTGAGACTAACAAGTTGGATCGGCAAAATTATGGGCTACATCCCTACCGCCATTTTGCTCAGCACGCTATGTGAGGATCACATACCAAAGCGTTGCGAATATATATACTATTTCGTTTTAAAGAGGACGAAATAGCTCATAATGGAGGCCGTTAGAGCTTTCAACAATGAGGTATATATCAGAGAGCTCTATTTGATTTCTAATTGTTAACATCTTAAGGTATAAACATGAAGAAGCTTGCCAAGGGTATAACTATCGCATGGGCACCACGCCGGTGGTCGTGGAGTCCAAACATTCGCAACTCTATTGTTGCATTGTTATTGTGTCATACTTTACAAATAAGTCTCTAGTGATATGCATTTGTATAATGCTTAGGTACAGTACACGCTCGCGTCATGTTATAACACCGATTGAATTCTAGAAATGACCAATGCATCGCGAGTAGGAAATGTATGAACGTCGGTAGCCTTTTGGAAGCGAAATCACGTTGACGCGGTGTCGCTCTATTATCTTTATTATATACTTGAAGGTGTTTATTACCGTGACTATTGCTGCAAAGCCAGGCCATGTAGTTACTTAACAATTATTGCATGTTTAACAAATATTGTGTTGTCTAATTTATGATGTCACTTTAATTCTAAGAGGTATGGACGTAGTTTTAGCAAGAAAATAGGGTAAGTGTTCCTCCGGTTTCCCATTCCTATAACATTTATATATTGACATATACTAGAATGGTTTACAAAACATAACACAACAATTACTAGAGGACTCATAAAAATAACGAAACAACCCAAAATTAAGTACAGTATAGGGATAAACCACATGCTATTGCATCTATTTATCTGCAGAAGAAAGAATATAGGGGACTGGGAGGAACTCTATCTGCAATAGGTATTTTGTGAATTGCCTAAATAGGTTATTGGTAACTGATTCCTTTAAGAAATTATTTTGTAATATTGGGATAAAGGTAACACTTCCACTCATATCCCCTCAGATGTTAACAATGAGGGGAAAATACGGCGAGTGGCATTTTTAGGGAAATACTTCCACCCATGTCCAACTTTGTATTTCATTCTATTCAAATCATATCACCAGAATATATATTCCTCATCTGATAGGGATGAGTTTTAAAATGATTATAAAAATTGTCTGAACATTATGAAAGACATATTCAGCTTCTAAAGAGTGCTGGGAGAAAGAAATGTTTCCTCAACAGAAAACTTGAGGATATGGGTGGAAGTCTTACCCTGTATGCTTTACTTTAGCTACTTTTGTGGAGAGCGTGGTTGTCAATAGTGCATTTTACGGGGCATACCTTATTTCACAATTCACCTTTAGGTCCATACGAGGTTGTTTTGTCACCTGTTTTCATGGTTTGGTGTTGGTTTTCTTTGATGATAGTAAAACGTAGCTAGATATTGTATCAAAGCAGAAACTACTATGTGAGACACTTTTGACGTTGCTGTATGTCTAGTATACCAGTATGAATCACCATTATTGCCTATTTATTTGATTACAAATTTGTGAATTTTGATGTCAGTTCCAATATCACAATAGACAGACAGTGGGTATTTTCTCTGCAACTCTCCATTCCAAACTTTACCTACATTTATTCAAATTTCAATATATGTATAATGCTCATGTTTCATGTATGTTATTGTAATTGTGTTGTGGAGATATCCATCCCAATCCAGGCCCTAAATGCCTAAAACGTTTGAAGATATTCCAGTTAAATGTCCATAGCCTGAAAGAGAAATTAGTTTTTTTTTCAAAATTTAACTCTGAAATTATGATGTGGTATGTCCAACAGAAACTTGGCTAACTTCCGATTCATGCAACATCAATGTGGGAATCCCTGGCTTCCATCTTCTATTGGCAAAGACAGGCAAACTCGCAGCGGCAGTGTAGCAGTCTATGTGAAAAACACTGTGTTTCAATGAAAGATTTGGATATAGTCAGGCTTGAGGTGATATTGATACATGCTAAATGTAAAGCAAGAAAATATTTGATTGGAACATTTTTATTGCGCTGACAGTCAGGAGCTCTGAATATTGGAAATAGATTAATGAATCAATAGGTAATGCAGTTGATTTTAATATGCTGACATTTATAACCAGTGATTTTAGTATTGATATCCTTCAATGCAGTAATCAAAAGATAGACTATATACTAAGTTATTACAGCATTGGACAAATATTCATTCAGATGTAAGTAAAGTAGCAAAACTTTGATTGACTTAATATTTGTATCTTGCATCAACGTTGTCAGATTCTGGTGTATTTGATCCCATATGTAATGACCACAGCCCGGTAATTCTTCATATAGCTGACACCATACAGAACAATAATTCATTGAAAAGGAAAATCTTTGAAATTCTTCAGAAGATGCTAATGGTAAACAGTGAGTAAACAGTCGCTGAAAGTAGTGTTTTTGGCAATAATCAAGGATGTCATCTTGAGGAAATATTAGCTGATGGTAACCATGTTAACAGAAACCCCAAAGCGTATATACTGCAGGTCAAACAAGTGTGTTATATGTGGATTTTTGTTTGTGGAGAGATCCCTCCGATCCCTAAATAGTAGCCATTGTCTGATTGGTTAAATCTATTCAACTGTCTCGTGTTTGATTGGACAGTCATTGGCCGCTCAAAGGTTACCTGATGCGACCTTCTACTAGGTTTTGTTAGACTCAGTGGTGGAGTGTAAGGAAATACTCTTGAGACTTACGTTTACTTAGACTGACCTAATCAAATACATTAGATTGCTAGAAAACGATATCATCCTGATGACTGTTTTCAGTTCAAAACGCCCCATAAAAAAGTTATCAATGCAGAACATGCATATGTTATCAAAGTTGATGAAACTATAAATAATATTGATAATCGTGATAGAAAATGTCGTGGCAATTACTAGTTATGTAAAATCAAATTATAATAAAACATTGTTTCCATCAATTGTCAGCAATGATTTTGTTTATAACAACGAACAAGTTACTGCTGATGTACTCAACTCGTTTTTCTCAGAACAATCCAAAGTTGCTGATTCTAACTCCAATCTGCCTGATGTTGAACTTCGTGAAATCGGCCATACTTTTTCATCAATCACAATTGAGATGTTCAAGATATTCTGTATAACTTAGAGATGCTTAAAGCCATGGGGCCCCTAAGGCATTTGAAATATAGTGTATTAAAATTGTCGACTGTGTCTCTAACGCTGTTGTTAGCTAAGTTGTTTAACCTTTCCATTCGTAATTAAACTTTACCTTCATCTTGGAAACTGGCCTCAATAATATCGCTTCATAAGAAAGGTGAGGAACATATTTGTTCACTTTATAGGCCAGTTCCACAAACTAGCTTTGTCCCTGAAGTGTTTTGAAATTTGTCTTCAACTTCTTAAGAGATAACTTGTTTGAGTGGCATTTTAGAAGTTGAGGTGTACAAATAGGACAAATTGTTATGGATAACAACTTCTTTACTGCGTGATTGCGACGTTTTGATAGATTCTTGTACCATTGTCAAGCAGGAATGATGCATAAAATCCAGAACTTGTATGTACATATACTAATAAAAACAATGAGATAACGTAGTATACAAAGAAAACACAATTGACAACCGGAGCAACATAATGCCACGATTGGAGAAGCAGAAAGCTGGAGAAGCCAGTAGTACACAAACGATGGTGAATGGAAGTGGATAGTGAATGAATTATCCTTGGTCACGGTTGATAGTGGGCTTGTGGTGTTTGATGTGAATGGCTTCGGTGAGCTTGTGTTCGGTGAAGTCCGTTTGGTTGTTGGCTAGGATTGTGATGTCAGACCACTCTATTTGATGATTAGGGTTTTCTTTGATGTGGTCCGAAATGGCTTATTTGCTGTCCGAAGTAGTAACAGAGGTGCGATGTTCTTTGACTCGGGTTTTGATGGGTCATGATGTTTCACCAATGTAGCTTTGTCCACAATCACAGTTTATTTTACATATAACACATTTCGGGCTGTTGTTGTTGACAGCGGGTTGTTTTCCCCCGTTAGCATGGAGGAGGTTGTTGAGACTAGGGGATGCTGAGAAGGTTGTGTCAATGTTAGCTTATTGTTTCAAGAGCCGGCTGATCTGATGAGATATTTTTTCAACATAGGCAATGGATATCTTGATTGGGGCTGATTCTGGTTCAGGTCTTTTGTGGTAGGGGTTGACGGTGTGGCTTCTATGATTCGGTTGACTATTTCAGACGGGTAGTGGTTACGTTCTAGAAAGACTTTCCTCAGGTGTTTAATTTCCTCGTGTAGATTGGTTGAGCAGATGTTTTGGGCTCTTCTGGTCAATGTAGAGATGACACTGGTCTTTACTTTGGGGAGATGGTTGGATGTATTGATCTGTATCGGTAGGTTTTCTGTACATAGAGGTTTGAAGTTGGCTACAGGAGGTGCGGGATACAACAACATCGAGGAAAGGTAGTTGGTTGTTGTGCTCTGTTTCAGTGGTGAATTTGATGCGGGGATATAGTTCGTTGAGATGGGCGAGAAGCTGAATGGGATCTTTTTCAGGACAACGAAGGTGTCATCCACTTTGCGGTACCAGCAGGAAGGTTTGAAGGGTGCTGTTTCTAGAGCTTTATCTTCAAGGTCAGTCATATAAATTCCGTTAGGATGGGGGATAGTGGGGAGCCCATAGGTAGTCCATGGACTTGCTCATAGATGGTATCACCCCAGGTGAAATTGGTGGAGTTGATGCAGGCACAGGTGAGGCTGATGATAGTCGGTAGAGAGGCTGGTGTTGAGGGGTTGTTGAAGATTGTCAATTCTGTGGCATAGTGCCCGGAGAGCTTCTTCACGAGGTACATTGGTGAATAGATCCACAACGTCATAACTGATCATGGGACCTGGGTTGGTGATGTCACGGATCTTGGTACAGAAGTCTGTTGAGTCGCAGATGAAAGAGTTGGCAGATTTACCTAGTGGGGAGAGTACTTGGGTAAGGTGCTGGGTGGTACTGTAGAATACGGTGTCACGGGAACAGACTAGTAGGTGAGTTTTGACTGGGTTCTTGTGGATTTTGACTGTGGCTCTGGGATAAGGTGGCTGGGGCTGCGATACTGTCAGTTTGCGATACAGATCTGTTGAGAGTTCATATTTATCGTAGAGCGTCTTTAACGTAGCCTTGTGCTGACGATTAAGCTTGGCAGTAGGATCCCTCTCCATATTTCAGCTATGTGGTGGTGGTCCGTAAATAACTGAATCTGGACCAGATGATGCAGTGATCAAACAGCATGAGCATCAATCTGCGCAGTATGGAATCGATGACGTGTTAGCCAAGTCAGCGAGCCTGACGACAAACAGTCGCCTTTTATGGCAAGCATGGGTTGCTGATGACCTATTCTGCCCCAGATCTTGATGGATCCCATATAGCTGGAATAATGTGGAGTATTGTGTTCAGCAGGGAACAAACCATTCTTGTTTATTTATGTTTTGCTATATGATAAATGAATGACCCCACTTCTTTGTCATTGAATATGTCAGGACCCAAATCCTTACAATACACAAGCATGCTTCTGCAAAATTGTTCTGTTGTTGCAGTGTCATTCTTGGTCCACTTTTGACAGTCTCTTTTGTTTCGTCATACCTCAACCCTGAAGTAGCAATGCTGTTTTCAGCAAATTAAATACGGTGGAAGCTGTCAAAACTGGCTTCTGTCCAATCTGGCAAGTTGTCAACACTGGCATAAAATCTCAGTCACATCAGTGGCTTGTACATTTATCATCAGCTCTATAATCGGGCACATTGTCTAAACCAGATTATTTCTTCAGTCCAAATGAGTTCCTGTTTAGACAGCTTCCACTGTGTAACATTGTTCATTTACTTGCTGTTTTGTCAGCTATGTAAACTAGAAAAATTGATCCTCAGCTTGCAGTTTTCTGTTTTGGAGACAGTATCCGTAGCATTTGGTTGTTTCAGTAGTTGAGATTAATTCCTGGCGTTCAAGTATTTATTTTGTATGTAGTATTGAGACAAAGATTTGGTTTCATACTATCACAGTACTGGCACAGTAGTTTACAACTATTCGCATTACTATTTCAGTCACAAAAGTGTAGATCAATCAGAATGACTCAACTAGATCTCAGCAAAAAAAATAATTCAGGAGGTTGAAGATTTGTTTGTTAACATTACTTTTCACTCTTCTTTTCAGCTCTCCTCATTGTATGAGGTTCGGCCTCCTATTTCACGTGCCAAAATGGCAAATGTCACTAAATGTGCCATTAAGGCCATCAAGTTCTACAAGCATGTTGTTCAGAGTGTGGAAAAATTCATTCAAAAGGTATGTTTCATAATGTTTTATGTTCTACTTTATGTAGTGATTTGAACATATTTATTTCCAGAAGGGGAATTGGATTGGTAAACAAGCAATATATTGCTTAAGTTAATACCGCTCCGGGATACAAGTAACTTATATAAAGCAGTCGTGAGGAGAAAAGCATGCAAATATCAAACAATAAACAAAAGCTTTCTGAGAATGTAACAATCAAAACGTGATAACATAGCCACTTATAACATTAAGATCATTAGTGTCGGAAGTGCAATTTCGTTTTATTATTACAACATAAATCTGCCTGAGAGTACAATGAAAGAATGGACAGATTCTAATAATTCATGGTTATCGTTAGCAGATCCTTTAGAGTGACCGTATAGTATTGATTTGATATCATATTCTTTGGTATAGAAGTGCATTTTATGTCTTATGTCAGAGTAATTGATGCACGAAAAGAAATAGTGAATTGGATCTTTGTAAGAGTAGCCACAGGAACAAGATGGATTTGAAGATAAAAATCCTTCATATTTGTGTGTGTTTAAATCACTGCAACCGAGCCTGAGCCGCGAATGAATAATCTGACAGAATCTTGATCCTGAGTTTAAATTAAAGTAGGTTTGATAATTATATGACACACAAATTTTTTTCTTAAAACTACCCAGAGTAGCCGATTCTCTATGATCAGTAGACAAAGAATTCCACAGTCTTACAGTATCTGGGAGAAATGACTTAGCATAAGTCACTTTTGCTATCAATAGTTTGGAGCTTCAAACGATCCCAAAAACTGTAGTTTGCTGTGTCAGATAGCTTAGGAGGGACGAGATTGCTCAAATATTTTGGAGTGAAATTATTAACCATCTTATAGAAAAATGTGAGTTTTTGGATGTGTCTACGAGTACATAGTGGTTAGAAATTTGTCTCATCATAAATTTTCTTATGACTCGTACCGCGAACAGCACCGCAAATAGTTCTGAGTGCATCAAGATTAAGTTTTTCAAGTGTTAATGCTTGCTGTTTGGTACAGTTGTCCCAGATGTGACAACAGTAGTCGAAAATAGGCAAAATAAATTGTATGTACGTTGTTTGCAAAGTTTTCCGTGAGAGACGATATTTAAAACCTCTAAGACAGTTTACCATGGGTGCGACCTTTTTAGCGATGCAGTTAACATGGTCTGTCCAGGAGCAGTCCTACTGTAAAGTAAGTCCCAAATGTTTATGGCTATTAACACCATTAATGTTATAAGCCTTCATTGTTAAATTTAGTTTTGGGTTTGGCCGCACTTTACGAGAGAATTGTATAGAATCTGTTTTATTGGGATTAAATGTAACTTGCCATTCAGAAATTTTACGAAGATCATTATTAAGACACAGCAGTTTTGGCAGGATCGTCTATTATAGCATAAAGTGATGACTTTATGTAGTCTTAGCAATAGTCTGTAGTAACCCTTAACCCTTATTTGTTGTTCTGTCCAACCAGTGTCTGTTTCCCAGTCTTCTCTGTCATTATGTTAGAGTTATTCTGTTAGTGCATAGTTACAGGAACGGGTTCACAAAACAGTTTTTCAGGAGTTCTGTAAGCAAGCACATCACATCAACAGTCAATGATTTTTGAATTCCTTTTATATAATGTTTTTGTGTCTTTCAGTGTAAACCAGAGTACAAAGTTCCCGGTTTGTATGTGATAGACTCCATAATCAGACAATCCCGCCACCAGTTTGGTTCTGACAAAGATGCATTTGCCCCAAGGTTTACCAAGAATATTGTCTCCACCTTCCAGAATTTGTTTAAGTGTCCCCCAGATGAGAAGGTGAGTATCACTGTTGTATGGACTGCACAATAGTCCTGGGCAGCTGTAGATGTCAGTGTGTTTGTTTAAAAGATTTTACACATGTTGTACATGCTACTCTATGTTGTTTTTTTTTGAGATCAGAGTATTAAGCTTAACGTATTGGTGTTTTTCGTTACACACAGCAGTTTAAAACCAGTATGACATCTCAGATACTGTTCTAGTTACTTGAACCATGTGTCATCTGCAGTCATTTCAACTTCTTTTTCAGAGCAAAGTTGTTAGGGTACTTAACCTTTGGCAGAAAAATAGTGTCCTTCCAGTGGATGTGATTCAGCCATTATTGGATCTGGCTGCTGAACCTAATAATGTAGACAGGGTGTTAACTGGTGAGCATTCACGACCTAAACTCCTTTGTAAATATATAAACATGATCAAATGCTTTAATTGAGTTATGAAGTAAGAGAGCCATTATCAATCTAATCTGGGGTTGAATAGGTCTTAGGCAACCCTGCTTGCCACAAAAGACGACTATCATAAGAGGCGACCAACAGGCTCGCTGACTTGGTTGATTTTTGTCATCAGTGCCTAATTGCGCAGATCAATGCTCATGCTGTTGATCACAGGATTGTCTGGTCCAGACTCCATTATTAACAGCTGCCATCATATAGCTGGAATAATGCTCACTGCAGAGTAAAACTCAATTCACTGGCTCATTGTCAGTATAGCTAGCAGTTATGTAAAGAAAGCCTTTTAGAAAGTTGTCAGATGCTGATTGAAGAGTACATAGTGTTTCTGACACAAATATTTTTCTGACAGCTCAACGTGCTGTGGAGAAGGTGGTGACTGCACACCAGCAGAAGAGCCATGGAGGTCCAGGAGCTGGGCCGGCGCATGCAGGGGCCAGCTCCAACATGGAGACAAAGCCAGCTCCACAGGATGTCCTGGCAACACAGAATGACATGCTGGCTACTGTCACCAAGCTACTACAACAGACAGATGAGGTATACATTTCTCCAGTACATTTGTCATGAGACAGCAATGTCCTTACAGAGATGCTTTACTTTGATGGTTTTTACTTTATATGCTGTCTGTTGTTAAAAAAATACTTGAGAATCAGGTGAAGTGCAGCGATGTGCCTGACAACAGAGTGCTAACTTTCAGCTGTTTGTGGTCGATAGAAACCTTGGATGAGGTTGCTTTATTCTCAAACCAAACTAGTGGCATAGAGAAATTTGAATTTGGTGTCTGAATTGTTTTCTCGGCTGGGAAATTGGCAAAAGCAGCTTACAGTATTCTCAGTTCCACATTGATAGTAGTCTTCAGCAAACATAAATTCATCAGCTCATCATCAAGACTTAATAGTTTTTCATTACTGCTAGGTGAGCAAATGGTAATTACTCTGCCATTTTTGAAGCATGGATAATCACTTTGAGCTGCCACAAACCAAAGTGATTCATTTGCTTACTATAAGGGATTCCCGCCTTGTCAAGCATCCCAGGTCTGTCAGTCAATGTTAAGACACTCGAAGATGAAGTATAGTAGTCTAGTGAATGGGGTATTATGACAGGCATCTCATGGTGTTATTTCTGGCCAAATAAGCTCCAGCTGATGGTGAAAAAACACTATTTTGTCTGTGGACTGTGATTTGATGTCCTCCATAACTCCAGTTAGAGGTGAACAGGTACATAGGTATAAAGCAAGCCATGCCGGTACATAGGTATAAAACAAGCCATGCCGGTACATAGGTATAAAACAAGCCATGCCAGGAACCAATTTATCACGAGAAGCATACACCAAGATCCGATCCAGTAATGGGAGGCAAAGAAGAAGTACCAAATATCACAAGACAGAAATATGCGATTCAAAGGCAGCTCCGAGATAACTTCTGACAAGACAGAGGTCTTTGAGATGTTTCTAGAAAGGTATCCCCATTTCTTCCTTTTCGCTAAACAAAAACAAATCACAAGCGATTGGAACACATCTTGTACATGCCTCACCAGATCCCTTGAGTTGGTTGAATTGTGGTGGTTGATATGTCTCTTGTTAACCCATCAAAATCAGCCGAATAGTTAATGTGGTCTACCTCTACCCACTCAACCAATTTAGATTTGCAAACTCCAATTTGTTCTCACCATCTGTCATGAAGCCAAGGATAGGCACCACCAATGCACCAACTGCCTTGTCACTCTACTACCAGATGCACATGCTCTTCAAGAATGACAAATCAGCTTGACAGTGCAGCACCACAGACTGCTGAGTTTGTAGCAGTATGCATTCTCTGGAAAAACAAAGATACGCCCTGTACACCCTTTGTATGTACTACAACGAAAACCACTTCAGACCTGCCCTCTTGTATGCGTATTTTTATTTTCTGGGGTCTTCTGTCTGTGGGTGTGATGTTATACCCAAGAGTCTGCTCAGTGTGTTTACATTTCAGTAGTGTATTCGTCATCGAGTTAAAAGTGACACAAAGTGCAATATTTTGTGGTAATGGAAACTGACATCTGCACGTAAGTTTTCCATTTGTGTTTACAACATGGAGGGACATGTCCTGAGAAATTCTGTTTGATAAGAAGAAGGGCATAGATTGTTTACTGTTGTCGTACAGATGAACCTGAAATGTAACTATTTTAGTGTTTACCTTCCTGATGTATTGTGTAGTACCGGAAGACAGGGTTAACACATTCATCGGACAGTGAAGGTAATATGACTGCAAATTTTCCTGTGACTGCTGAAATATTAATTCTGTATCTGATCGTTTTTCAGTAAATATATTGTAGGCTTGTGGCTTGCATATAAGCCTGCAGCAGTCTATACAAAATGTAGTCAGGATTGGGATCGTCCCATGTTTGATGACAACAGGTGGAATCATCAATGTTCATGTTTGTCTTGCTGCGAGAAATAACTTTCAAATTGATAAGGTTTTATGTATTTGCTAGACTAGAAGCAGACCTCAGTAAGTGAACATGCTCACTACCACTGTATTCTGTGTGTTGATGTAGCAACTCTCAGATATGATGTTATGTGACAACGTGATGGCCTTCCTCTTCTTGCGAAGTGGTGAAATGCTTTTGAGGGACTTGCGTTTTAGATTCACAACAGAAGCTGTATGAAGAAATATTACTGTGTATAACTGTATATTCAATGTATCTATATGTTCATTAGGATCGAATATAAGCAATATGTAGAGACCTTTTTTAAAATCCCTTTAACTCAGTACTTGTAAATGTCGTAAGGTATTCCAAGGAGGTCAGCCCAAAGTGCATGTGCAATTCTTGATGTAAGGGTGACTACTTCAACATCTGTTCATGTGATCAAACAAGTCTGTGATGGAAATCTGTTCATCAGTTTCCCTCAAGGAACTGTGCTCCACTTTTAAAAGATGTTTTCCCTTTGAAACACTGATGTTCCTTACTTAGATTTAATGGAGGTGTCAACACCTTTCGTCAAATTGAGATGGAATCTGTTTTCGAGTCCTGAATTTGACACTACATGTCAGTGGCATGCAGATCATAGGTGCAGAGTTTCTTCCTCATTGGACCAGTTGTTGCATGTAGCTTTCATTAACCCCCGTAGGGTGTTTAGTGCGAAGTGAAAGATATAGTATGAGGCTCCATCGGTCTGTACGTACGAATTGGAATATCTTAAGAACTGTTGACTAGATTTTTTAGATTTTTATTTTTTTATCTAGGCTCATCGCCGTATAAGAAAGGTCCCAGTGAGGTTTGGTGACCTTCATTTCAAGGTGACAAGTGGGACTTTAATGGTTTACTCTTGTCACAAAGATATCTCAAGAACCGTTGAATGTTACTGATCTATGGAAGGCCCTGGGCCCAGTCATTTTTGGTGACTTCACGTAATTTTCAAGGTCATGGTGACACTTGGAAGATTGTGTCATGTTAAGCAAGATGTTGAGATTGTCAACAAGGTATCTCAACAGAAGGCACTTAATCTTCATCATAGACTTTCAAGACTTCCCTTGAATGTTTTCAATAAGCAATTCCTTTATTTCTATTTTTCATTTTGCATATTTCACACGCTATGACGTGAAAGGCAAAGTGTGTCTTGAACTTTTTTTTTGCTTTTGAACAACAGAGCAAGATGTCAAGAGAGGTTGAGTGGTCATGTTTTTGTTGACATTTAACTTCATCTTAAACTACACAGCCATGTGTGCAAGAAAGAATGGAGATGGCAAGCACAGGTTTATGAGTCAGTAACTTTGTTGGCACTTGTGCACTTGCTTCTGGACACCTGGCTGCCCCTTTCTCTGCTCTCCTTCCTTGTAACAAATGCTGAACTGTGTCAGTATTTTAAGGATAGGTTTTGAAACAATTTTATTATTTTTAGGACAAAAATTATGCAAACACCACAAAGTTGGTCTGATATTTTGATTACGTATTTCATGGAGTATTTTATGTTTAGTAGTTCTCAAGTTGAAAAAGTTTGTCTGCTTTTGAGCCACATGGACTATAGAAAAATGTCTTGAAAAAGCATTAGAAACTCTGAAGTCCGCTCCGATAAGTATCACGCTATACCAGCTTCTCAAAGCAGGTCATAATATCATAGTAATATTTGCAGGCACATAACAACCCCTGCCATTTGTTTCTCAAGCAAAACATTTTCAAATCAATATTCATTGACTCCGAGACAACCCTTCATCTGTATTTTCCCATCTCAGCAGGGCGCAACCAGCCTGAGTTCCCAGCAGCATCAGCTGCAACAGCTGCACATTCTACAACAGCAGCTGATGCAGCAGACCGAACTTATGCAGAAACCACAAGAAGCTGGTCCCATCATTGACAACAACCTACTGGCACAGATCCAAACACTTACCAACCAGTTGCTCAGCAAGACAGGAGGAGAAGGCAAGGGTCCACCAGAGCCAGGCTTCAATAAGGTGGGTCACCATGGGAGCAGGTTGTGCCATTGAATGTGTCTAAGAGGTTCTGGAGATTCATATGGAAGTTGGTATTCAGGTGGAACTGGGATTTACAGGACGCAAATTCCTAGGGCCTATACGCTTAAAAGTTGACAATGGACTCAATGAAATTTAATAGTGTGTCCATATGGATGCAAAAAATTCCAAACGCTTGTAAATATTCCAATCAAGAAACAAAGGTATCACTTAGTCTGCTACTAGCTGGGTTTGCAATCTAATTATACTATAACAATGAATGTGATCATCACGATACACAATAACAGTATTTATGGTAAAATTTAAGTGTTTGTGACACCTGAAAATTAGATTATGAGCTTTGAACTGTTGATTAAATGTAGTATAAAAGTCCTTTTATGAATTGTTGTTTAAAGTTTAAGACATGCTTTATTGTATACTTACATCTCACATAAGGTGGACAGATGAAAATATCATTGCTGAATATTTCAATGCCCTGTATTTAACACCCCCTTGCTCTCGATTCTTAGAGACTTTAGGACATGTATATTATGATAGTGTATTTGATTGTTTCAGAAACTGCTTGACTTTGACTATGGTGAAAGTGATGAGGATGAGGAGAGAAGGGAGGGTGGCGGACACCAGGGAGGAATTCCTGGGTACGGGTAATGAAACTTTTACTTATATGTAGTGTAGTTCTGTGTACAATCCTGTCTTTCTTCCTTCTTGTCACATGCCTTTGCATCTTTAACTCTTGACTTATTGGCTCCCTGTCTAAAGAGAAAGCTGGGAAGCAATGCATCTGAATGCTAGCTAGGGCTGTGGTATTCGAGTCTGCATGGACAGACAGTATGTTCACAGACTCAACCTGACTTCATTTGTTCCTGAAGTAGTGGTGGAAATAATTAAAAACTGTATTTTGGCTCTTTCTCTGCATCCCTTCAATTTACACAGTTGCAGATAGCATGTATGGAAATAACTCACATTGGACTAAATGAGCATTCAGTGGGATGCGTAATAGGGTATCCAGAAAAGCATGTTTACTCATAAGATTGGGCAAAACTTGGAAAAATTAGGAATAGCTGCTGCAAAAACAATTGTCAGACAATTGATGGCAAATAGATTGCTCACCCAGGTATGATGACAGACCAATGACTCACCTGGCATGAAATACATGTGCTGCCTACAGGTATAAGTGGTCACCTCCTAGATACTTTATGCTTTTTCTTATGTGTTGAATATCTGCCTTCCAGAGACCTAGTTAAGCTGGGTATGCACATAAAATAATGACTGCATATCAATTACACATTTAAAACGTTAGATATGCAAAAAGTTCAAATCATATGCATATGAAATATATTTATAGAAATTGAGTACGTAATGAAAAAGACCTCAATTGCCATCAGGTTGTGCTGGGCCTAGTGTTGTACTTTCAGTGCAGAATAAGTGATTTTTAATGAAATGATTTCCATTTTGTAATTCGTTGCTGAGATATGACATAAGGCAGTACAGACCGGCTTAGTAAACTTACTCAATGATATGTACATAGTTAAGTAAAGTCACTGAAGTACCCACATATTTGGGTACAAAAAATGAAGTACCCACTCATCATTCATAATGCCTACTGTGAAAAATATACAGTAAGGACAGTACCCACATAAGCTAATGAGTAAATCTTATGTGGAGCTCTGTTCCATCTATTGTTTAACATCTTACATGTCTTTCTTTCATAAAGTTTATATATCAAATTGTATGATGCATTACTTATACAAAAGGTAAATCATCTCTTTTATTAGATGTCTCAAAATATACAGATGGCATGACCACCACAGGACTGCTTATTATGTGTGTAATGCAGGGGAATATAGTCGACGCCTCGTCCGTCCGTCCATCCGTCCGTCCATAATCATTTTGTTTCCGGAGCATAACTCAGAAACTGTTCAATATTTTTAGACCAGACTTGATAGATATATTAATCTCTGCCTAAGATTGTGCCTTTTGCTATGTACAGATTTTAGGTATTTATATTTTTTTTGTTTTTCCATGGAACATTTTGGTGTTAGTCGTTCCTGGAGCATAACTCAAAAACCGTTCAATATTTTTCTACAAAACTGTGTAGATATATCAGTCAGAACCTGTAGTGGTGCCTTTTGATATGTACAGGATCTTGTGATTTATCATTTTCTCGGTTTCCATGGAAACGTTACGTACTTAGTCTCAAAAGTGAGAGGTGTGTTTTGTTTCCGGAGCAGAACTCAAAAACTTCTTAATATCTGTCTGTGTAACTTGGTAGATATGTGTGGCAGACCCCTTTTGCTATTCACAGGTTTTTGTGATTTGTTATGTTTTCAGTTTCCATGGATACGGTTCGGACTTAGTCTGAAAATGGAGGGATATGCTTCGTTTCCGGAGCAGAACTAAAAAAACATTCCATATTTTTCTGCAGAACTTGGTAGATATATCAATCGGAACCTAAAGTGGTGCCTTTTGCTATTTTTACCTGTAAATTGTTATCACATGCCATTTACTTCCCATGTTCAATTCCCGGAAGGATTGATGTCCTGAGCTGATGTCTCTATTCCCCAGCCTGACCCCATCCACCATCTGCAACACATGTCCTGTTTTTGCTTTTCAGACAACCCCTTCTACCTATACATACTTATAGTGAGACTCCATGGTAGCTACATCCTTAATAGTTTGAATATTAAAGTTACTACTTTTTATGCCAGCTATCATTTATTATGAAGTTAACTTTAATTTCAATATAGGCATCAAAAGAGTGTCCTATGCAATACAATATCATCGCACACTAATTAGAATAAAGCCATGTTCTGTTCCAGTTAAGTTGCTGTAGACTTAGGATAAAAACCTGCTTATTTCATTTCTGCATTTATCTCCATCTGTCAAGTCTGTTTTGTATATTTGCTAACTCCCTATCACTGAGACTGTTGTTAGGTCAACTTACTTTGAAAAATATTTCACATTTCCTCATAGTAACTGCATAAATCGTAGATCTAAATGTTTAAAAACAGTAGTTGTTTTTCTATTTTCAACAGTACTTTATTTAGACACTCACACGAATACTTTAGTTCTGTCAAAAGACAACCAATATCTTGCCGGATGAAATAAGGAGTTGTTAGTGTTTTGAAGAAATGAAAATAATGAACAGTGTTAATCTTTTAAAGAAAGAAAATTTGAAATAGAAATTCCTACTTTCAGTTTACACTGGTACAGTCAGCCATTTCCTCACGGAAGTTGTTTTGCATAGTTACTTGATGTTAAGAGCATGTGTTACACGAAAGTCACATTACAAAAATATCTGTGGATAAGAATCATCCCCCCTTTATCAGGAAATGCAATTGAAATTGTAAATCTTTCTGTTCACCAATTCAGCATTTAATTCACCAGAAGTAATACATTTGTTTTACTACACACAAAATGAAATGGCAATGTCCCTTAATACTACACCAAGAATGGAGGTGCTAATTGTACTCTTCGAAATGGTGGATAGTAATAATGGTCAGTTATCTTAATTTTTTGTATATAACTGAGTTCGGATAACATTAACCTACTGTCTGTGAACCTGTCACAGTTTTGGGATGGTCAGGCTTCAGAATAATGACCTTATTAATGCCCACCAGAGATGAATAACTGGTAAGATGACGTTCACAATGAAGATGATCAAGTGGTGCCTGTTTGCAGGAATGTTCAGAACATCCTGAATGACCCCACCATCATGCAGCACATCCACCAGATGTCACAGTCTCTCCAAAAGTCAGGCCAGTTGCAGACGGACATGGCAACCCAGGAGCAGTTGCACCAGAAGATGCTGCTGCAGCAACAAGAGGAGTTTGACAAAGAGATCAATCAGGTACGACAGGGGAGCATAGCATCAGTTTGTTCCAGTTCATCTCCCACACTGCAGTATTACCAGTAGCACAAGTATTGACAATTATCCACTGGAAGCAAGTGGCATTAGGATCTTTGCATGCTGTTTTTCTCAACTTCTTATTTTTACACTCCTTTGTATGAGAAGCTGACTCATTGGTTTCTAAGGAGCTATGCGATACATGATGTCTATTTTGAGTACAAATGTGAGACAGGTTAGAACTCATTACCTCATGTTTGATATCGTAAACAGTTTGAAGGTTTCATGGGTTTCACCTTGTATAGGCTAGTGGAGCAATAAAAGGTCGTATTTTACTAGTAAATCAGCAAAATGTGTTGCTTAAAAGAGCAGTTAGTTTTTTTCAGACTACTCCCTCTGCACTTATTGCCGATCAGGTTTCTTTGTGGAGTCTGATCTTTCCCAAAAGTGCTACACTAATATCGTGGAATCTTGGCAGGAAGACTTTTCACAGTTTTTTCTGTCTCTCTCTGTTCATGGACAAAGCTATTTGTTTTAATTTGTTATTCTAAAGAATTATTGCATCTAGAGCAGAATAGAAATACATGATTCTGATTGGTTTGTTCCCAAAATGACAGCATGTTTTGGTTGCTGAATCCACTGTTGTTCCAATTATGCAAGTTTTGTCAAATTTGAATGTACAGTTTACATATAGTAATGGGTGGTACTTGTGTTACTTAGGAAAATAAAATAGATGTGACAATATAAAGACATCTCATTCATGTAAAGCAATGGCCATACTTTATATGTTAATACTTGAACACCAAAGGACATTGTTAAGGAGTTTACACAGCTAAGGCAGTAACATTTACAATGCATGTAATACACATCTATGGACAGATAATCATAGCGGGATACACTGTCATGGTACTGTTCCCGAGTAATCTGTTCATTTATGAGGCAACGTTTAACCAAATTCTAGCTTTTATATTTACAGTTGTGAGGCAGTCTGATGTTGACCATGTCCAATGAATGATTATTTTTTGGCATCTACTTTTGATGCTGAACTACAGCCACCCACGACTAAACATTGACCACTTCTGCTGTTCCCAATAGACCATTTTCTGTTCACAGTGGGTTTCATTTCTGGAGCAGAACTCAAAAACCGTTCTATAGTTTTCTGCAGAACTTGGTAGATATATCAATCAGAACCCAAAGTGGTGCCTTTTGCTATTTACAAGTTTTTGTGATTTACTATTTTCTCGGTTTCCATGGAAACGTTTGGACATAGTCTCAAAAGTAAGAGGCGTGTTTCGTTTCCGTTCTCAAAAGCTGTTCTATATTTTTCTCGAAAACTTGGTAGATAAATCAATCAGGACCTGAAGTGGTGACTTTTGCTATTTGCAGTTTTTTCCCCCCGGCATGTAATGCGTGGGGATATAGTCGACGCCTTGTCTGTCTGTCCGTCCGTCCGTCGGTAATCATTTTGTTTCCAGAGCATAACTCAGGAACCGTTCAATATTTTTAGACCAAACTTGATAGATATAGTAATCCCAGCCTATGCTTTTGCTATTTACAGATTTTTGGCATTTATATTTTTTTTGTTTTTCCATGGAACATTTTGGTGTTAGTCTAATGGTGGGGTGGGCTTTGTTTCCGGAGCAGAACTCCAAAACCGTTCAATATTTTTCTGCAAAACTTGATAAGTACATCAGTAAAAACCTAAAGTGGTGCCTTTTACTATTTACAATGTTTTGTCATTTTTGTTTCCATGGAAACAATTCTGACTTCGTCTCTAAATGCAGGGATATTCTTCGTTTCCAGAGTACAACTCGAAAACCATTTGTTATCTTTCAACAGATCTTGGCAGATATATGAGACAGATCTTGAAGTGGTGCCTTTGCTGTTTACAGATATATGGCATATATATTTTTCATGACTTCTATGGAAACAATTCAAACATTATCCAAGAAAACATCAAGTAACTGTCGGATGATTTGTATTTTCAAATATGTGGGGGCTGGGCTGATATGTCATCTTCTCATGACTCTTGTTACTTTTAGCTGTTTTTTTAAGACTAGGTCCTGTTTCAGTTGTCCAGAGTTTCTTGTGTGCAAATGCTGTGTGCATTATTGAGATTATAAAGTTTACTATATTTACTGGACAGTATGCTTAAAAATAATATTCTGCAGGTACTTATTCTTTCCATGTTTAAAGCATATCCTTTTTTTATGTAGATTTGGTCTTCATTAGCACTTATTTGCCGATCAGGTTTCTCTGTGTGGAATTTGATCTTTCCCAAGAGTGCTACATCAACATCTTGGAACTTTGTCAGTGTGGCCTCTCTCGACCACATCTGTCACTCTTTCCATGTACATACAGATTTTCTAGGTAGGGATTGTTTAAGCAAATAAGGCTGTTTTTAGTGTAGATTTGATGTGTTTGCTACTCAGGTTTCAAAGTGTGGAATTTGGTCTTTCCCCCAAAATACACTAATATTGTGGTATCTTATCTTACTATTAATAGTTTTTTATGCCCGTGCCATATATAGCACTAGGCATATCAGGTTACCCTTGGTGTTTGTCTGTCCATCCGCCAGTCTCTAGAAAATGGGGAATATACTCTGTCTACTTCTCCACAAAAAACACTCTGTGGAATTCCATGAACTTATACATCAGCTTTCTTGATGTTGTGCATCATATATTTTATATTTGTATTTTCACTCTTTTTTAAAGTGTTTTTTAGAAGTTTAGAGACATTTGAACTTGGGTACATTTTGCCAAATTTCTCTGTGATGATGGTGTAATAGGGAACAAGGGAGAGGAGGGGTATGCTATCCACTTCCGCTCAAAAACTACTGTATGGAATTCATTTGGGATTACACATGTACTTTATAGGGATTCTAAGTGTGCATCTCATATTTTGATTTTATGATTTTAATTATTTTTACCAATTTGAATGCTTTTTGAACTTGAATAAGTTTTTGTTGAATTTCTCTCTGAATATAGAGTTACAGGGGATGAAGTCTATCCACTTCTCCACAAAAGCTGCTCAACAGAATTGATTAAGCTTATACATATGTTTCATTGGGACTTAAAAGGTGTCCATCTCATAGTTACATGGATGTTTGTTGAACTTGTTCTGTAGAAATTAATCACCAGAGCACACTCATCGTAGGAAACATTTCCTACTGCAGTAGGGGCATCTGTGTCCCTGGACTCAATTTTGTGTTTTTCGGTCTCTCTCTACTCATGGACAAAACCATTTGTTTTAATTTGTTACTTTTAAAGAATTATGACATGTAGAGCAGAGTAGAAGTACATGATTCTGCTTGGTTTGTTTCATGGCTACAGACTTACAATTTCCCCATTTATGGCATACTCTGCTGTTTTTAAGGAGAACTGCTTTTTATTAGCACTTATGTGCCGATCAGGTTTGTATCATCAGAAAGCCCTTAGTGTATGTACTGCTGGTCAAATATCTGTGTTCTATGTGGATTTTCATTTGTTGAGACATCATTGTTAGTGACAGGGGAATTTTGTCCTGCTGAACTCTAAACATTAACCGTTGTCTAATTGGTCAAATGTATTCGGTTGTCTCACATTGGACAGTCATAGGTCACTCAAGGTTAAGCTGATGCAACCTTCTGCGAGGGTTTGTTAAACTCAGTATAAGCAATGTAATGAATAATACTGTGACTATGTCCGTTTTGACTGGTGTTAATCTCCACTGGAGGTCATTGGTAAAACACTCTGGCATCATACAAAAAGACATGTCATCTATTTTTACCCTGTCTATTCTACTGACACGAGTTCTGCAACAGCAAAAGTGTTTCCAGGAAGGGAGTTATCTCACTTGCATTACTAGGATTATGATAATAATCCCGCCACTTTGATTTTTCTGTCACTGATATTGATTGCCACAGATAGTTTGGGGGAAACAGCTGTACATACTGGAGGTGGTGATGGTGGTGGCTGTATTGTTGGATAGATGCAGTGTAATGTTCTGTATTTGCATCAGGAGCTGACCAGGTTTCAGTGTGGTATTGTATCTTTCCTAGGAGTTATCCTGAAGCTTGTACTGGAATGATTGTCTCTGTCAGTCTTAACAAGTATTCGTCTTCATGGAACATATTTACCTCCCATGTTGACAGGTTCAAATCTACAACACTGTAATTTGAGGTTCTGGTTCTTTGTGTAGGGTCATAAAGGGGCGTTTGTGCCAATCGGAATGGACATGCCACAGACCATGCCGTATGGCAATCTGAATCAGTCTCATGGAGAAGAAATGGAACTGGATACCAGTCATGATGAGAAGAAGGATGATGACCACGACCATCGCCGTAGCTCCCACAGGTCCAGGGACAGGTCAAGGTGAGATTTGGGTTTTATTCTGCAGGATTGTGAGAGGTCTCCAGTATTCTGTGTCATTATGTAGCATTGTTTAAGGCTGATGTGATTCTGTTGAAATATTGCTGAATTCCTCATGAAGCATTCACCAAGCACCTTGGTTTAAATGGGGTACTTGAACTTAAAGCTTCCTTCTACAGCAGCCACTGTACATTTTCACTGTTAAGGAGTTGCATTCCATCAAGTATGTCTGCAACATTCCAGTGCAAATGTGAGTATTCTAATATGGAAGTTCATTGTTGTAGATCGCCCAAAAAACGGAAGAGGTCACGGTCAAGATCTCGTGAACGAAGGCGGAGATCAAGGTCAAGGGATCGGCATCGAAGGTCAAGGTAAGTTTTTAAATGTTTTGGATTATTTGTTTGATGATTTTAACATTTGATGCACTAAAAGCAGATTGTGGTTTTCATAGGAAACTGAGAATGCACTACACAGTGGCACAGTAATGCACATCCCATAATCTGTTGGTTATCTGTGCAACTTTGTGAAAGAAAGTGAGCAGTTAGATTGAAGTGTTTGTCTTTGTGTCAAGAAACCTGTGAAATATGTTTGCAGATCTCGTGATCGAGACAGAGAACGACAGAAAGAGAAGGAGAAGGAGCGTAGGAAAAAGGGATTGCCTGTAGTAAAAGAAAAACATGTTAGTGGTAAGTTTAAGTATAACAACATTTTGGAGAATTGTTGTTTGATCTAATATATTTGAGAAAATTCATAAAAATGTGACTGCACTTGTATGAGAAGAATGTGTGTTCATTACATGTTATCTATCAATATATTGAAGTATTTTAATGTTTCTTTTCCTTTGAAAAATGTTTTCTTTCTTTCAGTGTGTAGTACGACTTTGTGGATAGGTCATATATCCAAGTATACTACGGAAGAGGAACTGCGAGAAGAAATAGAAAAATATGGTGTAGTAGAATCTGTAAATGTGAGTTCTGAGAGAATTATACCCTAAAGCAAGTTACTTGTGTATACTCAGATGCATATACGTTATAATTAAATCAGTAGCTTTCCCAGTTATGGTATTGTATATTTTCAACTTCATAAGCTGTTCTAGGACTAAATTGGGGGAATGTTTTTCTGTTCAGTGTTGTACTCAGCAGTATTGCAGCTGTATGATGATGGCTGAATTAAGTCTTGACGATTGAACAGCATGTAGAAGTGAAACACTTGAAAGGGAACGTATATGGTTGTTAACTTCTTTATCTGAGGAATGGAGTGTTTCAAAATATATTGTTACTCAGTCATATTCCAGAAATGAAGTTGAGATCCATAAATTCTCACCTTGAGACAAGATGACATGCATCCTACCAAGTTATTAAGCCCAATCATCCTTTCACCCCTCCGTCTATCTAACAGTCTTTGCTAGGGACATACATTCTTACTGAGCAAGGAATGGAAGATCACACTGGAATCCGTGGCAAGTCATATCTCTTTTACATAGTAAATTCTGGTAGATAATGGCAGCCACCTCAGAACCACATTCCATGCTGCAGGGTGTCTTCCTTTAGGTGCGTCAGACACCTTTCATCATTAGCACTTAATCAAGTGCTAACCATCACAGAGTTGTCACTTCCTTCTCTCTGCGATTATTACTCCTTTCCCAGGTGATGTTAAATCTAACTCTGATATGGACCCTGACAAAAAAAACATCACCCCTATCTTTCCAGGGCATTTAACAAAATTTTCTTTGTTATGAAACTTACCTTCTCCCTTGTTTTGCAGATGATTCCCCCGAGGGGATGTGCGTATGTGTGTATGGCGAGAAGAAAAGATGCCTATAAGGCTGTGGAAAAGATGGCAAGAGGGTGCAAGATAAATGGGAGTACTATTAGAGTGAGTGGGAGCTTCTGTGAACATAAAACTCTTGTCAACTCAGTACACACAATGCAAAGGAAAGAATAATTGTCAAGTGAATGTTATGATTTTTAATGAATTGTAACACTCATTTTTGTTTTGACCGGGGCATGGGTAACATGAAATACAGATGTGTTCCCCTTAGCGCATGAAAATACTGAATCAGTTGTAGGAGTATGTGTGTAATTGTTTCAGATTGCGTTTGCTCCTGGAATCGGTGTGAAGGGTAATGAGTACAAGGAGGGCTGGCATGCAGACCTAGGCGTTACTTACATAGCATGGAATAAACTGCCACTCGAGATTAACCCTCTTTGTGAAGGAGGTATGATTGATGAGGACTCCCTACCAACACACCTCCGAGGTAAGACTATGCATTTTGAATTTGAAGCATATGTTTAACAAAGAGATTTTTGTGATTTATCATTTTCTCAGTTTCCATGGAAACGTTTTGGACTCTCAAAAGTGAGAGGTGTGTTTTGTTTCGGAGCACATCTCAAAAACTCCTTAATATCATAATATCGTCTGTAATCATTTTGTTTCTGGAGCATAACTCGTTCAAAGGTTACCTGAGGCGACCTTCTACTACGTTTTGTTAGACTCAGTGGTGGTGTGTAACGAAATACACTGAGACTAAGTTTACTTAGACTGGGGGATCTGTCATCTTCGAACGACTCATGTTTTATTTCTGAAGATTCTGAGACCAGAGGGGCTATCCTTGTGGCATAGCCAGTTGTAGTGTGTCTTTAATCTGGACTAATCTTTAAAATGGACTATGACACGTAATAGTTGTCTTGTTCTGGATTTGTCTGACATTTCATTATTGTGTTGTTGTTTTTATATCACAATTATTGGTGTTGATGATGATGCAATAGCTTTTTTGCACTTATTTGCCGATCATGTTTCTGTGTGTGGAATTTGATCTTTCCCAAGAGTGCGACATCAAATCATGGGACTTTGTCAGTGTGACTTCTCTCGACCACATCTGTCACTCATTCCATGGACATGGCTTGATATCAGTCATATTTAATTTTTACATCCCCGGGGGATATAGTAGGACGTCAGTCCGTCCATCCGTAATCATTTTGTTTCCGGAGCGTAACTCAGACACCGTTCAATATCGTTATACCAAACTTGATAGGTATAGTAATCTCAGTCTATGGTTGTACCTTTTCCTATTTACAGATTTTTGGCATTTATATTTTTTTTGTTTTTCCATGGAACATTTTGGTGTTAGTTTTATGGTGGGATGGGCTTCGTGAGCAGAACTCCAAACCGTTCAATATTTTTCTGCAAAACTTAGTAGATATATCAGTCTGAACCTATAGTGGTGCCTTTTGCTATTTCCAGGTTTTTGTGATTTATTATTTTCTCGGTTTCCATTGAAGTGTTTCAGACATAGTCTCAAAAATGAGAGGTGTGTTTCGTTTCCGGAGCAGAACTCAAAAACTTCTTAATATCTGTTGGTAGAACTTGGCAGATATGTGTTGCAGACCCCAAAGTGGTTCCTTTTGCTATTTCCAATTTTTTGTGATTTATTATTTTCTTGGTTTCCATGGAAGCGTTTCAGACTTTGTCTCAAAATGGAGTGATGGGCTTCGTTTCCGGAGCAGAACTCAAAAACTGTTCAATATTTTTCTGCAAAATTTGGTAGATATATCAATCAGCACCACAAGTGGTGCCTTTTGCTATAAACAGGATCTTGTGATTTATTATTTTCTTGGTTTCCATGGAAACGTTATGGACCTAGTCTGAAAAGTGAGAGGTGTTTCATTTCCAGAGCAGAACTCCAAAACTTCTTAATATCTGTCAGTAAAACTTGGCAGGTACGTGTGGCAGACCCCAAAGTGGTGCCTTTTGGTTTTTAAAGGTTTTTGTGATTTATTATTTTCTTGGTTCCATGAACATATTGCGGACTTCGTTTCCGGAGCACAACACGAAAACCATTTCATATCTTTCAAAAGATCTTGGCAGATGTATGAGACAGATCTTGAAATTGTGACTTTTTCTGATTACAGATATATGGCATTTATATTTTTCATGAAGTCCATGGAAACAATTCAGACATGGTCAAAAAACACAATAAGTAACTGGCAGATGATTTGTCCTTTCAAGTATGTGGGAGCAGGGGGGGATATGTCATCTTGTGATGACTCTTGTTTGAAAGGCTAAAGATGTGTCATGTTGTCAGAGTATTTCATCATTGATATCCTAGAACTTAGTGCGATTTTATGATCACATCTGTCACTGTCTGAAGGATGTTGTTTTTAGGTTTGAGGAATTTAAACTGTTGTGTAAGACTGTACTCAGCAACACTCCAGCTATTAATGTGGAAGTGTATAAATAATCAAGTCTGGACTGTGAGAAGTTGGAATATTAGTCCTTGGAGGGTAAACTTGAGGCAGGCCTCCCTGACGATATCATGTTGTTTGTATGTTCACATGTATATCTCTGGGAAACTAAGCACATAGTTTTAGGGTTTATTTGTCATCATCCTACAGTTAGATGTTACAGATTTTCCCCTTTTTGAATTCATGCAGGTTATTGATGTCATTGAAGCTGTAACAGATGTGTTATGTTTTTGTAATAAAAAAGAGTTTCAGGTAGTTCAAGTAATCAGCAGAAGTTCACTGGAAGTTCAGTCATGTTTTGTTTTTGCACTTATTTGCCGATCAGGTTTCTATTGTGGAATTTGATCTTTCCCAAGAGTGCTACATCAACATCTTGGAACTTTGTCAGTGTGGCCTCTCTCGACCACATCTGTCACTCTTTCCATGTACATACAGATTTTCTAGGTAGGGATTGTTTTAACAAATGATCCTGTTTTTTGGTGTAGATTTGCTTTTCACTATCTCTTGTTTGTCAATCAGGTTTCAGTGTGTGGAATTTGATCGTTCCTAAGAGTGCCACATCAACATCTTGAAACTTGGTCAGTGTGGCCTCTCTTGATAACATCTGTCACTCTTTGCAAGGACATGGCTTGCTTACTGTGGTTGAAAGACCATCTTTCACCAAGACTTGTCAATAGCACTTAATCTTGCAGCATGTTAAGTTCTTTATTAGAGTTACCTCAGAGTGTCAGTGAGAACTTTCCCCTATTACAATATAATTGTTTATTGTAACGATTCCACTGAATGGATAGGGTGGAGGTCTCTATCAGTTTGACATGGTTGACTATGTGTTTCAGTCGAGATCGTGTCTGTCCACGGAGCACTGCAAGACAGTCTCCAGGGCATTGGAAGACGTAGATTTCACAGAAATAGGAAAAGGAAAGTAAAGGAATCTTCGCTCAGGTGCAGACATGGTGTCTTGTCCCAGTTGTCCTCTTTGCAGTATCAGCAACTGTTTTGAACCGATTTTGCAATAGTGACACTCTGATATTGTGGTCTTGTTGAGCTGTTGTCAAAGGTGGTGCACCAGATTGCGGACAAATGCATCACTTCTGGTGGATTGAAACGTTGTTGGATTTGACTAACGGTGGATGGATGCACATGACAGTGCCTGACAACCATAGCTAGAACCTGATTCTTTTCAGATTGATTGTGTCAATCGTTTTCTCAACATAATTCAGTTTCACAATTACTTGTGCTTTTATAGGGTCATGGTACAGGTAATGCACATGCACAATGTGTTCCATGAATGTGGTTGTGTTTACGAGAAATGTCAGTGGTTCAGTTTTAAGCATAGAAGTTCATAAAAGAGGAATGCTCTGGAACTGAAACTCAAAGGGCAAGAATATCAGCCTTTTATCCCTACATTCTCTGTATCGCAGGAAGAAAATCTTCAATATAAGTTTTGTAAGTTCCAGGACAACAAATACCAATTGCTTTTTTAATGGCTTTCAGTTCAGAGCCTAAATTTGGCTGGAGTATTGAATATTGGGTGTGGTCACAAATAGCACTTGTTCTTCTGTGATTCAAAGGCGAACAATAATGACGTATGACCTGTCCAAGTTAAGTTTTCAGCAACTAAAGGAAAGGCTCATCACTTATAAGATGGGCTTTGAGACCATTTACTTTTTATGTTTTAGACATAGTGTATGGCTTTCCAATGACTGCTGACATTCTTTCTGATGCTTGCAGGTATGAAGTTTGGTCGTCAAGAGGAGCCTGATCAGGATAGCCAGGGAGCTCCAGTGCAAGCTGAGGCAACACAGCAGACAATTCAGGCTCAGCCACAGTTTGGGGGACCTCTGCCAGGTGAGCAGATAAATGGAATATGAAACGGCTTGGTTAGGAATTATTTACCCTGATATGAATCTCCCCTGTGGTGCAGTGCATGAATCAAGTTTTTTATTTTCATTGTTGTTATAGGGCTGAAATATTAACAGTAGCAAAAAAACAAACCATGTATTGAACTAATTCATGATGTAAATAGCCATTTGACTTTCGAAATGCCAGTTCGTTACTGTTTACTTTGTTGATTCAGGGGTGGTGCCTGTGATGACCCACATGATGCCCCCAGTGATGATGCCAGTGCCTGGCCAAATGCCTCCAACCCAGCTGCCCCCAGGGCAGTTACAACCTGGTCAGATGCCTCCGGGACAAATGCCGCCACGACAAATGGGTGCCGGTCAGCTCCAGCAAGGGCAGATGCCTCAAGGTCAGCTAGCCCCGGGACAGATGCCACCCGGAATTCCACCACAGATTTGTCTGCCCCAAGGTCCCGCCCCATCACAAGCTCAGACAATTCCACATCCAGGATCATTAGGCACTATGCCTGGTGGTCTTAGACCACCAGCTCAGGTAACTCATGCAAAGTTTCAGGCTTAACAGCTCACATTAGAATTGAGTAAAGTGTCTTGAGATAATATCTTATTCTGTCTTTGATTAAATGTAAATCATTGTTTATTCCGCACTTTGTTTTTTTTCGTATGTTATCACCCCTTAACAGTATTTGACTTAAGCTTATGTGATACAGTTTTAATACTTGTGCAGTGTGAACAAGTTTCATTGACTTGCTCTGAGTGCCATATAGACAAACCATTATCTTTCTGTTTACTATTTTTCAGGCAATGACCGTTGTGTCCCTCAGTAGCAAGCCATTGGAGACTGCTAGTGCTCAGCTAAGTCAGGCCATCCACAACATAATGTCAACATCCATCCCAACACCTGGTATTCAGCAACCACCCAGAGGAGCTCCTCGCCCTGGATTTCCTCCTCAACATGGAAGCTTCCCCAGCTTCAACCCAAATGTGCCTCCCCCAAATTTCCGAATACCAATGCCAGGGACCCCAGTCAGGTTACCATTTGGTGCTCCAGGACAACCTGTGAAGCCAACTGATGATAGTGAAAGTGATAAAGGAATGGACTGGAGTGGTGACAATGAACCAGAAGACAAGGATGAACGAATGGGTGGTTCAGGACCTGGAACTGGCTTCCCTCCTCGTCCACCATTCGGCCCCCCAGGTTCACAAAACATGCCAACATCTCAAGCAGTGTCACTGCCATCACTAATGGGAAGCCCAATGGGGCATGGTCCACGACCACTTATATCGATAGCTCAGATGTCAGGAATGCCACCACGGCCACAAATGACTGTTGGACCTAGGCCAAGCTTAATGGGCCCTGGTGACCAACAAGGAATTGTGCTTCAGGGACCACCTGGTACCCCAACACGTCAACCAGGACCAGGGGGACCACCTGTTTCACTAACAGGGCCAGGTGGACCATTAATGCCTGGTGGACCTCGCGGTCCAGCAGTTGGTCTGAGTCCAAGAGGGTTCCCAGGACCTGGTGGACCCCGGCCTGGTCTATTAGGTTTCAGACCTGGTCTCCCAGGACAAGGGTTCAGGTTTGCTTCCCCTCAAGGTGGGCCTCCAGGAGCACCACCCAACTTTAGGGGACCGAGACCTCCATTTGGAATGGGACCAGCCCCTGATATGGAAAGACCATTCCAGGATGGGCCCCCAGGTGTAGATGGGCCTGAGTTTAATCATGGTGAAAAAATGGAAAGGTTTGGTGGCAGTGGAAGACCTCCACCTCTTATGAGTTTAGAAACTGAAATGGACAGGTGGAACTCAAATGAGAGGAGAAATTCTGGTGAAAATATGCAACAAGGTGGTTTTAGAAGAGACTTTGATCAAGATGATGATGAATTCAACGAAAACAGATTTGGTCGAGACCGAGACATGGCTAGAGATATGGGGCGAGATCGTGATATGAACAGGGAACGGGGAAGAGATTTCAGAAGTCGAGAACCTGGTAGGGACAGGGGAGGTTTTGGACAGGGTGGTCAGTTCTTGTACAGAGATAGAAATGACCGTAGTCCAAGAAATGAGCGTGGTGGTCCTGATCGTGGTGGTGGTGGTGGTGGTGGTGGTGTCGATCGTGAAAGAGATCGTGAAAGGGACAGAGACTATGATAGAGAAAGAGATCGGGACAGGGATAGGGACCGGGATCGAGATCGTGATCGTGATAGAGACAGGAGAGGTGGACGCCATGATGAGAGGGATCACCGTGACAGGACAGATCGTTCCAGAGATCGTGAAGCGGAAGCAAAACCAAGTACAAGGGCAAGAGATCGTTCTAATCGCCAGAGCAGATGGAGTCAAGTTGTCCAAGGAGACGATGATGCTGCCCCGGTTGTGTCTGATGCTAATTCTGCACTATCAGAAACGAGTGGTGATATCTCAAATAATTCTGCTGCTCCTCCAGTTGCTACAGCTACCATTCCTGAAAGTGAATCAGGTGAAGTGTCTGTAACTGAAGCTTCTCAACCACCTGCTGGAGACATGAAAGATGCGACCCCATCTGAGGTGCCTGCTGTAATGGTAGATGCTTCTGCCCCAGTTACTGTTCCTGCTCATACACAGGAATCAACCCCAGGGAGGTCTGTAGAATCACTGCACATTACACAAGCAGCAGAATCTTCTCAAGTCACTGAATCCTCTGTCCACAATGTTGATAAGTCAAGTGAAAGCTTGCCTGTTCCTGAGACTTCTGCAACACTTGAATCTTTTGCAGCAGCACAAGCATTTAGCACTGTGTGTGAACCAACCAAAACATCAAGTGAAGATGTCTCACTATTAGATTCCAAACCCAATCCAGAGACACAAAGTATTTCAGTTCCTGTTAATCATGGAGATACTAACAACCATCATGCAAATCTAGTTGATTCATCAAGTGTGCGTGAAGCACCCGAGGACACTGTTAGCAATCATGATATTTCAAATGACAATGGTGATGTTCACTCTTCACAATGTATACTTGAAAGTAAACCCATAGTAGAGACTACGAATGGGCCTGATGCTGTGGACTCTGATTTGAATAACGGTCCTATTGAACCTGTGAAAGTAGTGAAAGACTTTGAGGAGCCTGAAGGAGACAGTGTTGCCACACCACCAGGAGATATGGAGACTGAGGGCACAGTAGCTAGCTAGTGTCATTGCTCCTCATGTGGATGTGTTCGTGTGATCTGTGTGTTCTCAACTGTGCTTCTAGAATCATCTCATTCATCACTCATCTTCATACTGTAATTATGCTGTATCCAAAGGATGAATGATGTCGTCTTCAGATTGCTGCAGACAATGTATTAATTTGTACATATTGTGAAAGTTGTTTTATCTGATGATTTAAATGACAACACAAATTCTAGGTACACTCAGAAATTTTTATTACAACATGCAGTTTTACTTTACAAATCATGTTATGATCATCAGGAAAAACATGTTGAAAAAGCCATTTCAAGATTTTTTTTTTTTATCTTCAAATAAACTCACATCCTATGTTCTTATTTGTCAATGTTATGAAATGATTATGCTGAGAGAAATTGAATAATTTAAGTCACTCTTTAGCATTTGTTTGTTTTCTTTTTCTTAGTTTGTCTATACAACAATAGCTGCAGACGTACTCTCTTGATCAGCTTGAGCCACACACATTGCTGTCTCTTAGGGACCCTTGAAGGTCCTGGGGTAGAATAGGACTTCAACAAACCATGCTTGCCATAAAAGGTGACTATGCTTATCGTAAGAGGCGACTAATGGGATCGGGTGGTCAGGCTCGCTGACTTGGTTGACACAGGTCATTGGTTCCCAATTGTGCAGATCGTTGCTCATGTTATTGATCACTGGATTGTCTGGTCCAGACATTATTTACAGACCGCCGCCATATAGCTGGAATATTGCATTCCAATAGCGGCATCCATGTTTCCTCCGGCATACATCTTAGAACAGTAGTAGATACATTCTGGTATGTGTATTTTCCAGTTGTGCCATTGCACACACATTTCTTCTACATTACATCAGGTCTAGAACATGCAACAACACAATTTTTTTTAGAAGCTTACCATACTAAAAAAAATTTAGCATCATAAAAACATTACATGTATAAGAGGACTGGTCAAAAAGTTCTAAGCCTACATAATGTCTAGACAAGCGACACCAACTGATTTTAGTGTTGCTTGACAACAGTGTTCATAAGCAGTTGCAGTCATTTTACTCAAATAGATCAGCTAGTTCTTGAAGCATCCTGGGATTTACATATGAGTACAGCAGACTTTGCCAATTGAGAGGTGTGAGACGAAGCATTGTCATGGAAAATCAACCTCCAGCCCTCGACATCTATTTGAGTAAAATAACTGGAAGTACTGATGAACAACACTTCCAAGATTAGTGTCACCAGTCTAGAAAGCTTAGAACATTTTTACCAGCCCTTGTACAGCAGTGGTATTCGGAGGGCAGAAAAGGTTGTTCTGCTTCACTTCTGAGAAGACATGATGTGTTCTTTTGCATGGAAGTGGAAAATTTCCAGTATTTGTTCAGTTAGAGAAGAAAACAAAAAAGAGGAGTACTGGTTACATCAGCTGACCTACACTGTCGAAGAGGGTACTGTGGCAGGTGGTTGTATGTAGAAGCAATGGCATGTGAACCAATAATTGTTGTAGGTCAACATTACGCAAATTCCTGGGTATAAAAAGTTGTTCATAGCTCAATTTGTGTTTTATTGTTTTGGTATGTACATTACATTTTGGGGACTAAATAAGTCTGTTTCTCCCTCAAGGGCACACACATCACAACTAATGGCATGATTTATATTCACCTTTGAAGATCTGGGGGATCATCAGGAACATGCTTGTTTAAAAAAATTACCATGCTGGTCGTAAGAAGCGACTATCCAGACAGGGTGATCAGGTTCGCTGACATGTCATCAGTTACCAATTGGTCAGATGGATGCTCACTGGATTTTCTGATCCAGACTGCTGCCTTACAGCTGGAATATTGCTAAGTGCGGCGTAAAACTAAACTCGCTCACTCACTCATAATTCATATTCCAAAAGTATCCGCATAGATTAGGGTTAAAGCTGATCTTCAGTAACCCATGCTTGTTGAAAAGAGGTGACTTGTGGGATAGTGCATGTGGTCATGCTTGTCAGCTTGGTTGACACACCATATCCAAAATGTGTAGGACAGTGCTCATGCTGTTAAACATGGGATTGTCTGACCCAGACTGCCATCATATAGGAATATCGCTGAGTATGGCATTAACCAAACAAATAACATTCTTAATAGTGCAGAAAAACATTCCAACCATAACCCTCTGCACACATCCAAACAGGAATGTTGGTTCAACATGTATGTGGGTAACATTGCAACTTGCTAGACATCTGCTTGAAAATGAAATTGTTGGTTCCATCCCTGCAGCCACTACCATATCTAATGACACTTGGTATTTGGGGGGATAAAGCTAAATAAGACGAGTCATCAGAAGTTGACGTATCCCCCTGGCCCGCACATGTTGAAAGGACAAATCATCTGACAGTTACCCATTGTTTTTATAGACTAAGTTTGAATTGTTTCCATGGAATTCATGAACATTATAAATGCCATATATCTGTAATCAGCAAAGTCACAATTTCAAGATCTGTCTCATATATCTGCCAAGATCTTTTGAAAGATATGAAATGGTTTTCGTGTTGTGCTCTGGGAACAAAGCCCATCCCTCAATTTTGAGACTAAGTCAGAATTGTTTCCATGGAAACCAAGAAAATAATACATCACAAAAACCTTTAAAAGCCATAAGGCACCACTTTGGGGTCTGCCACACATATCTGCCAAGTCTTGCTGACAGATATTAAGAAGTTTTTGAGTTCTGCTCTGGAAATGAAACACACCTCTCACTTTTCAGACTAAGTCCGAAACGTTTCAATGGACACTGAGAAAATAGTAAATCACAGATCCTGTTTATAGCAAAAGGCACCACTATAAGTTCAGATTGATATATCTACCAAGTTTTGCAGAAAAATATGGAATGGGTTTTGAGTTCTGCTCCAGAAACGAAGCCCATCCCTCCAATTTGAGACTTTGTCAGAAACGTTTCCATGGAAACCGAGAAAATAATAAATCACAAAAACCTGTACATAGCAAAAAGCACCACTTCTATTTCTGACTGATATATCTATCAAGTTTTGCAGAACGGTTTTTGAGTTCTGCTCCGGAAACGAACCCCACCACACCATAAGACTAACACCAAAATGTTCCATGGAAAAACAAAAAAGTATAAATGCCAAAAATCTGACTGATATATCTACCAAGCTTTACAGAAAAATACTGAACAGCTTTTGAGTTCTGCTCCGGAAACACACCTCTCACTTTTCAGACTATGTCCGAAACGTTTCCATGGAAAACGAGAAAATAATAAATCACAAAAACCTGTAAGTAGCAAAAGGCACCACTTTAGGTTCTGACTGATATATCTACCAAGTTTTGCAGAAAAATATTAAACGGATTTTGAGTTCTGCTCCGGAAACGAAGCCCACCCCACCATAAGACTAACACCAAAATGTTCCATGGAAAAACAAAAAAAAAATAAAAATAAAAATGCCAAAAATCAGTAAATAGCAAAAGGCACAACCATAGGCTGAGATTACTATACCTATCCAGTTTGGTCCTAAAATATTGAACGGTTTCTGAGATATGCTCCGGAAACAAAATGATTACGGATGGACGGACAGGGGACGGATGGACAGACGAGGCGTCGACTACATCCCCCCGCATTACATGCCAGGGGGATAAAAAAGCATACCGCCCTCATCACTTTTGAAAGAAATGTGCCCAAGAAACACTTAATTATTTTAATGCAACCTAAACAAAAACTGGTGGTAACAACATTAAATCCCACTTTATTTTTTGTCAAGCTGTATAACATAGTTAGTCTCCTATTACACAGGCTGGGGTCATATCCAGGTTACAGGCGCCCTAAGATTGATACAGCACTTCTCAAGTGAACAAGGCACACATGTGTGTTGCAGGATCAATGACCCAAGGCACATAACGGATACATTGTTTACATTCTTTAGGCTCCAACTTCTGAGATCTTGAGAAGCGGATTAAGCACTCGATTATAGGCGTAATTCGGTTCCAAATTTCACACAATATGGATCACTTGTCAAACCGTAAGCACATGGGTTAAAGACGACTTTGTATGTACCCTGGTTTAGCTACCACAGTATAAGGTAAACATGGGTATGTCGACCAGTTCTGGGTTCCGCCATCCTGACTCTTTCAACCGAAAAAGTAGTATAATTAATAGTGTCACTAGATCAATAACCAATAACAAAGATCTAGACCCCTTTGAAAACACTAGACCCGAAGTGACACAACCCATCTCCCATTCACACAAGCTCACAGTGGAGGGCAACAACCACTGTCGACTGGCTATTCCCTTTACTACATGATTGTTTAAATGGATAACTGGGTT
The DNA here is from genome assembly GCF_037392515.1 of Haliotis asinina. NCBI lineage: Eukaryota > Metazoa > Mollusca > Gastropoda > Lepetellida > Haliotidae > Haliotis > Haliotis asinina. The sequence continues at coordinate 69,644,942 of NC_090285.1, forward strand.
TCAGCAGTGTGCAGTCTTGCGTCGGCTGACAAACTATTAGAGAAATGATTCACATGATTGCAATATGCCGACAGTACATGAACTACGAATGAGGGCGAGGGGGCTTGGTTTGCGGGGATACTCTCGTATGAAAAAGGCTGAATTGCAAACTTTATTAAAAGATCCTTAAAAGCTGTAGGGCACTATGATTTTTGGCAACCCCAATGCAATGGAAAAAAAGACCCGAAAGTTTCGAGATATTTTACAACACACCCATTGCATGCAGACAAAAAATATACATCGCTTGTAGTTCGAGGAGCATACATTTTCTACTCCATGTGGACGGGGCCCCTGGACTTTGGCCCTCTTTTGGGATGTTTCTAGCATCTGCAGCACCTTCTGGATATCCAGATGGGTCTCTTCTTGTTCCTCTTCTATATTCTCCTCGACCTCTAGGAGTTCTTCCTTGCCCAGCCTCGACAAGATGTCGGCCAACAAATTTGTGGCAGCCAGCAATGTATTCGTGGTTTGCTCCACACCAGCTGCCATCAACGCAGTTTGCTCCACATGAGCCTCAAGTCTCCCCAAGCGGCTGTACAAGTCCTGCATGCTGGGCACAGTAGATGGTGGTTCTGCAGCAGGCAATACGATGTCGGTAGACGGCTCGCTCGAGGGCAAGATGGCCAAGGGCAATGCGTCTGTGGACACTGGATTTGGAGCTTTCTCTCCAGTAGATGGTTCCGTGGCCGGATTCCATATCTCGTACAGCCTTGTGGATCCAATACCGAAGTGTTTTTTGACCTTGAAGCGACCACACTGCGAAGGGAGCGTATTTCTTGGATGTCCTCTGAAGACAAGTATCCTTTTGGTGGCATATGCCAAAAGAATTCGTTCCAACCCTTTGTTTGCCCAAATTGCTATTGGTTCGTCGTTGTTTTCCACAAGCACTCGGTAGGAAGTCTTGCTGGAGTCCCATTTTGATTTCTGAATGCGCCATCCGGGAATGGAATAGGTTTCTTCTCCAAAAGACAAAACAGGCGGATTGTGCTAGGGCAGGAGAGACTGTTTACGATTCTTCCCAGTGCTTTTTTCGAAAGCAGCGACGATCTCTTCGAGGCGATGGACTTCCTCCATTCTTTTTTCTTTGTTCTGTTTGTATTCCTCTCGCATTGACTCTAGATGATTCCATGCATCTCTACACCATTCTTCTGCATTGGCAGCATGCAAAATTGCTTCTAATCGTCTTTCGTGATCTCTCGTCAACCCGCACAGTATACTACAACCAACCACGATTTCCGGTACCTCCTCTATCTCGTATTTCAAAGTTTCTACACCAATGGCATTTTTGAAAGCAACATGTTTGTTTGGGGGTAGCACTCTATCTGGATTGGGGATGTAGCTGTGTTGGCCTACGACTTCGAGATAGTACAGTTCTTGTATGGAGAGCTTTTGTGTAGCATCGTAGTGGTCCTATTTCTACTCCTGTAGCTGTGGCAGCCAAAATGTCTACTCGGAATAGAGGACACGTGCGGAATCCAAAATCAGCTGTAGCCCATTTTACAGTGTGGTTCCATCTAGCATCGTCTTCCACGTTGGCTTTGGTTGGTTGTACTTGGATTCCGGATACTCTTCCCGTGCCTGTGTGTGCATACCAACCCAAAAGATGGTCCCCTGGGGTCTGTCTGCAAGCACCATGCAACGGTCTAGACATTTCGATAGATTCTCCCACTGTTTTGCTGGTGGTTGTACAACAAATAGGTTTTCCCCCCAAGAACAGCTCTAGTGCTTCATCCACCAAATCGTTTGCCATTGTGGTGTTGGTTCAAAGAGACCTCTATGCGAGTACCTCTAGCCTGGACATCTGGATGGAGAAAGATTTTCCGCAAGTGTTGGTTGGAACAATCTGCATAGTCGGCCAAATGGCTACCGATGTGTTCTTGTACTTCTCCGGCTTCGAAATTGGAAACTACCTTGTTGTAGATTTTTGTTCGCATGTTATAGAATGTTATTCGCATGTTCCAGGTTCCAATCAAAGTACAGACGTGGTTGCCTACACTCCTTGTATTGTCCAGGATGGTGGGCCCTTTGTAGTTCATGGCAGTTGCAAGATATCTTTGGTTTTGAAAGTCATGTATTCTTTGGAGGTATTCAACGAGACACTTTCTATCTAGGGTGCCAGAGAAATCCCTTGTATAGTCGACAGAATACAGACCATAGCCATGTCCCAACAGAATTCATTCGAACTTAGAAATATTGGCTTGTATTTGCTCTATGGGTATTTCCGAGACATCCACTTTTGCTACAAATATTCCGAATATTGGGTGGCCCACGTGTAGAGATTCCCATTGTACCATTGATGCACAGTTGGTTTCTTTCACAATCCTTCATACAGCGCTCTGTATTGCAGAGGGTGCATCTATGGCATATTGTAGTGTATGTACGATTTTGGTTTGCATATAGCCCTCCTCTTGCATGAAAGATTCGCGTACTGCATTCACTATATTGGAAACTACAATAGATGCTGTTCCTTTTTCTCCAATGGCGCAATACACGGCTCCTTTTCGATAGACACAAGTCTTTCCGCCGAAGAATATATATTGTCCACAAACGTGGGCAGGCCTTCCAGCAGTTGGAGGTTTGTTTTGCCTAGATTGCCATCGAGATGGCATCAAGTCTACATGGGCAATGTCTGGTAGAAGATTGCTTCCCACGTTATTTTCCAGTAGGAGGTGGTATGCCACCGCTTTTTCGACTCGCAAGCCCATATTTACGAAAGCTGCTTCGGCTGCCATATTTCTGGAAATATAGATAGGTTGCTGTATACCTACTTGGGCACCAGTATCTAATTGGGAAATCTCGAAAGACATTGGGTTGCCAAAACTCATAGTGCCCTACAGGTTTAAGGCTCTTGATTTGTTGGGAGTAGTCAAGATGCCCACAGCAGGGGTAGACACAACAGTGAATACAGACAGGTGGTGCCTTTTTTAAATTAGTTTAGCGATCGCACACACTGCTGTGACCCAGTTTTCCATTTAGACATTCGCGTAGTAAAGTGAATAGGCCAGCTCACTGTGTCCACTGTGAGCTTGTGTGAATGGGAGACAGGTTGTGTCATTTTGGGTCTAGTGTTTTCAAAAGGGATCTAGATCTTTGTTATTGCTATTAAATGATAGAATAATTAATAGTGATCTTGTGCCACTATTAATTATACTACTGAAAACCTTGACTCACTCATTGAGTTTCAAAAGTCTTGGCTGTAGCATTCACTCACATAGTACAACCAACCAAGTAAACAACAGTAGGATTTATTCTGTTTGATTAGAGACAGTGATTACCCCACCACATATTGTGCAACATTCGATCATGGATTTACATTCAACATAAACTCCTTCAACAAGCTCAAGGATATATAATCAGTCTGCATACATACAGTCTTGGAATGAAAGCAATGGTGTCAGACCTAAAGCACATAAACATTTCACAACAAATACTTAGTCATCCATAACAAAACAGAAAGCTCCAAAAAATAGTTGGTTGGGAGGTCTTTTTTACCTTAATATTTTATCAACACCTACTTAAATGTTCCAAGTTTCCTACAAAACAACATCACATGATTGATGTATCTTTCAACAGTAGCCAATCTGAACATGGGTGACTATACGTCCAATGTGTAAGAACTTAACATGATTTAGTACAACATCTTCCCGTCTATGCTAAGGGTAAGACACCACATGGTGCTGACAGCTCCAGTTGGACGTGACAGTGTAGCGGTTCGCAACTTGAAGTCACTTGGTAATACCAATCACACCACAAGCCGATCGACCGCCAGCATTCCCTGTCTTCAAACTTTCTTCGTTGCCTCCCTTACCCAGGTCGTCTTCTCCAGCATGCACCTGCAAAGAGGAAGTGTCAAACCACCACATAAGATCAAACCAGGATGATAAAAAACAGTCGATCTAAGAAACTTCCTGTGTATTACTATTTTATGTTTATAGTTATCCTTTAATATTTCACTTGACAAATGAGGAGGAGACATGGAAACACACTTAATTGGGTAGGTGTTCCACACTTTGTACAAACATCAAGAAACAGTTTCATCTCCTTGATGTTTATTTCAGCAAGTGAAAGGTTATTTCTTAGCAACAAGAACACACTATTTTATGTCGCTGACGAATATTTATATATATAAGGCTAGAGAGTGAACTTGAACTGATGTGTGTGTGTGTGTGTGTGTGTGTGTGTGTGTGTGTGTGTGTGTGTGTGTATGTGTGTATGTATGTATGTATGTATGTATGTATGTATGTATGTATGGTTAACATCACTGTATTATTACTTTAACTTTCCTGCTCATTGGACAAACAGTACAGGTTTCTTGCAGTGGACCTTGGCAGCAAAGGGGGATAACTACAAGCATCTACATAGGCATTCACTAATAGGGGTGACTACTGAGGGTGAAACAACTATTGTCATGGCGATAGTCTATTGCAACATACTATTGTGATAATGATAGCATCCTATGACCAACTATTGCAATATTTTTCTTTGAATTGTCTCATTTAATGTCATTTCCCACAGAAATGTACGGTTATATGAAATAACAACAAATTCAAGTAGTTTCAGTGTCTTCAGATAACTGACATGTTTGCTTAACAGGGGCAGATAACTCTAAATAAAACTGACTGAATCTGGTACTTCCTGTATTTTGTGCTGCACTTTAATCAGCTGAAGTCAATTACTAAACCATTGATAATCACACATACAACAATTAATTGCTATCGACAATTTCAGGGTATTGACAGTTGGATGCATCGTGACAGCCCTATTCACCAACAACTATAGCTCTGACACAGACATTCACTAACTATAGTTCCAACACAGACATTCACTAACACAGGTATTCACTTACAACTATAGTTCTGCCAATGATTGATCTGACGCCTGTCAAAGTTATGATCTGGTCATCAATCTTGATGTCTGCTACTCCATCAGCATTGGCAACGATGTTGCCAAGGTCACCAGCATGTCTGTGTAAACACAAATATAACATGAGTCAACTTCCTGTGAAATTCTCACAATCACATTTAAGACATCCTCAGGAATGTTTGTGCTGGACTCATATTATTTGCAGATTTAGTGGATACTCAAAACATTAAGAATTGTGCTAATGGTGTATTCAATACACCAAGAGATGAATCAATGTTGTATTTTATACACCAAGAGTGAGTGAGTGAGCGAGTTTAATTTTACGCTGCACTCAGCAATATTCCATCTATATGGCGCCGGTCTGTAAATAATCAAGTCTGGACCAGACAATCCAATGATCAACAACATGAGCATTGATCTGTGCCATTGGGAACGATGACTTGTGTCAACCAAGGCAGTGAGCCTGACCACTCGATCCCTTTAGTCGCCTCTAACGACAAGCATAGTCGCCTTTTATGGCAAGCATGGGTTGCTGAAGGCCTATTCTACCCCGGGACCTTCACGGGTCAATACTTAAGGAAGTTAAACCACACACAGTAGAATATATCCATTCCACGGTAAAATATTCTTGACTGCTGCAGAAGTAATGCTACCTAGCAGTGTCCTTTGTTACCTATTTTCATCTTCTGGTGCGCCATGTGTCTTTTTGAAAGGGTTGAAGTGTGGCCCTGCACTGGTGCAGCCTATCAACATGTCACAATATCAGTTTACTTCAAATTGGGCAAAAGTCACATACTTGCCATAGTAAACACACAAGGCATTTAGAAATACACAGAACTTATTAATGCAATACAAATATAACTACATCATTTGATAGCGAAAACAATTTAAAGGAGGAATATTGAATAGAAACTACTGAAAACATTAAATAGTCAAAGTAATTCCATAATTAGTTCACATACATTTCACAAACCCAACCCACATGAATTGACTTTGAAAGTGGACGTGTCAATACTAACTACCACGTTATATGCACTATTTTCAATGTGGTAAATGTCCCACATCCCTCCCCGACAAACCTACCATTGTTTACACAGTACACTATGAATCACTAAATCAACACTAATGCCACATCTACAGTAATGCGCCATAATTATGTCATAAAATGGCAGCCATGTTTGAGGTTAATTTTGGCAGACTGTTTAAGAAAAGTGAAAAGTAATGGTTACTTACCCTACTCAAGAAAGTTTGGTTGGTTAATATTTAGTGATATGACCCTTATTAATCCTCACAGCTCTTATCCTTCGTGGAATAGACAGATACAGTGCCTGACTATGATGGTGAGGTATGGCTTGCCAAATCCTGAGAATCAGCTGAAAAAGTTCCTCTTTTGTTTTGATGGTGTGGGCAACTCGCTGCAACCTGATTTTAACCAATAACCACAAATTTTCAATAATGTTTAAGTCTGGTGTCTGTGATGGCCATAGTAAAGACTTGATATTGTTTGTTGTTTTCCATTCTCTAGTGAAACAAGATTCATGACATGGAGCACTGTCCTCTTGGAAAAGATAATCATCATTTGGGAAGTGTTTGGCAAGAACAGGAAATATATTGTCATCTAAAATAGAAACATACTTCTCACTGTTGATAGTTCCATCAATCTGAACCAGTGTACCAGCTCCATGAAAGGAAATACCCCCCAAATCATCACAGACAGTCCACCGCTGTGCTGGAAATCAGCACACCTGGTGCCGGCACAAACGGGTCTATACTCCTCTCCAGGTGTGCTCCACACAGAAATTTTGTTACTTTTTCCCAAGGACCACTTGACTCTCATCACTAAAAATTACTTTGCACCAATTTGTTTCAGTTTTCCAATGCAAACGTGTCCGACACCATGCCATTCTTCTGAGTCTATTCACAGAATTTACCGTTAATTTCTTTCTAACAAGCCTTTTTCTCTCCTTGAGTTTCTGCAAATGCCTCTGAACAGTCCTTTTGCTTACTTGGTTGGTAATCTTTTATTAACAATACTTGTGATGTCTTCAAGAGATCTTCTGTTAGTTTTAACAGTTCTCATTAGCACACGGTCTGCCCTCTATGTCAAAAGAGGAGGTTTACCACGTCTGTTTCTGCTGTCCTCATCTTTACTTATTTCAATCCTTTTCAAAAACTTACAAATTGTGCTTTGATCCCTCTGGACAGCATCTGCAATATCTGACTGTTTGAATCCACTTAAATTCATTTCTATAATTATTTTTTCCCCATCTTGTCAACTTGACCTTGACTTTGTTTATGTGCAGCAGATGACGAGAGTTATTCCCATAAGGTGACCTGTGATCTCTTAACTGTAAAATTTGGGACCTTATTGTTTTGTATATATGGCATACCAGACTATCTAATTTACCCAACCTACTGGCCACTGCCAGCTGGCAGCCACTTTATGACATAATTATGGCACATCACTATATATAACAATAAACAATAAGATTACCATTTGTGGCATCTCCAAACTCGTGGACATGGAAGCCATGTAAACCTTCTGTCAGGCCGCTGATGGTGCCCGTCACAGTCACTGGTCCGTCTGGATCCTACAAGGTCATGGGTATCACTGTTTGAACTGTTGGATTTATGAGCTGAAGATTAACCTGGACACAAGATTCAAACATAATAGGAGATAAATCTCAAAGACCCCCTTCCCTTCCCCTTATAGATTTCAAACAATGTTCAATGTATAAATTTTCATCATGAACAAATGGTGCAACCTGCCTGCTACAAAGTACATCCCTAACAATCTATACTTGTTGCAAGAGGTGACTGACTGGATTAGACAGTGTAGCTCTGTGACTTGGTTCATTGTACCCGAGTCTTCAGCGTGACATGGAAATGCTTCAACCACCAACCTACCCTACCCTACCCTACCCCACCCCCTCAAACCAGAAGACAGGCTGGCTAGACACATGTTAGCAGTCTTCTGACTGTCATCGAGAAAGCAATGAATTCTTAGAATATGATCAGCTGCTGACGTTTTCTAGTTTACATGAAATCATTCCATAAACACCTGTTACTAGTCTGCTGTCAGCTTGTACTAAGATCAACTACCATCTTATTATTATTAATCATGTCACCTCTAAGCAGAGGTATATGTATATGTCTATCTGCACAGTTTCTTTGCTAGACAGGTAAAACAGGTTGATTGATTTTTCTTTTATAAACTCCAAACATGACATTTTGTTCAGGTAATTCCAGATTTAACTACTGTGGTACACAACACTCACTGAATGAAAGAAGTCAATTATTAGGAATTCTTGCTCATCTGTAAACATCAAAGGTACACTGACCAGTATTGCCTCGAGTTTTCACAGTATGAAATGTTCTGTACATCTCATTGGCCAGATGTAGAGATATAGAGTCAGGCAAAGAGTATTCAGACACTTGACATCATTTCCTTACAGGTTATTTCAGTGAAGGAGAAATAATTTCATGAAGTGAGTTTAGGATGGATTTTCATCAAATTTGACAGACAAATTTGAAATTATCTCTGCTATGCGCACACAATTTCAGTTCAATTCCCTAACCACTGTTTAACTAAGGACATTGTATATATCAACGGACAAGAAAGATTTCTGCCCGTATCCCCACTAAATTTTAATGAGAAAACATTTCTTGGAGTAGCAATTTCAGAAGTCTTCCATTATGTTAAGATACAATAGGACAAAACATGATAAAACTATGTTTAGCAGATGAGGAAAACATATTCATGTGATATGATCTGACTTAATGTTAAAAGAGTTCATAGTGCTGTACACATGTTGATTAAACTGTTGCTATTTGATACAAAAAATGATAAGCAATATAAAAATAAACAAATCATGTGATTGTAGGTAAGATGATTCCTAACAAATATGCAAAATTATTTACACTACACAAACCTATTATGTAAGTCTACTGGCTAGCAATCACTTATGGCCATTTTTTAGTTTTAATGATTTGCTCCATTGTTTCTTAAAATAACAAGATTCTTTACCACAGGGGAAAACACTATGTTTGTGTCTCAATCCTGATGATAGGAATCCGGCATTTCTGTAGTCAGGGAAATCGGAGCATGGGTAACCTCGGTTCTATTATCATTAAGTACCAGCTTGTTTTATGTCATCCATGATCTAACATCTGAAAGACATTGCTCCCTTTTCAGACATGTCAGTGACTGGTTATCCTGGTCTAAAGTATAATTGTCAGACAGCTGAGCATCGTCAGCGTAAAAATGGTAATCTGTCTCATGATCATGAATGAGCTGTCCCAGTGGTCTGGTGTATATGGTGAACATCATTGGGCCTAGCACTGATTCCTGGGGGAACACATTGTCTTGAATGGATTGTGTCCTCCCTGTCAGATATGAGCACATGCAAACTGTAGCACAAATGGGATTGTGCAGCATAGAGAATATGACCAGTTTTCTTGTATGCAAGCAAAGCAAGCAAATGTTGGCAAGGCACTTACCTCGCTTTGGTTCAAAAAATATTTTTCATATCAAAATAAAATATTGCCACCACCAAAGGTACACTCCCATTTCCTCACTGGGGTGTGCTCTCGGATTTGCAACCCCAGAATTTATAATCACTCATGTAAAATATGTTTTATTCAACTCGTGGTACATCAGACCGTTCTTCACCTTCACTACCCTGCCAGCTTCCGGTTCAACACAGAGAAGGAACAGGTTATTATTCCGTATGTAATACATAAAGAGTTACCTCTCGTTTCAAACGCAACTACGCCAAAAGCGTCTACATTGTAGAAAAAATGTTACAAAAAATCTAACAATAAGACGACAGTTAAGACAAATAAACTCCCATAAGTTCATGATAAAATTATGCAATATGGTCTTTCTTTTTCATTTCTGCTTATTCTTGTTCCTTCACTCTGTTGAACCGGAAGATAACAGGGGTAATGGAGGCGAAGAACGATCTGAATACCTCGAGCGGCACTTAAAATGTTGAATAAAACATATTTCACATGAGTAATCATTAAATATTGTTTCAAAAATCTGAGGTCACAACCAAGTGAGGAAATGGGAGTGTACCTTTGATGCTGGCAATATTTTATTTTGATAAGCAAAACATTTTTTGAACCGAAGCGAGGTAAGTGCGTTTCCAAGTTTTGCTCGCTTATAAGAAGACTGGTCATATTCGCTATGTTGCGCAACCAGATTTGCACTACAGTTTGCCTGTGGATACGAGGAACATCACCACAAAACATTTCAGTGTATCCCATACTGGTGCTGTAGACGATCAATGAGCTTCTGTTGGTTGACAGTATCCAGGTGTTGGCGATCACTGGTATGCAGCAATAACTGGTTGCTAGCCAGTATGGATATTACGCCAAGTGTTTGAATACTTTTGGCACAACTCTGTATCATCAAACTCAGGTAATTGCAGTCAAACTAATTACTGGGGTTAAAGTTCCTCCTGTTCCCCCATACCAAACAATATTGATAAACTGATATATACTAGAATTATTAAGAAAACTTAACACATCAATTTCTAGAGGACTCGCAAAAATAACTAAAGGTCAAATAAAGCGTAATGTACAGGGTGCAAGACCATCACAGTAGTTTGCCAGTTTATGCACTTCCACTAAAACAATTTGTGGCCAACCCAAATACACATTTGCTCATGAACGTGTTATTTTTAAACGCATAGGTTAATGAATATCAATTAAACATCACACAAAATGTACCAAAGTAACATATTTGAGTCCCACATTAGCGCCACATTAGACATAGCAATGCTGCCTAAATGTAAAATACGAGCAAATATTCCAATCAGAAAAAGATCTAACCACCTACAGTTCTTCACTGCAACCGGTATATCTACATCACAGTAGAGTTAGTGTTGCCGGAACGGACATAACACGAACACAAGATCCATCACTCGAACTCAAATATCACATTCGGTTAAACTCAGGGGTGACAAACTTGCCCAAACTGTAGTGTGATGTGGGTTTGCCAAAAATAGAACATGATCACGTTAACTCGGTGAATGCAGTCTTGAAAAGTATATAGACCTATCGTTCAACATAGGCATGCAGTAGTTGCAACATGGCTTGCAACTTTGAACTTAGGCAAGAGCACGCTGACATTGCTATCTACTCTACACAAATAAAGACGCTCGGTAACAAATACAAATTGTCACACCGCCTGCGAGAGGTGAATTGTTCCCTCGACTGTTCCTGTTCCTTTCAGCACACAAACTGCTTTTATAGACATGTTTCACTTTCAGAATTCCACTTCGCAGCACTTGCAGATGAGAATGTGAAGAACTGCACCGTAATGGTCGCCCAAGTGTCGTGTGCAAATCAAACAGGAACGGACTCAAACCTATCCAGTAATTTTGCCTTGTCAATAACGAGTCGATTCCAGACGGGTATAAGCAGTTTCCTGCGAATCATATTTATTCTAACACAATACCAAAATTTCCAGTAAAACCACTAAAACTCCCAATCGGAGTTATCTCACCTTTGTTGGTGTATCTATTTATAGAACGAGGGAACCTTGCACCTCATTGACTTGTTTCTCTCAGGATGGGACAGCTGTTGCGGTTGCTCGCCCGGACACATGTTGGTCTGCTCTGACATTCCAGTCCATCTTTGAAATATCATTTGTGGGGGCTTGCAAAACACCCTCAGTACTACATAATTTGAAGGGGAGGGAAGGGAAGCTCTCTCATTGTCCTATGTAGTTCAATGCATCACAGCTCACTATTTTCTGTAATTTTATTCTTCGACCCAGATACCATATATCGGCATATGGTCTCTGTTCGACCCTTACTTAAATAATGATTACAGTAAGGTAAAACTGTTTATATGAAATGAATGTAGTCATCTTGCTGATTAACTGAGCTGACAGTAATATTTTTAGAATACAATTTCGGGAATATGCATATTATTCTAATTACTCTAATAAAACAAACCCCATAATCAGCAGACGATATAGCAATATCCAGCAATAGCATGGCGGGTGACACCATAAATGGTCTTCAAACATTGTAGCCATGTGGGGAATCGAACTGGGTCCTTCAGCGTGACTAGCGAAAACTTTAACCACTAAGCTACCCCGCCGCCCTAATACTAGTAATTAGTGGTTAGGAATGTTTAAGTGTAATACAATGTCCCTCTGTATTTTCCCTGCGTGTTGTTAATGTATCGGCTTTATTCACATATTCACCAAGATACGACGCGCCAATGTGGACGAGAACAGACCACCCACAGTGTAGACCTACTGTTTATATCCGAGTGGACCCGTGAAGGTCCCGGGGTAGAATAGGCCTTCAGCAACCCATGCTTGCCGTAAAAGGCGACTATGCTTGTCGTAAGAGGCGACTAACGGGATCGGGTGGTGAGGCTCGCTGACTTGGTTAATACATGTCATCGGTTCCCAATGGCGCAGATCGATGCTCATGTTGTTGATCACTGGATTGTCTGGTCCAGACTCGATTATTTACAGACCGCCACCATATGGCTGGAATATTGCTGAGTGAGGCGTAAAACTAACTCACCATCATCCTCACCCTATATCCGAGTGATATAAGTGTACATTGCTGTACCCCTAGTGTGTGCTCGATATTCTGTGTCCTATCTTTATAAATTATCACAATAAAACGTGCACAACATGTCGACATGCAAAGACACAGATCGGCGAACAGATGTGTTCTTGATGCCTTACAATAACATGACGTCATAGAGTATCATTGTTACTAGTAGAAATTTATGACGTAATGCATGGTGATGCCGACGTCACAGATATGTATTTCCTGTTTCATAACAGTTGTTTGATGTGCATAATGTGGAGTGAGAAATGAAATGAGTGTAGTGTTTCCACACAGAAGGAGAGAATTCTTGGCTCCGTCAAAAGCCCTGCAAGATCTGAAAGAAAAACTCGGTCCTGTATATTTTGATGCTAAATTGATTGAATGTCCTCAAAATGCAGTTGAACTCGCAAAGCTGTTGCAGAGGTTGGAAGAGCTTGATAAACAGAAATTCAAGAGGTTATCGGAAAAGTCCAGGGAACAAAGAGTTTTACAGAATTCGTTATCTTCAAGGTTCGTTAATACATGCGTTTAGCCAAATGCAATCTATTGACTTTTGCCAAATATATCTCTTAAAAAACGTATTGGATCTCCATTTTCTATTTACGATTGGAAATATTTAGGAGATTTATCAGAGTCAATCACTGTTGATATGATATTATTGAATGTTTTGAGAGTGCATTTGCACTTCCTTACAACCATAGTTGGAATGTAGTCGATTTCTAAAAAATGATTGGTGTATGGCATGTTTTTTGCTTGTATACAATTTTCATTTTAAAACAAACGACTAGAAACAAACACTAACAAATGTGTGATGCAAGATGAGTGTCAAAATTAATGTTCTAAGTGAAAAAACATCAAAATCAAGAATGGGACCCCATGCACGTGTATGGGGCTACTGCGTTGTGCACGTATGTGCGGCCCTTAAACCCCGACAGGTCTTAAGGTTTAAGGGCTCTACACACGTACGTTGTGTTTAGGGGGTGGTTATACGGGGAAATGGTTGTGCATTCATAAAAGATGTCTGTCCTTGAAACGTTTATCAACGTTTTCACTTCCTACCCAAACTGAAAGTTCCCCTACTTTTTTAAAGAGTGTAATATGTGTACCTTAGTTTGTTGCAGGGCGACCTATTATCACGGGACCATATTTTATCACGGTAGTTAATGTTGTCTCCATCGAGATTATGAACGGCTACTGACATTTGACATTTTATATATATTTTCAGGTGACTTATGTTTAATTTTCATTTCTGTCACAAACAATAAAGCACACAGTCGCAAATTATTCAATATCATCGTGGCAATCCCTATTGCCTCATTTGGCCCGAAAATTGAAGCAACTCTCTCTTATCGCCGTATTGCTGTTTTCTTACTGTAGTACATGGTACAAGCAAATGAAATTGTGAAACGATTACAAAGACAATTAACGAATCTAAATAGTTTTATTGGTAAAAGTATTTAGGAATTTCATTCACATTAGTAATATGATCATGTTTTCAACCAAACCATCTGAAACTTGTATTCATTTGGATGCAAGGTAACATCAACGTTACAAAGTATTGTTTTTCGGCTTTAAAACGTACCATATTACATTTGCTGCCTTGGATAGGGTGCATTTGCATAATACGTCACTTCTTGTTATATTTTTAGGACGGAAAATATGCAAATGAATTTGCTGTTGTCGTAGGTTTACTCTTGTCATCAGTCTTGAATAAGTAAGTTTTGATTCATGCCAGATGTAATGGCAGTAGGTGTCATGCTAGTTTCAGATATTAGTGAAGTTACTGAAATGATGAATACTTCAATATTTCTACGATTAGACATGAAATTCCAATGAAATAAATTATCTTTTCAAGAATGATGATTTATTTTACGTAACGTGCATGTATAAACAGCCTGGGCGGGGCGTGGTGTTTGTCGCATTGTAAGTTATGGGCACGGTATGAACTGGTGAAATGTTAGTGTTAGATATCCACAACAAAATATCGTGTAGCCGTATCACATGATCGAACAAAACAAACACGATCAGTTTAAAAGGAATATACCAAACTAAGCACAAATCTTTCGAATTCAGTATCAATGAAAAAAACCCCATATGTTTAGACCCCAGTCTCATTTCACACACATCTTTGTTCTTACATTACACTCGATCAGTTGCACGGTAGTCTACAAAACATGAACCTAATCCTAACCTAACTCTAACCCTATTTTCCAGGGCCCGTGAATTGCAGTATACCCGATTTACTTAAACCGGGACCAATTGACGTATTTTCTGCATATGATCGGAAGGGTAAAACTTAAGTGCCCCGTTTTGTCATAGTATGTTTAGCACGCTTACTGCAAACTGTGTCCGAAATAAGACACGGTATATAGTTTTCATGTTTGTAGTTGCACTGTATTTTATGGGTACGGTACAAATTGTTGTGAGCGTTTGATACCCAAAGCAATATCAAAACATCGCGTAGTCATAAATGTTTCTCAAACCATAGGTTACTGTTTGCAGTTTCTTTTACACTCTCAGATGGGAAATGTTTGTTCCACATCTCAGAGTCATTATATAATAATAATACAGATCCTTTGCCGCGAGACAGCAATTCTCCCATAACGTTCACTTTCAGAAATAGTAAACTTAGAAAATATCTCGGCATCCAGGGTTTGCAGGGGCCGCACACAGTAAATGCCAGTAGTCTGGCAGCTATCCATACAGACATGGTCAACCATGTCTATGTCAGTCATGGACAACGCTCTCCGATGAGGATGACACCCGATCCATTCAGTCCACAGGCTTAGCACCAGTCCGAATCGGAGATCCCTACTGGTTAGGTGGCTTATGATTAACGTGAAATGTTTGTCAACTGCGGGACGTAATATAATCCGAGAATCTTGTGGAGATGGTGCATAGATATTGCAGTACAATCCCAGCAAATTAATCCGTTGTATTTAGAATGTTTTTATCACAGTTTGTTTCGACAGTTCATTGTTTCATTATTTGTAATACTAAATGTCTAATTTTTGCCAACCAATTTCGTCAGTTTAACGAAATGCAACATATTTACCTCTTTAACGTCACGCACCTGTCCTGGCTCTCAGGTATGTCAACGTCAAGGACCCGTCTTCTGTCTCATTGTTGTCTTCCTCCTCGTCGGTCAAGAGTTTCTCTGAGATCATCGACCAGAAGAAACTGCCACCTGGCTTCCGGTTCCACGCAAATGGTGACCCGAAGTCGGGGGTCATGGTGCGGGACGAGGACGCCACCGACTCCAGGACGTCCATCACGTCACAGTTCGCCCTTGCAGAGAGGAAGGATAAAACCTGGAGAGATGATGACGTTTTCGACGTCAACGATGACAAACAGGAAGGTGAAGCATCTTCAGAGAGCAAGCCACGTGACCCTGGATATGAAGAGGTAAGGTAGTCTCACCATTAATATTGTCCCGGAGTTTGTCCTGATATGACGGGTGCGATATGAGAAAACTATGGACTAAAGCCGTCACTGAGAAATCAAGAATCTTTGAGTAGTAGAATGGTTTCTGCGTCAAGCACAACGCCAGTGCTGTCACTGGTTCGGGGCCCGATGAAACATTTAATCATGTACGTGTGTATGGTTTCCGGACTGAACACTATTTCTGTGTATACCTGAGAGTTCGTTTTTGTTTGGAGAATGCCGAAAGCTCTGTGAAACCCGGAAACACGTGTATTGCGCTGGCTATCCTATAACTATGGTGTACATAAGCGTTCTTATTGTACTTGCAGATTGATTATAGTCATGAAATTGAAGAACTGGAGATGGTCATTATGCAGTTGGAAGCCCAGTTGATCTCTCAGTCTGACAAGTCCACAGTCTCAGACGACGAAACAGTTTCGTCTAAACACAACTTCCTCCGCGCACACTCACACTCCGGGGAAATCTTCGAGTCGTGTTTAAACAGGACGTCCGCCAACTATGCCTATGATCCCGAACAACAGTCCCGACGGGACAAACGGAATGTCAGCCAGTCAGCTGTCACTAGATTTAAGCCATCAGTAGCTAAAACGTCCAAGTGTCTCGCGTGTCAGTTTAAGTTGAAGCATGTAGGCAATGAGTTCTTCAAACCAAAGGATAAGTGCTTCACAAAGGAGAGATGGCACATCCCACCATCAGGCCGTTTTGTCGCCAGCCCAAACATCTCGGCCACTTCGAGTCTCAGGCTCATAGAGCAGACCCAGCAAAGTAGTGAGTCAGATCGGCTGTCGGGACCTTTCAGAAGAGAACCCGTCAAGATACTTCCAAGGCGACATGAGAGCTCCCCCTTGTTCAACAACAACATCAGTTTGACGACGTCTGACAAGTCACCAAGGAAGCGCCGAGACGGAACCCGGTCTCACACAAGCAGCGTCACGTCCAATATGTTCCCCGGAAGGCACCTAGACGGGACGGTGTCTCACACAAGCAGTTTGACGTCGAGGGTGCTGTCGGGTAGGCGCCTGGACGAAACCCAGTCTCACAAAAGCGACGACAGAGCGTCCCGCAGGCTGCCAGAGGGCTCTCCAGATCAAACCGAGTCTAACACCAGCAGAAGGGTGCTATCGAAGAATCTAAGTCGGGGCTCATCCACCGTTGGGTCCACATCAAGTCATCGGAGATTCCTGTCACCACAACAGAAGGAGTCGAAGATGCAGATCCTCCGATCACAAGCGGTTTGTATAAACAGTTTCCGTGAAAAAGTTGTGATTTGTCATATAATTCAATGTCATCCATGGCCGTTTTTACATACGTACTGTCTGAAATAGAAAATGAACAACTGTTTTTAGGCTGTTACTCTGTATCCCTCAAATTTACACAACTACAAATAGGATATGTCGACATAACGACCAGGGATAACTAATCTACAACATCTGTACAACATCTCTATATAGTCTCCCTGGGTAACTGGACATCATTCAGTGGGATGCCTACAAGAGGACTTCCAGATAAGCATGCTTACTCGTCATCTCATAGATATTTTGTGCTTTTTCATGTGTGTTGACTCGTCTCGTCTGTTGATTAATATCTTCCGTGTCTTTCTTTCATGAAGTTTATGTTAAGATATGCAAAAGTGTATGAAACCTGGCATTCACAGAAAAGTATCGTATTAAATTTCTCACGAGGACTCAATATTGTTACATATGTTAAGAAATGCCCTGTACTTCCCTACTTGAATTCCCCCATGGGATTATCATACCTTAGCTGATGTCTCTGTCCCCCAGCCCGATCTCAACCATCGTCTGCTTCCCCAGTCCTGGTTTCGCATTTGAGACGACCGCTCCAACCTGTTTCTTTTTGTAGTGATACCGAGACTCGTGGTGGCTGCATCCTTAGTGTTTTCGGCATGAAAGTTGTCACTTTTTTACGACAGTTATTGTTTATAATGGAGCTAATTTTAATTTCAAAATGGACGTTTGAAAGTGCTCTTTGTGAATACAATATTATCGCACACTAATTTGCATAAAGCCATGGTCTGTTCCAAATAAGCCTGTTTTGTAATTTTTGCACTAATCCGCATTGCTCATTTTTGCACTAATCTCTCTTCACTAAAGTTCTTTTTTCACATTTCCCATCTCGCTACCACTGGAACTGTAGTTAGGCCGAACTTATGTCAACAAATATTTTGCACCTTCGCATATCAACCACATAAATTGTAGAGATAAACGTGAAAAACAGGGATTTTTTCCTATTTCCGACAGTTCTTTACGCATTAATGCGCCACAGCCATTAATCTGTACTAAACTTATATGCTTTTTGTGGTATGTCAGAAACGGAATGATGCTTTCGCTCGAAAATTCTTTTTGAAACAACTTCTAAGATAAATAGCGAAAGTGCATTACGTGGGAGCGTGAGTTGGCGCGTGTGCAAACTAACATTATTTTGCGACAATGTATGTTTTTCTTACAGACCCTCTGAAGCGAAATAATGTCAATGTATAAATTCCCAGTATCCGCAAATGTGAAATTGATGAAAACCTCCAGGAGTTAAAGTGCTATTAAGGCAGAAAAAGTAACCACATTTCGAATACCCTACCCCAATTACAGCATGGTGACATCTTCTCAAATCCTGAGTTTAAAACTCAGCTGTGTGTTTTGAGAAACGATAACAAGTATAAAACTCAGCTGAGTCAAAATCTCAATGTTAGTTTGAGATTTTGAGTAAAGACTTAAGTGTGTTTCGAGATGTCGGACCCAGATTGTATGCAGATGTCCTCTTAAATGTCAACATATGTAGATAACTTAAGGAAAACCCACCCTCCGAAACACAGCATGGCAATAAAGATGCCACGGACCTCCGATCTTCACAACTGTACAGATGCCACGGACCTCCGATCTTCATAACTGTAAAGATGTCACGGACCTCCGATCTTCACAAATGTTAATATATGACGAATCTGCGATCTTCACAACTGTATACAGGACATTAATCTCCGATCTTCACAACTGTAAACCTATCATTGACCTCCGATATTCACAATTCTAAATATGTGCCGCTGGCGCTCCTGTTCAAAGTACTTTCATTGTAGGAACTGTACGTGGACCAAAGTGGTTAAGCTGAAATAAAAGGTAGAGTGTGTGTGCAGCCTCTGGCTTCAGTACCCGTAATATACCTTAGTACCGGAATGAGCAGTGGTGTGTAGCAGCTATAGTTTCGGTAACAGAGGTGGGGGTTGTCATCATTAGTTATCTTGACTGCGTATAATCTATTAGGATATTACTTCAGTTACATCATGAATCAGTCCGTCCAACCTCCTCAAATGAATATAAGGCATTCCTCACAACTATCAGATATGTTCTACCTCAGAATGATAACTATGAGAAGTTTTGTTGTTTTAGATAGTGGATAACATTAACTTGTATTCGAGACAAAGGATAAGGAATGCTTCATGTGATATTGCATGCCGGGAATGTATTGTTTATGTAAGTGTTATAGATCAGATATGTTGGCAGTGTGTGAGCGTGTGTTGGAAGTCACAGAGATTCGGAGCGGTATTGCACGACCAACAGGAGCTAACTAGAAGTGGTGGTAGTACCTCAGAATGATAACTGTAAACATTTGTGTTGTTTTAGATAGTGGATAACATTAATTTGTATTCGAGATAAAAGATAAATATTATGTATTTCATGTATATAATATTTCATGTGATGTTGCAGGCCGGGAATGTATTGTTTATGTAAGTGTTATACTTGGTAAGGTCGTGTATACTAACGTGAGGTCGCTTGCAAGGTGTGGTGGATAGAAGGTGTTCGTCATGTCGTGATACAGTATAAGACGTCATCTCTTGTTAGGGCTGTGTGTGTGAGGAGGGTAGCCTGTTAGTGAGTAGTGAGTGAGTTTAGTTTTACAACAATATTCTAACTGTATGGTGGCGGTCTGTAAATAATCGAGCCTGGACCAGACAATCCAATGATCAACAGCATCAGCATTGATGTACCTAATTGGGTACCGATGACGTGCCAATCATGTGACCATGGTCGCCTCTTACGACAAGCATGGGTGCTTAAGACCTATTCTTCACGGGTCATAACATATCTAACATCTGACCACATTCTAAATGGTTTTGTTATTTCATGTTCAACATACCACCTTGTGTACAAATACAGGCTGTAGTGACAATGGACAAAGACAATATGATATCCAGTTCCACTGCTACAGTATACGTGAACTATGAATTGTAGTTTTATCTTTTCTCCTGTATTTTCAGGTACGAGAGACACAGAACTGCCAACAAAAAGTCGATGCTTTCATAGACAACCTGAAAAGTCACAACAAACTGACTAAATCCAAACAGCGCTGGGAGTACGGCTGACGGGACGTCATACATACAACAACGCTCAACACACACACACACCACCGGTATGCTGGTCACAAACCAGTCGTATTCATATAACGAGCGATCTGGGACCCGTTTCACAAAGCTGTCATAAACTTTCTCGCAACATTGGTACCTCCTATGTTACAGTATAGGAGGTAGGGGTGCTATTAGGAAACTTACGAGATCTTTAGGGTACTAGAGTTTTGTGAATCGGACCAATGAAGATGACGAGATGAAACTAGGGTGCGTAGCATTGTTTATTGGGGTTTCTCTGGGGATGGGTGCGGATGTTGGGGTGTTGGGTGAGGGTTGAGTCTGTTTCTTCGGGTCAGTCATCTGGAGACTAGCGTGTCACTCGTGTCAGTGGTTACAATAAAATAATTTATATTTGGTGGGAGATCTGTTTTGTACTGATTGTAATCGTCGAAAACATAAAATGAGTACTGTTAGTTTAAACATGATGCAGAATATAGGCTGGAACCTGAGTAACGTGTCAATTGGTTACAATGGTCGTATGGCCGCAAGCCTTATGTTGCTACCTTTACTGGACACGTGAAGGTCTACCCGGGGTAGAACAGGCCTTCAGCAACCCATGCTTGCCATAAAAAGCGACTAACGGGATCGGGTGGTCAGGCTCACAGACTTGGTTGACACATGTCATCGGTTTCCAAATGGCGCAGATCGTTGCTCATGTTGTTGATCACTGGATTGTCTGGTCCAGATTGGATTATTTACAGACCGCCGTCATATGGCTGGAATATTGCTGAGTGCGGCGTAAAACTAAAATCACTCACTGACCTTTACTCGTCAGTTCAGCTCTTACACTCTTACATAAAATACACAAGGCGTGACACTCACGAGCATAGAAACTGAGCAGACAGACTGTTTTAACGTGCAGTTCAATATTTTAAGGTGCAGTTCAGTCGTTCATACGTTTTTCACAAATCACTGTGTTGAGCGTGTTGGTCATTCTTTAATTTAGCGTTCTGCTCATCGTATTCAGTTTGCCTGCCTGCCTTTCATATTTGACCACAGGTCCTCGCATTAGAACTTCCCTCATTCTTTGAACAAACGTCTGGCCGCTCTTCCGTAAACATCGACAGTTTCCGTAGACATTTTAGTGACTAGGAAACAGAAAACGGCTCATTCTGCTTCCCAGGGTCTGCTGCGCTAACGCTTCGGCACTGGGAAGTCCATTTATTATCTGTTTGTTGCCTATGCATAATGAAAAATCAATTGATAAAGTTCAGTCACTGTGCTCTTAACTCCGGGTGTGCCTGTAAAATTGTCGACCCTCAGTAACATAATACAGAAGAATACACTCACATAATGTTGTCTCATTAAGTGTCGGAATCTGTTTGCAAAACACCATGAAATGTTGATGATTACAATAAACATGGTTAATCAAATAATATACACCTGGAAATTAATCAAGCAACACCCCAATTTTTTCTATTGGAGCAACTTTGAAGTGTTCTGACAATCAAAATATGCCGGGTTGATATAGTTTGACACTTTTTTATTCAACAGACGATCTCTGACAAACAACTTAAAGGGAAAAAGTATCAAGACTTTGCTTTATTGCAACGAAATCCAAATTCTTAAAACTGTCTTAAATTCATGAAAAAATGGACACAATTTACTATTCATCCACAGACGTTGTTGTCAGGTGTATTAACACAAATGTCACATGGAAAGAAAGAACAGTCATCTGAGAGTCTGCACACCGACTTTCATCAATATCTAGTGTGTCCTCCCTGCGCACGCACCACCGATTCCAGACGCCTCCTCATTCCTTGGATGAGTCTCCGGATCTGATTCTGGGGGATCCTGTTCCACTCCTCATGCAGGGCAGCCGTCAATTCGTTGAGATTATGGACTGGTGGGTCTCTCTGCCTCACACGACGGCCAATAAAGTCCCACAAATGTTCAATGGGGTTGAGGTCAGGGCTCATGGCAGGCCATGGAATTCTGTCAATTGCATTTTGCCGCAAAAAATCATTTACAGCATGCGCCCTGTGAGGTCTAGCATTGTCGTCCATAAATATGGGTCTCGTTGCCAGAGGATGGTTCTCAAAATGAGGTACCACAGCCCTGTCAAGAACCTCCTGTTGGTAACGAACACCGTTAAGGTTGCCACGGATGGTAATGATATCCAACTTGCAGTTCATGGAAATGCACCCCCATACCATAACGGAACCTCCCCCAAAGGCCACAGTCTCCTGGATGTTCCGTGGAGCCATTGCTGTGTTCCTCTGCCTCCAGACCCGAGTACGACCGTCCACCATGTGCAGCAAGAACCGGCTCTCATCTGAGAAATGGACCTTCCTCCAAGAGGCAATGTTCCAGTGCAAACGGTCATTACACCAGGCCAGTCGGGCTGCCTTATGGGCTGGAGACAGTCTGGGTCGCTTGATTGGCCTCCTTGCCCGGTATCCTGCAGCTTTCAGACGATTCCGAACAGTCCTGTTCGAGATGGGTCTCCCTGGAAGCCACTCCTGTCTCAACCGAGAGCTCGAGTCGAAGGACCTGCGCCGTACAAGTCTCAGTAAAGCTCTGTCCTCCCGGACTGTGGTCTTCCTGGGTCTTCCTGGTCTAGGCAGGTCTTTAACTTCATTAGTGGCCCGGTATTTTTTCAAAAGTTTTGAAATTATGGAATGATGTCGTCCGATTTGAGTCCCGATTTGTCTTAGAGACATACCAGCATTCCTCATGCCGATTATTTGCCAACGAGTGGCCTCTGATAATTTCCTACGTGCCATGACATTGAAATGAATGAAAAACCGAATGCAATCGACACCCTGCGCTTGTAAACACCCCAGGGAAAAAGTGCATTTTTCGAAAGTTGAGGTTAAAGCAATGCACGTGCGCTGTGCAAGCTTCACGCGCGTCATATCAACCCATGAAAAGCTCATGCTGTATGTCAATACATCAAAATTGAATAATCAATCATCAAAATTACTTCGTTAAACTTTGTTAAGTTTTTATGTGTCTTTGAATTTGGTGTTGCTTAATTAATTTCCATATGTATAGATACACAAACACACAAGTACACTGCTTAATACGCTTAATTTGACACACTATTTTACAAAAGTGAATATATAAAATTACCCTGTATGTGCAGTGTGTTGATACATTACCATAGAATGCATACATCACCTTAAAATTACAGAAATAATATTTGAAGAAATACCTCCAGGACAGATGTATATTCCACTATTTTTAGTTTTAGCAATGAAGCCTGTCTTGAATATTGTAGTTTTTTTATCGCTTGAAACCAGTATCGGAATGTACAACTGCTATACATTTATCATTTTAAGCATGATAACACTGGTGATATTAGAATGCTGGTAAGATCAGCAATTATTCAGCTAGATACTGTTAACAAGGATAGAGGTAGATTTTCTAAAATATTCATTTTATCACTGACTTTGTTCAAGTGTGAAATATACGTGAGAGTATAGCCGACAGCAACTTTAAGTCACTTGGCAATACCAATCACACAGCAGGCCAGTGCACTCCCAGCATTCCCCGTCTTCAGACTCCCTTCATTGCCTCCCCTACCCAGATCGTCTTTTCGTCCAGACACCTGCAAAGAAGAAGTATCCAATCAGCCAATGGTCAAGCAATCATGTTCCAGACAGAAATGTACGTTTTTATGTTCAGGGTAACTTGTCCCACACATAAAATCAAACCAAGATAAAAAATCAGAAACTTCCTGTGAATGAGCATATATTTTTAGATATTCTTTAATGTCTCACTTGACAATAGTTGTTGAAGAGAGGTTGTGGAAACATTGCCTTGGGTGGGTGTGTCAGTTAGTACTCACATAACGCTTCGCCAAAATTACCTTTAGAGTTTTCACTGCATGTGTATAAACTGAAATTCTAGCAGATGAATCGTATCGTTATTGTTTTCTTTGTTGGAGTGGTTCGAAATTTTCACATCTTGGAGGAACAATTTCATCTCCTCGATGTATATTTTAGCAAGTGAAAGGTTTAGCTTGTTCAGGTACATTAACACTGTATTTTTTGTTACTGACCAATATTCGTGGTATTCTTAAAGGTGCAGTGTCTACTGGTACTATACATATACAGGAAGGGAGGAGAACTCACTACCTACAGTTGTGAAGCAGCATTGCCGTTTACAGCACTGCATACATTGATCATTCATGTGATACCCGTGAAAGTTTCAACAACTCTCACAACAAACACTGTTGATATTGTTATAGCTAGAAGAGATACTATCACCCTCGTGATACGAGAGGTTCCCATGTTAACCTTTGACCTCCCGGTCATTATCAC
This sequence comes from Haliotis asinina, assembly GCF_037392515.1. Classification (NCBI taxonomy): domain Eukaryota; kingdom Metazoa; phylum Mollusca; class Gastropoda; order Lepetellida; family Haliotidae; genus Haliotis; species Haliotis asinina. The sequence continues at coordinate 69,669,553 of NC_090285.1, forward strand.
GCCAGTGGGAATTCAAATTAAAAAACATGTTTTTAATCACTGAGTGCCAGGTCAGGACTGTAGCCGTGGATTCTACTTGCGATGCCGCCCTCTCGTGTGAGGACATGAACTACAGTTCAGTAGGGTATCTCGCCTCTAGTTATCACAATATCTCCCTCCTTTGAACGGAAGACATTGTTGCAATCTGTAGCTACCCACCCGAGCGTGGCTCTCGGGATTACTTCCAATGTTCAGATTCTCAGCTCACGACTGAACGGTTTACTAGTGACTACAGAGGAAGAAGAATTCCATATCACATGTGGGAAGGTATTGAATCTGGTTTCTTCCAATGGACATTGGAAGCATGGGGACATAACTACACAGGTTATACCTTGACATGCATCTACACATGCGTTCACTAACAACTATAGTACCTACACAGGCATTCACCAGTCACTGTAGTTTTGACACATGCATCTACACAGGCATTTGCTTACAACTACACAGGTATTCACTAATCACTATCGTTTTGACACATTCATTGTCACGGTGCTGGCAAGAGTAATGACCCCTACGTTAAGGGTCATTGGCTCAACCACATGTGGTCGTCTAAGAGTGTCATATTGACTGCACCAGTGAACTTGATTAAATTAATATATATGAAAGAGAGCACAACCCAACTGCAAAAATAATACCTTTTATTAGGACTATACACATGAAGATAGGCATCGCCCAAATCAGATAAGTAATATGGAAAAACAATGAACTAGTATTTGAGGACTTAACCTCTGGAAACATAGGATAGATAGGAAACATGTCATCTACCCCCAAAAACATCAATACCAACCTATCCCTGTCAAGACAAATAGTCTAAAAGTTACAAGTGGAACGCCAGACAGAAGGTAAGAATGCAAGGAACTTACCAGCATATCCCTGTGTCCAGCGTCCCAAGGGATTCTAGTTGATGTGAGTCCACCGTGGGAACTGCCACCAACTAGAATGGTCCCTGAAGTTAGATGTGTTTGGCGGACGTCGGAGGGGACAACCTCTGACTTGACCAAGAAATATTAAAAGTGATACTTGGAACTCAGTGCTTGTGTTACTCAAGCACCAGGTTTTAATCCATAGCAAAACTATTAATTGATCTTATGATTTGGTAACTGAACATGTGATAGCAGACACTACTCGCCACCTTCACCTATAACTTTAATTGTCCTAGAGTAACTTATAACGAAGAAATAGTTCAAATAAAGATGATAACAATAGTCTTCCACTGTGTTTTATGGAAGGAAATAACGTATCCCTTCCAAAATAAAGCGGTTAACATAAGTTAGACCATAAATCCTGAAAACTAGTTACTATGGTCCCAATTACATGACAAAAACATTTAAGTTAAATTGAAATGTTGACAGTAAATCTTGACATGAAATGTCCGTGACAAACACAGACACCTTAATACAGGGCTTCGTCACATGCATCTACACAGGCATTCACTTACAACTACATTTCCTACACAGGTGTTCACTAATCACTAGAGTTGTGACACATGCATCTACAAAGGCATTCACTTACACCTATAGGTCTTACACAGGCATACACTAACAACTATAGTTCCTAAACAGGCATTTTCACAGCCTTTCACTTACAACTGTAGTTTTGACACATACATCTATAAAGACCGCCACTAACAGCTATAGTTCCAACACAGACATTCACTAACTATAGTTCCAACACAGACATTCACTAACTATAGTTCCAACACAGACATTTACTAACTATAGTTCCAACTCAGACATTCACTAACTGTAGTTCCAGCTCAGACATTCAGTTACTATAGTTGCGACACAGGTATTCACTTACAACTAAACTTCTGCCAATGATTGAATTTTCGCCCCTCAAACTTATCACTGAGTCCTCAATCCTGACAGCTGCTACTACATCAGCATTGGCAACGATGTTGCTAAGGTCACCAGCATGTCTGTGTAAATACAAATATAATATGAGTCATTCTATTTTCACAATTACAGTTAAGACAACTTCAGGAGTGTTTGTAACTGGACTCATATTACTTGCAGATTTAGTGGATACTCAAAACTGTAAGAACTGAGTTAATGCACTATTCCATACACAAAGAGGTGTGTTAATACTGTATTCAATATACCAAGAGGTGCGTTAATGCTATGTTCAATACACTAAGGGGTGTGTTAATGCTGTACTAAATACACCCTAGATGTGTTAATACTGTATTCAATATACCAACAGATGCGTTAATACTGTATTCAATACACCAAGAGATGCGTTAATGCTATGTTCAATACACTAAGGGGTGTGTTAATGCTGTACTAAATACACCAAGAGATGTGTTAATGTCGTATTCAATACACCAAGAGATGCGTTAATGCAATGTTCAATACACCAAGAGATGTGTTAATGCTGTACTAAAAACACCAAGAGATGTGTTAATGCTATGTTCAATACACTAAGGGGTGTGTTGATGCTGTACTAAATACACCCTAGATGTGTTAATACTGTATTCAATATACCAACAGATGCGTTAATACTGTATTCAATACACCAAGAGATGCGTTAATGCTATGTTCAATACACTAAGGGGTGTGTTAATGCTGTACTAAATACACCAAGAGATGTGTTAATGTCGTATTCAATACACCAAGAGATGCGTTAATGCAATGTTCAATACACCAAGAGATGTGTTAATGTCGTATTCAATACACCAAGAGATGCGTTAATGCTATGTTCAATACACCAAGAGGTGTGTTAATACTGTATTCAATACACCAAGAGATGCGTTAATGCTATGTTCAATACACCAAGAGGTGTGTTAATACTGTATTCAATACACCAAGAGATGCGTTAATGCTATGTTCAATACACTAAGGGGTGTGTTAATGCTGTACTAAATACACCAAGAGATGTGTTAATGTCGTATTCAATACACCAAGAGATGCGTTAATGCTATATTCAATACACCAAGAGGTGTGTTAATACTGTATTCAATACACCAAGAGATGCGTTAATGCTATGTTCAATACACCAAGAGGTGTGTTAATACTGTATTCAATACACCAAGAGATGCGTTAATGCTATGTTAAATACACAAAGGGGTGTGTTAATGCTATATTCAGTACTCCAAGAGATGCGTTAATGCTATGTTCAATACACCAAGAGATGTGTTAATGTCGTATTCAATACACCAAGAGATGCGTTAATGCTATGTTCAATACACCAAGAGGTGTGTTAATACTGTATTCAATACACCAAGAGATGCGTTAATGCTATGTTCAATACACCAAGAGGTGTGTTAATACTGTATTCAATACACCAAGAGATGCGTTAATGCTATGTTCAATACACTAAGGGGTGTGTTAATGCTATATTCAGTACTCCAAGAGATGTGTTAATGCAATGTTGAATACACTAAGGGGTGTGTTAATGCTATATTCAATACTCCAAGAGATGTGTTAATGTTGTATGCATGTCCAACAAAGATAACTAGGGGCCATCATTCCTGATGACCCATCACTGACCGTGACCCATCTCTGAACAGTTAGAACAAAGACCAAGACTGACAAACCCTGGGTATATATAACGGCACAGACAATAGGGCCGGAGGGAAGGGACCTAACCTAACCTGAGTTTTGTAGACATCACAAGTAGTCTGCACTGTAAAACATGCATACTACTTAAGGAAGTTAAATCACACCCCATTCAGCCATATGGCTGTAGCTTATCAATCGTGCCATCCTCCAATAATATACCCATTCCATCGTAAAATATTCTTGACTGCTGCAGAAGTAATGCTACCAGGCAGTGTCCTTCGTTACCTATTTTCATCTTCTGGTGCGCCATGCGTCACTCCGAAAGGGTTGTAGTGTGACCCAACACTGAAGCAGCCTATGAACATGTCACAATGTCAGCTTCCTTCAAACTGGGCAAATAAAGTCACGTACTTGCCATAGTAAACACAAAAGGCATACAGAAAATACACAGAACTTATTAATGCAATATAAATATAACTACATCATTTGATAGAGAAAACAATTTAAAGGAGGAACATTGAACAGAAACTACTGAAAACATTAAATAGTCAAAGTAATTCCATAATTAGAACACACACATTTCAAAATCCCAACCTATATGACAATGAATTGATATTGAAAGTGGACTTGTTAATATTCACAACCATGCATGCACTGTTTCAACAACACAACAAAACAAAAAATCACCATCAACAACAACACAACAAACAAACACACCAAAACAGGATCACTGATATACACACGTTTGTGCTGAGACTGATTTTCTGATCAGGGTCACTGAAATTTCCTCTACATGGCTACCACAAAATTTCTTGAGAGATTCAATGAGGCTTTGAATGTTGTGGGGTGAGTGAGTGAGTTTGTTGGTGTTTAGCAGTGTTCCAGCAATATCGCCAGAAATGGTCATCACGCATTATGCTCATGTGAGGAATCGACCCTGGGCCTTCGGTGTGATGAGCGAATGCTTTAACGGCTAGGACATGCCACCGCACCCACAGCAATTTGCAAACTTTCTTGTCACCCTGAATCTTCATGCATAGATCTAAATATGAAACAGTTGAGGCGGTCTGACTTGTCTCCCTAATTTCAAGTTGCGGTGGATTATTGAACAATATTATATCATCCATGTACTGGAAAGTTAAGTTCAACTTCTTGGCCAGATCACCTTGTTTGTATTTTGCCAATCCAGTAAGAAATTCTGATTCACATGGATACAGAAAAAGATCCGCAAGGAAGGGTGATCATGGAAATGTCTCCTCCTTGTCGAAATGTTTTACTCCCAGATTTCAAACAATTACCCCAGCAGAGTGTACGTATGCCCCACATTCCCCTCCAAAAAACCTTAAACTGGGTAAACACCACACTACGTATCACTAAATCAACAGGACTGTGAGATGTATGTCACGATGACCGATAAGGTACCCAACAATTACCATTTGTCGTATCTCCAAACTCGTGGACATGGAAGCCATGTGATCCCTCCGTCAGGCCGGTGATGGTGCCCGTCACAGTCACTGATCCGTCCGGATTCTGATAGTCATAGAAGGTCAAGGTCATTATGTATAATCTATACTTGGGTCAACATTTGAACGATTAAAGTTAATAGTTGAAGATTTGGGTGGAGCCTAGAATCAAGTACTATTGAAGAAAATCTCAAAGACGCCACCCCCACCCCCACCCCCACCCAATTAATTTCAAACAATGTTCAGTGCTCAGATTAATTTCATGTGCAAACTTGCAACCTGCATGCTTCAGATGTCCTCGTGATGTCATTATTGTCACATGATTTGACATCACGAACCCACCAATTTCTACTGATTGTATGGATCCCGAACTCAAACCCAAGTATGACTATGGTCTCATTTATGAAAAAAAGGTCTTTCCCTGATCACGTTTGTAAGCCATGGAGATTCGAAAGAGTACAAATCCCAAACAGGAGTGAGTGAGTTTAGTTCTACGCCGCACTCAGCAATATTCCAGCAGTATGGCGGTGGTCTGTAAATAATCGAATCTGGACTAGACAATCCAGTGATCAACAACATGAGCACCCATCTGCGCAACTGGAAGCCGATCACATGTGTCAAACAAGACAGCGAGTCTTACCATCCGATAGTGTTAGTCGCTTCTTACGACAAGCATAGTCGCCTTTTGGGACAAGCATGGCTTGCTGGAGGCCGATTTTCCCCCGGATCTTCGCGGGTGAGATAAAGAAAACCCTTTACTTGTCACAAGTACTTGTCACAAGTACTTGTCAAAGGCGACTGACTGGCTTCGATAGTCTGGTTCTGTGACTTGGTTCATTGTACGCCTTTGTATCCCAGTTACGTGGGTCGAAGCTCATGACATTAGCTTGAGAAGGCTTCGTGGCTCCAGAGCTCACATGTTCTCCACTGCATGGGTAAGGTGCCAACCAGCCTACAAATGAGGGCAATCCGTGACTCCAGCCCACAATCATAGGTTTGGGACACATTATTGGCAACACCTCTATAAAGTGAATTCCGGTGTCTTAAATGACATGATGTATTAGTGTGACAGCTGGTACTGGCGATTTCGGAGCCGTAAGCATTTTGACGATAGAACCAGGGACAACGGAGCTACGGCCAAGAACAACCATGGAACCCTAAATAGCTGTAGGCAGCGTAAATATTGTTAATGTAGAATCACCGTAAAACCTCTAAGATCTATTTCTACCTCATTACCCTTCCTTCTTTAACCAACTGTGAGCAGCACCAAAAGGCTTATACAGTAAAAAGAATAAAATTGTATTGACTAACTGAAGACATGAAATCCAGTTCCACTAAGAAATAAATTATTAATGTCTGTGCAAAATAATAAAGGCATCTGTGCTACGTTTTAAAAAACTGGAATGAATTGACAGAAGTAAACTACAAATCAAATGTTCACTCATGTCGCATTATATAGACACATGATCATGCATACACACACACACACACACACACACACACATACACACACACACACACACACACACACACACACACACACACACACACACACATACATGCGACATATGTCAAGTTCTCATTCCTCAAATACACTCAAATATTATTTCAGTTAAACTGAGGGATAACAACTTGCCCAAAGCGTAAATTAAATGTGATGTGGGTTTGCCAACAATACATCTAGATCGTTAACTCGTCCTAGATATTAGGCCTCAGATCACTTGACTTGCCAGCATAGGGCCCGACTCTGATATATTTATAGGTGTGACCTATAAAGATGTGACAGTGTATCGAAAAAAATGGCGGCCAGGCTCCGCTCTGCCGGGTTTCGGTCTGACAAACGCTTACATCGCCATGCGAAGCTTATTTAATGGTTACAGAGAAGGAAGCGTTTGTCAGACCGAAACCGAGTTGAGCCGAGCCGAGCCACCATTTGTTTCGATATATAATAACACACCTTTTATATATCTTATATACATAGGTCATAATAAGAAATGTATCGGTCGCCTGTGCCTGCAAGAACACGCTGACGTTGCTATCTACCCTAGAAAAATAAAATGCAAGGTAAGAAACACAAATTGTCACACCGCCTGCGAGAAGTAAATTGTTCCCTGGACTGCACCCATCAGCACACACACTGCATTTATAAACATTTTTCACAAGTAGAATTCCACCGTGAAGCACTTGTTGTGGACGAGACTGTGAAGAAATGCACCGTATTGGTTGCCACAGTGGCGTGAGCAAATCAAATAAGAACGGAATAAACCCTATCCAGTAAATTTGTTTCCTCAACAAGAGGGAGGGAGGGAGGGAGGGATACCGTCTGTCTTTCCGACAATGTCAGCTCAATTCCGTCACTGTGGCACATGGGATTCTGGCTTCTGTATATTACCGTCAGCTTCCCCAGTTCTGGGTTAAACATCTACCCCACTTTGTACAATATCCCAGCAATAGCATTGTGGGTGACACCAGAAATAGGATTCAAAAATTGTATCCCTGTGAGAATCGTACCGAGATCTTCATCGTGACCAGCGAATGCTTTAACCACACGGCCACTCCATCGCCCTCATAATCAGTGCCTAGGATAGATTAAATGTCGTACACGTCTTTCACAAGTCCAAGCCACGATATCCTCAGGTGACAAAGCAAACTGACCCTCCAAGTTGACGATTTGTTCCTATACATTTTTCCTCTCTTTATAAAATTAATGTGTGGGATTTATTCAAATATTCACCAATATACGACGCTCGAATATGGACGAAAACTGACCACCCACAGTGCAGGCCTACTATTTATATCTGAGTGATGTAAGTGCACTGTGTGTTAAAATTCGATATTCTTTGTTCTGTCTTCATAAATTATCACAATAGAGCTTCCACAGCTTGTCGCCATTATAACTTTATCACTTGTCACGAGAGCGGCATGAGTAACCTCGATGCTTGTTTATGGTCCCTGAGACGGAGGGACCAGTGAAAAACGTATTTATCTTACCGAACACCTCAATGATAATTTGGAACTGTTAGAAGCATGGGTATCGGAACATACACTTCAGCTAACCCGTGTGACTCAAACGATTCGAATCTTGCATCTTGCTGTTTTTCCCGTAGTATTCTCCTGGTAAAGCCGCCCCGATGTATAATTCCCCTTCTTCGTATTCACAAGGACTAGATTTGAACGTTTAGTCAAAATATATTGGACAGAGAGTCAAATGTTGTCGTGCATCATGCGTCATTTAATGTTATTCGAAATAAAAAAAGTAACTACCACGAAGTACCGAATGGGGTGCTACTGGCAGAGGGGTGTATTGCAATGCACCACACTTGTAAGCGGGGTACATGGAAAATACAGAACAGAGCTCAGCCAATCAGAGAGAGACATTTATGTCTGAGGTAAGATCAGGGAACCAGTGTGTCCTTGATGCCTGACAATAATGTCATGCTTGGTCCTTGATTAAATGATAAGCTGAATGTCCAACAAACGTCATTTATTAATCCTCGTAGCCAAGTTACCCTTCCATGTTTTTATAGCGAAGTTCCATCCAGGGAGACCGCTCCTTAATATCCAAAATTGTTCACTATTCGCGAAACGAAATACATCTTGTAACATGACATCTCCCCTCTTTGAAATGTTGATGAACATAAACATCAGTTAGTAATACTGAAAGTGTTAAACGGTAATACTGGAATTACAAATGTCCTTGATGTGGAAAGCTTGAAGCTTAATGTAATAAATCAAGTTTCAGTGGAGGCACAACCCTTCTCCCTGATCTGGTCATCACTTGTCCGTCTCTTTTCGGAATCCTAGGTTCCTCAAAAGAAACAGATCAATCTCTAATTGTTGAGCTTTTGGGACTAGGTGAGATTTTAGGCTCTTTGGACACAGGTATCTCCTGATCTGTATCCAATTCAGGTTGAAACTTGAATGTTTCTCCAGTTGTCCGAATGTGTAGTCGGTTGCAGCGGTAGTCTTGCCCTTGACTTTCCAGTAACAACATATGATCTGTGATGTTCACCGAAGGGCTGTTTGATGTGTGCTGGCTACCAATGCTTAGTTGCTGGATCCTCACGCTTTGCACATGTCTGAGTTCGGACATAAGGCTATTGGCAGTATCATGGTTAGCAAGTACTTGTCTCTCTGTTTTTGAAAATTTTGAAGTGTGTTTTCATTCTGTTCTTGTCTGTTCACCACCAGCATGTTTGACTGTAGTTTTCGATTGAAAAACAGTTCAGCTAGAGATGGAATTCCTGGAGCAAGTGGAGTTGCATAGACATGGAGTATACATAGAATAGCCATGTGTTGATCTTCTGCAGCTTCTAGTGCTTTCTGTAGGGTATGTTTTATTAAACCTACATAACGTTCAGCCTTGCCATTAGCTTTGGGATGATGGGGCCTACTTGTCTCATGTTTAAAACCAAATTCTTGACTGAAACAGGCAAAGTCAACTATATTGTTGTCCATTGTCGCTAATGAGAAAATTTGACACTCCATACTCTGAGAAAACTGATTTCATGTGACTGATGGCACTTGTTGTGGTAGTGGAATTCAGCTTTCGTGTAGTAGTATAAGTAATGGTTGCACGAGACCAGGTCAAACTAATAAGTATATAGATTTATAGTAAGTATAAACAGATCTAGACCCCCTTTCAAAAACACCAATCCCAAAATGACACAACCCGTCTCCCATTCACACAAGCTCACAGTGGCAGGGCGACAACCACTGTGGGTTTGTATTCCCTTTACTACACACATGTCTAAATGGGAAATCGACTGATAAATGGGTCACAAGAGTGCGCTGTGTCGCGTCGGCTGAGAGCACAAAAAATATAGGGGGTGTGTCTGTGTAACCATATCAGTAAGTATGTGCTTTGTTAAGAGTAACTATATTGATTATGGGATCAAAGACGTCGTAATGTTCTCTTATTGAGAGCAAGAAGAAAACTACCCATGTATTTAAATTCGGATCTATACTATAAGCAATGGCTTCAGTCAGTACATTCATTTTGTAGATCTTTCCATTAATAACAATAGTCAATAGATAGTCACCACGCCCTAATTCTTTGAGCTTGTCAAGAATCTGAGGCTCGGCACCAAACAGATTTATGTTTTCAGCCCGCCACAATTCCAGTGTTATGTATATCTAATAATGTGAATACGCAGATGGCAATGCTGTTGGTTGCATCCGGTTGTCCACAGGGATGTGGTAAATTTCAGTCGGCTGTGTATCTTGTATTATGTCGTTGATTTTCTTGATAAATGCCTGTTGGGCTTGTTGTATCCCTTGTTTTATGTACTTTTTTCTCATCCTCGCTTATAGAATATACTTTATGAACCTTTGATCTAACCTCTTTTATCATTTTGTTGTATTTTTCTAGTTCACTTATGATCAAACGAAACTCCTCTTCTGAGATTTTGTTGTCATTGAGTGTGGTTGAAACATGATCTTCTATCTGTTTAATTTTGATACAGCAAGTCTTCTAATTTCATCGTGTTTCTTTGCGTTACAATTCAATTTGTGGGATACAAATTTAAACACCGACCCAACCGTTCCTGCCACTACGGCTGCTAATTCAACAACCCAACTCCTACTGCTTCTAATCCCATGCTAGCTGCCACTAGGGTGGTGTCAGCGTCATCTATGTAGTTTAAAGCTCTGTTGTATTTTTTATGTAGTGATGCCCGAGTATCGCCTTCTTGTTCTAGCTGACGTTTTATATCGCATATCTGTTTCAGACGAAATCTGTCTGCACTTCCTGTAATATTTCCTTCTTCATCTACGGCCGGATACAGCCCCATTCTGTTTGTCTATAATAGAGTTTATAAATTATTTTTTAAATCAAAGTCAGATAAGTCTTGATCGATAAGTTTAAAGTCTCTAAGGTTATCGTACAGGTGAATGGGTGAGATACTAATTTGTTTTTTGGGTTTATGAATATGAAAATAATCCCCATCAAGGGTTACATATTGATCATGATCTCCTCTTTGTTTTATTATAAATCTACAACGTTTATTCTGATGTTTTTTTCCCAAATTATTTCAAGACCCTCTAAAAGTTCTGTTAACCTGGTGGTATCTGTGACATATACGTCAATAATTAGTGTTGTGCATGGTTTTATAACAAATCCATTAACTGTACCTTCTGTAAAATAAAGACTTTGGTAATCGTATACACAATTAATGTCTAACCTTGCATAGGAGTCAGCTGGCGCTAGCATGTTGCCACCAGTGTAGTCTGGTATTTGTAACAGTTGTATAGAATTATCTTCTGAAGGGATTAAGGATGTGAGAAGGGTGCCCTTATTAGTAATTTTGGAAACGTAATCATTCTGACTAAAATGATGCAAGGGTTTCTTAGTTTTGTTTTGATTAACCATTTAAGCTCTTTAATATCTGCTAATGGCATTCGTTTGTATACTCTATCTTTAAAGTATAAGACGTAATTGGTGTCTTCCTTACCAGGTAAATTAAAATCCACTGTGTCCCCTAGATCACCGAGTGCTACATTGTATGCCATTGTCTATATATCTGTTAGAAAATAGTTTCCAATAGTTTTTCTTGTAACGCCTCATGTATGAACTTCATACCAATAAAATTGACGTGCTCGGTCAGCAAAATCTTGGTTAGAGATATAGTGTCTTCCACTGTCACTGTGACACCTTGCAGACTGGTGTGTGTCACCTCCAACCCACATGTAAATTGAGCAAATGTTATCTTTGTGTCTTTCGGGTCACCGGAGTTTGATTCCTTTCATGATCTCAATATAGCTCTGCTGTGGTTCCCTTAGGAAGACTTGTGTAGCCAGCGTGGTACCATCCACTAGGTTTTCTGGGGGGTGGGGGGGGGGGGGGGGGGTGGGGGTAGTCACTATACTGCGTTATCCCCTGGTTTACATGACAGCATAAAGGGTGGTCTATTCGAGATTGGTGTGATGATTACACTGTGTCTTTGTGATGGGACATAAGCCACGTGCATGATTCCACTGTTTACGACTTTGTTTATGTAGTAGTCTTTGTTTTCTATGAAAACGTATGGTGAAAATGGTTTTATGTTGAGAAGCCAGTTGATTTCAGCTGGTAACATCGTCCACTTGTCATCGTCAGTGTGTATTAGATGGTATGGTTTGTTTTGTTGAAGGATTGTAGGCCTATCGAAGTCATCTAAATCAAACAATTTACCACCTAATGATGGGCGTATTAACCATTTATCAGCATCGTTGTGAACTATATCATATCGTGTGTTCATGTCAGATCCTCATGTATCTGGGTTACAATTACCACCAGAAGCAGCGGCAACTTCAACGCATCTGTAAATGTTGTTTCCATCTTAAAAGTGGATATTTTACCATTTATTCGTGTGTCATCGAAACCTCTAGTATCACCTAAATCTGACAAACTTGTATTAACACATCTTTTTATTCGCATTCCTGGTCCTTGATTACTAGCCATTTTGTATGTGCAATGTTATGCTTAGGTACCCTATATTTACAGTATTATTTCTTGTATCTGAAATTGATACTCATACCAATTATTTTTGTGCCAGGGGTTATTTCCTTTGAGTAGTCAATTGATGTAAATCCTAGCATTCTCGCCAATGGTTCACTGAATCTCAGGTTGTCTGATCCTTTGGAGTTGTCTAACACCAATGTTCCGTTTGAGTCATTTATTATAAGTTTTGCTCCCAAGTCTTTGAAAACACACGCTGTAGTAACCATAGGGTATGTAGAACCATTTTCCATCGACAAAGACCTGATGATTTTTTCTGACTTCGATGTTTGTCCATCGTGGGTAGTAGGTGATATTGCATAGTGCTATTTCGAGTTGGCCAGACGTGTTATCAATGGTATGTGTAATTTGAATGGGCTCACCATTCGTTATATCCGGAAGCGTAATGTACATGTATGAGTATGTCTGTGTTTACATTTCACGTGCACTGCCATATCAGACGTATTCTCAAATACCACAGGATAAGGCATGGAGTACAGTAAACAATTCGTACGATAGACGGGCATACAAACGAGTTTGTAATGAGTTCAGCGTTGATCCTAATAGGGACTGGCGTTTGCCGGGGCCAAATCATGGATTAGGAATCCCTATTGTTCACAATCAGTCTCTGGTAATTAAAAAATGGGGTTACAAGTCGTGTGACTACTTTAAAACAAACGAGTGGGATGACCGTTAGTTGGCTTTGGACGACAGAAAGAATTACCGCGTTTGGAGGTTTAAACAGGGGCCAGGTGATGATTGGAAGAAATTTATGCTGGATACATTGAAAGGATACACTCGTGCTGGTGTTATTCATTTAAACGATTCCATTAGAACGCACGTGTGGGCTATACTCGGGGCTCAATCGCAGATGCGCTCTGACATCATAGGTAAGGGAACCGCTTACGATGCGCAGAAACAATTCGTGGCTAATACTGAGGATGCTATTGCATCACTGGTAGATCTACCTATTGCTATAAAACGCAATTTGTTCGGTGTAGGATTGTACATGGCTGCTAGTAACATGTGCCTGAGAATCAATAAAATAACTGGCTACAACAGTGAAATAATCATCGCTACAGCACATCAAAAATTGGGTGTTAATACTGACATCAACGACATAATGTAGATATAATGAAGTCCAATGCCGTTAGAATGTGGCTGATCTGAGTTCGAAGCTGTTCGCAAATCGAGGAAGCGGATTCCAATTGCATGGGTCTCTCGTCTTCTCAATTGCTTAGTCGTTCCATGATACGACGCTTCATATCATTGTCTTCTGTTTCACCGAGTTTGGTTTTTCACTAGCTATGTGCTCGTCAAGTTCGTTCAGTTTTCCCATGTTGTTTATGAGTTCACCGCGTACACGTTTCACGGCTTCATCTAGACCGTACAGTTCCCTCACTGGAAATTCAAACCTAGGCAATGGTTTATCCCAGTTTTTCAACGCTCTCTGACGCTTCTGTAGCACCAGTGGGGGTATCCCCCACACCCCCAAGTTCGGATCATAAGGTATGCAGATCTTGAAGGACGGGGAGTGGGGCCTGCCCCACCTTTGGTTTTGCAACACCATAATTATGCATGTTTAGTTTTTCACGTATAAAATCAGTACCATAATGACGGGCTAGGAGTCAAAGCCGTGCGGTTACTATTACGAACAGCCCAAGAACGATAGACCAGAACCAAGTATTGTCGGTTAGATTCCCAAACTTGGATGAGAACGACGTCATAGTACCAGGGATGGCACGGTTGGTGTTTAACATAAAGTTGACTTCGGGCAATGATAAGCGGGAACTCGTGAATAATGTGGGTCATGCAATAATCAAGAAGACCACCATAAAAATTAGCAGCAATGAGGTGCTTACCATAGACGACAGCAATATATATTACTGTTACACAGACCTGTTGGAAAGTGAGGGAGAAAACAATGCATACCAGGGTTTGGGCAGCAGAAAATCGAATAGGTTATAAAACCTCCGCTAATAATTATGATAAATTATGAAAATAAAAACAAAGAGCTTTGAGTTTTAGTTTTGTATTGCTAATAATTTGACTACAAGTACACTTCATTCATTCATGACTCAGTGAAACAAAAAGATACATAAAAACAAATTAAATAGTTGATTCAACACATGTCATTTTCAGTGTCTCTGATTGACACGATACGCACGACTTTACTAAATTAAAAATGTTAGGTCAGCTTCTGCTAGTGAATTAGTCCGAAAGTCCAGCTTCCAGTTCATCTTTAAAGTTTTTGTTCACAGCCAAGTCCAGAGGTTGTAGTTGTGCATGAAGCAGTGTCTGTGCATGAACCAGGCACGTAAACAACTTCAATGTTTTTCTCTGTTAGAAGTTTTCTTAATGACTCTGTGCGATGTGCTTTGTACTCGTCAAAAATGCACAGAGCTTTCGGAGTAGCTGAGTGGCCGAGCGCGTCAAGGGTCGAGGTCACATATTGGTCAATGATTTCTTCCACAAATCTCAACATGGATTCTTCAGTGCTCCAGTGCGTGTCAGTATGGGTGATGTCCCAATCTTCAGGAAAGCTGACAATGGGGTGGCAGCGATCTGTTTTCCCAGTGTAAATCAGTTGAGGAGGTAGTAGTTGTCCTGATTTGGTCAATCACCCCCAGGAACGAGAGAAAAAGGCCTGTTTGGTCCCAGTTAAAAACAAGGTAATCTGGCATGCCATGTGCTTCGATTACTGATGCCACTTGACCGTGAAACTGTGCTTTAATTGCCTCAAAGTCGAATGGAAGACGTTTGACATCTTTTGTTCCCTTTTTGGACATTTACTTCACCGCCAGCCAATCTTGTTTTCCTAATTCACTTTCTGATGTCTTCTTCGTCCTCCACTAACTTTGCCCTTTGACCCCTGACTGCCTTGACCAATCGGCGAGGGGCTTCTACAGTTTGCTGTTGTGGCTTTAAAAAGCTAGCTTTCCTTCCTCGAAGAGTTGATTCAGTGACTTTCCTCTTTAGTTCACTGGAACATTTTCTTGCTGCCTTCATGACTCCATTTTCAATGGCATAAACAGCGATTTTTGCGATTTTAGCAAGTTCCTCATCGTACAGGCCATACTCTCCATGATTTTGCTTTTTCTTTGTGAGGTCAAGCATTCTCTCCTCTTCCAACAAATCTACAGCGATGTTAGCTGCCATGACAAATTGTGCTTCAGTTTCATTGTCACATAGACTCGGATCTGGAAGGCCGGGTGTCTCTGCTTTTGAAACAGTCTTTGTAAGCCACTTTTGTCATGCTATCCTGACAGAATTCGGAGCATGAAGGAACATGGTATGTGCAGATGCTTTATACCCGTCATTGAACAAACAACTTCTAAACGTAGCGGAAGGCCCATGTCTCCCCAACTAATTAGGCAGGTGACAGGACGTCAGCAAAGGTAAGTGTTTTCTTTACAGTTTACAGTTTCCTGTGTTATACTCTCGTGATTTCTGTACTTTGATGATGCACGAAAATTAAGCCGCGCGAAAATACTAGTAAATGATTTTACAGTACTTCTTGCTATCAGTTTACTGAGCTTGTTTTCCTCACTTGACCTGACTAGCTTCACGCTGACACGTTTTCATAAATTCTCCATCGTTTTACCGAATACAGAGTTGTTCATGAGTTTGTTCAGGTTTTTCTCAAAGTTCTTAGTGGCCAGCTTTCTCAAGCCCGTGTTCATCCTGATGTAGGGTTCCTTCCATGGGCGTTGATCGAACTTAAGTATTCTATGTATTTTAGTCAGCTTCATACCCAGAAATAGATACAGCTGTAAGATATGATAGTGGACTATATACTTTGTTTCATTCATCAAATTAGGCACCAATTTCTCTACATTTGCTAGCGGTCCATTCATTAGGTTATGCTGGTACTCAGACATCCATACGGGATTAACTCTCAAACGTTCAGGTGCCAGTGGGTAACTGTTGTGTGATGTATGCAATTTTTTTGGGTATTCTAAGTCCACTTCAAGTATATAAGCCTTATCAGAAGTGGGGGATAGCCCCACACCCCCAGTGTTTATCACAGATTGAAAATTACTCTCAGGCACCCATTCGAATCCCCCCGTTGGTAGATATTGACTCATGCCCCAGCTGTACAGATTGTTAGCATCGAGATAGAGTAGATGAGTTGAAGGTTTATTAGGGTTGTATCCTTTCACATACTTGTTGTTAGCTTTAGCATAATGTTTAGATACCATGGAAATACCACCATGTAACCCTTTCTCAATAAACAGATGCATATCATAATCAGTGAATAATTCTAACTCCACACCTGTTTTCTTTAGTAAGGCATCCCATGATAGCCCAGGGCTAGAATAATATCATGCTGGGTCCAACCCATATTGCTTTGAACACGTTTTTCTGAATATCTCAAACACATCTGCCAGCAACAACATATCCGTTTTCAAATATAAATCATGATAATCACTTAGCATCTTACATCCTAGTTCTTCCCATACATTTTGAACATGGGGGTCTTGTGAGACAGACGCGTCTGTCAGCTTGCCGTAGAAGCGGCAATACCTTCCCAATTGATTGCAACGTGTTCCGGGTAACTTGAAAGTCTGTCTGTGTTCGATCTTATGGCTATCCTCATACAATCATCACCACGATTTTTAACGTTAACCATAGCTTGTTTGTTCTTAAAATGCTGAGGCAGGAGTAAGTACGACCCACCTCTCAATGGTTTATATTTTGCTATATCCATCTAGATATTATTGACCTTGTCAACCACTCAACCAGACTCCCTGTTAGTGTAACATTCCAATGTTTCCCGAAGTTGATAGTATCTGGTTGTGTTGTAAGTTCCTGGTTACCTCTGCAGTAAACAATGGTCGGGTCTGTTTCATTCCCCTGTTGTTTCTCTAATGTCATCTTTAATGTAAGTTGAAATTTAATACCTCTTAAACAATTCAGTTCTTCATTCACTTTATCAAATACCAATTGCCTTATATCTTCAACGTCTATGTTTCTTTGAACTTCCTTCTTCCACCCTCTCAAATATTTCCCTATAGCACGCTCAGTAGATGTGAATTGTAATTCCATAGGGGCCTGTTCATTGAGTAATTCAATAGGCTCAGCCTTTCTCATACTGAATAATTTTGCAACCCCCTGTTACATGCCTGTCTTTTTAAATCTCTCACATTAGGAGGGGTTTGATATGTTATACCTAATAAAGTTAGTAAATCAGATTTCCTCATACGAGAGTAACCCCGCATACCAAGGCCCCTGGCTGTCAATCTCAACTCACGCACTGTTGCCATGATACAAGGTTCATAACCTTCTGTTAAACATTTGTCTAATTGGTTGTCAGCTGATGCGACTGCTCACTGCTGTGGCCCAGTTATCGATTGATTTCCCATTTAGAGATATGTGTAGTAAAGGGAATAACTGGCTCACAGTGATTGTCGCCCTTCACTGTGTTAGTGAGAGACACCGGCAAGACAGGCTGACCGATGGTTCTAAACCCGACTATGAAAATAATGGAAGCGTACATGTCTCATATGGAGGTTACTCCCTAGCTCACTTTGAATTGAGTAAGTCATGGTAAATGAGAAAGCGTCTCCATGATGCAAGAACCTGGTCTATTGATGTTCACAATGCATCTTTGAATAGAGATACTGGAAGCAGCTCTCAGTGACTAAGGGAATTCTCATTATGATGTGACTCACTCATTAGTGTTAGATTACTTAACAGTTTTAAATTGAATTGATGTGCGATTGTCTTTTTTGAACAGCTTAGACATTTTGGGCTTAGATTTCCCATTTAGACATGTGTGTAGTAAAGGGAATACAAGCCCACAGTGGTTGTTGCCCTTCCACTGTGAGCTTGTGTGAATGGGAGACGGGTTGTGTCATTTTGGGATTGGTGTTTTTGAAAGGGGGTCTAGATCTATGTTATTGATATTAATTACTTATTAGTTTGACCTGGTCTCGTGCAGTCATTACTTATACTACTCGTATGATAAGGAAAGAGCTGGAGTAGTCGACGAGAAACAAATAATTGGTTCGATTCTAGGCAAAAAGGTCAGAACAACAATTGTCCATGGTTGTGCGGCGTCAATCTGAAGCAGCGGTTCCTTGTGTTGTGATTTCTGATTCTGTTGGCAAACAGAACACTTCTTGACCATCATGTCATTGTCAGAATTCATACCGTTTCAAAATACTGATGCTCTAGCCCTCAGTCGACACTTCGCAATGCCTTGGTGAACAGCATGTATTTCTGACTGTAGTCTTCTTTGGTATAACCCATCACAGATAGCAATTTCGTCACGATAGTTCCAGAATTTTTGTGTTTCAGCACTACACTGATTCCTTGATGCTGGGCAACCAGCCATAACAGTTTTCAAAACTACTTCAAAGCTACGAGTGTTGAGTCGTGGTCACAACATTCTCTGATTTGCTGCAGTCTTGTCTGGGAGACATTGACTACTTCATGGATGTCCATGTCTGGTACTTCCACCCCGCTGACAGGAATCAGGACAGAGTGTCAGCAATTGGTATGTCCTTGCCAGGAACATACTTCACCTCAAAGTCATATCTCTGTGTGTAGCAGCATCCTCATCAGTCTTGTCTGGGAGACATTGACTACTTCATGGATGTCCATGTCTGGTACTTCCACCCCGCTGACAGGAATCCTTGACAGAGTGTCAGCAATTGGTATGTCCTTGCCAGGAACATACTTCACCTCAAAGTCATATCTCTGTGTGTAGCAGCATCCTCATCAGTCTTGTCTGGGAGACATTGACTACTTCATGGATGTCCATGTCTGGTACTTCCACCCCGCTGACAGGAATCCTTGACAGAGTGTCAGCAATTGGTATGTCCTTGCCAGGAACATACTTCACCTCAAAGTCATATCTCTGTGTGTAGCAGCATCCTCATCAGTCTTGTGTGGGAGACATTGACTACTTCATGGATGTCCATGTCTGGTACTTCCACCCCGCTGACAGGAATCCTTGACAGAGTGTCAGCAATTGGTATGTCCTTGCCAGGAACATACTTCACCTCAAAGTCATATCTCTGTGTGTAGCAGCATCCTCATCAGTCTTGTCTGGGAGACATTGACTACTTCATGGATGTCCATGTCTGGTACTTCCACCCCGCTGACAGGAATCAGGACAGGAGTGTCAGCAATTGGTATGTCCTTGCCAGGAACATACTTCACCTCAAAGTCATATCTCTGTGTGTAGCAGCATCCTCATCAGTCTTGTCTGGGAGACATTGACTACTTCATGGATGTCCATGTCTGGTACTTCCACCCCGCTGACAGGAATCCTTGACAGAGTGTCAGCAATTGGTATGTCCTTGCCAGGAACATACTTCACCTCAAAGTCATATCTCTGTGTGTAGCAGCATCCTCATCAGTCTTGTGTGGGAGACATTGACTACTTCATGGATGTCCATGTCTGGTACTTCCACCCCGCTGACAGGAATCCTTGACAGAGTGTCAGCAATTGGTATGTCCTTGCCAGGAACATACTTCACCTCAAAGTCATATCTCTGTGTGTAGCAGCATCCTCATCAGTCTTGTGTGGGAGACATTGACTACTTCATGGATGTCCATGTCTGGTACTTCCACCCCGCTGACAGGAATCCTTGACAGAGTGTCAGCAATTGGTATGTCCTTGCCAGGAACATACTTCACCTCAAAGTCATATCTCTGTGTGTAGCAGCATCCTCATCAGTCTTGTCTGGGAGACATTGACTACTTCATGGATGTCCATGTCTGGTACTTCCACCCCGCTGACAGGAATCCTTGACAGAGTGTCAGCAATTGGTATGTCCTTGCCAGGAACATACTTCACCTCAAAGTCATATCTCTGTGTGTAGCAGCATCCTCATCAGTCTTGTGTGGGAGACATTGACTACTTCATGGATGTCCATGTCTGGTACTTCCACCCCGCTGACAGGAATCCTTGACAGAGTGTCAGCAATTGGTATGTCCTTGCCAGGAACATACTTCACCTCAAAGTCATATCTCTGTGTGTAGCAGCATCCTCATCAGTCTTGTCTGGGAGACATTGACTACTTCATGGATGTCCATGTCTGGTACTTCCACCCCGCTGACAGGAATCAGGACAGGAGTGTCAGCAATTGGTATGTCCTTGCCAGGAACATACTTCACCTCAAAGTCATATCTCTGTGTGTAGCAGCATCCTCATCAGTCTTGTCTGGGAGACATTGACTACTTCATGGATGTCCATGTCTGGTACTTCCACCCCGCTGACAGGAATCCTTGACAGAGTGTCAGCAATTGGTATGTCCTTGCCAGGAACATACTTCACCTCAAAGTCATATCTCTGTGTGTAGCAGCATCCTCATCAGTCTTGTGTGGGAGACATTGACTACTTCATGGATGTCCATGTCTGGTACTTCCACCCCGCTGACAGGAATCCTTGACAGAGTGTCAGCAATTGGTATGTCCTTGCCAGGAACATACTTCACCTCAAAGTCATATCTCTGTGTGTAGCAGCATCCTCATCAGTCTTGTGTGGGAGACATTGACTACTTCATGGATGTCCATGTCTGGTACTTCCACCCCGCTGACAGGAATCCTTGACAGAGTGTCAGCAATTGGTATGTCCTTGCCAGGAACATACTTCACCTCAAAGTCATATCTCTGTGTGTAGCAGCATCCTCATCAGTCTTGTCTGGGAGACATTGACTACTTCATGGATGTCCATGTCTGGTACTTCCACCCCGCTGACAGGAATCCTTGACAGAGTGTCAGCAATTGGTATGTCCTTGCCAGGAACATACTTCACCTCAAAGTCATATCTCTGTGTGTAGCAGCATCCTCATCAGTCTTGTGTGGGAGACATTGACTACTTCATGGATGTCCATGTCTGGTACTTCCACCCCGCTGACAGGAATCCTTGACAGAGTGTCAGCAATTGGTATGTCCTTGCCAGGAACATACTTCACCTCAAAGTCATATCTCTGTGTGTAGCAGCATCCTCATCAGTCTTGTCTGGGAGACATTGACTACTTCATGGATGTCCATGTCTGGTACTTCCACCCCGCTGACAGGAATCCTTGACAGAGTGTCAGCAATTGGTATGTCCTTGCCAGGAACATACTTCACCTCAAAGTCATATCTCTGTGTGTAGCAGCATCCTCATCAGTCTTGTCTGGGAGACATTGACTACTTCATGGATGTCCATGTCTGGTACTTCCACCCCGCTGACAGGAATCCTTGACAGAGTGTCAGCAATTGGTATGTCCATGTCTGGTACTTCCACCCCGCTGACACGAATCAGGACAGGAACATACTTCACCTCAAAGTCATATCTCTGTGTGTAGCAGCATCCTCATCAGTCTTGTCTGGGAGACATTGACTGCTTCATGGATGTCCATGTCTGGTACTTCCACCCCGCTGACAGGAATCCTTGACAGAGTGTCAGCAATTGGTATGTCCTTGCCAGGAACATACTTCACCTCAAAGTCATATCTCTGTGTGTAGCAGCATCCTCATCAGTCTTGTCTGGGAGACATTGACTACTTCATGGATGTCCATGTCTGGTACTTCCACCCCGCTGACAGGAATCAGGACAGAGTGTCAGCAATTGGTATGTCCTTGCCAGGAACATACTTCACCTCAAAGTCATATCTCTGTGTGTAGCAGCATCCTCATCAGTCTTGTCTGGGAGACATTGACTGCTTCATGGATGTCCATGTCTGGTACTTCCACCCCGCTGACAGGAATCCTTGACAGAGTGTCAGCAATTGGTATGTCCTTGCCAGGAACATACTTCACCTCAAAGTCATATCTCTGTGTGTAGCAGCATCCTCATCAGTCTTGTCTGGGAGACATTGACTGCTTCATGGATGTCCATGTCTGGTACTTCCACCCCGCTGACAGGAATCCTTGACAGAGTGTCAGCAATTGGTATGTCCTTGCCAGGAACATACTTCACCTCAAAGTCATATCTCTGTGTGTAGCAGCATCCTCATCAGTCTTGTCTGGGAGACATTGACTACTTCATGGATGTCCATGTCTGGTACTTCCACCCCGCTGACAGGAATCAGGACAGAGTGTCAGCAATTGGTATGTCCTTGCCAGGAACATACTTCACCTCAAAGTCATATCTCTGTGTGTAGCAGCATCCTCATCAGTCTTGTCTGGGAGACATTGACTACTTCATGGATGTCCATGTCTGGTACTTCCACCCCGCTGACAGGAATCAGGACAGGAGTGTCAGCAATTGGTATGTCCATGTCTGGTACTTCCACCCCGCTGACAGGAATCAGGACAGGAGTGTCAGCAATTGGTATGTCCATGTCTGGTACTTCCACCCCGCTGACAGGAATCAGGACAGGAGTGTCAGCAATTGGTATGTCCATGTCTGGTACTTCCACCCCGCTGACAGGAATCAGGACAGAGTGTCAGCAATTGGTATGTCCTTGCCAGGAACATACTTCACCTCAAAGTCATATCTCTGTGTGTAGCAGCATCCTCATCAGTCTTGGGAGAGCGTTTGCCAAGCATTTCTTCGCTATGCTCTAAAAGGGTTTATCATCCGATTCAGTGACCACATGTCTGCCATAAACATATTGGTGAAAGCGTTCTACCCCAAACACAATTGCAATCATTTCTCTCTAAATGTTGCAATAGTTGCTTTATGTTTCAGACAAACTTTTGGAAAATAGCAGCTTCAAGGCCTCGTTTGTTTGCATCTGTTTGTAGAACTACTGGTTTTAGTCCAGCGAAGTAGGTCAATACATCAGTTGAAAGAAGAATATCTTTCAGGTTCTGGAATGCTTTTCGGTGTTCTGGACCCCAAATGAACTCTACGTCTTGTTTAGTGAGGTCACGCAGTGGTGCTGTGATGGTTGCAAGGTTTGGTGTGAAACGGTTTAGGTAGTTTGTTGTACCTAATTCACTAATTCAATACCTGTACTGCAATTCACAATTGATGAGATTTTGTCTGGATCTGACTTCAAACCATTCTTGCTGATCACACTGCCAAAAACTTTCACACTATCCTCTTTCACTTCACATTTGTCAGGGTTTAGTCTTAGTCCAACTTGCTCTGTGCCTTTGAGCACAGCAGTTAAGTTTGCATCGTGGTCTGCGTTGTTTTCACCATACAGAATAATGTCGTCAGTGATCCCAATTACACCAGGTAGACCTTCATATGTCTGGTCAATCTTCTTTTGGAAGACCTGAGCAGAGACCAGACCAAAGGGAAGTCGCTTGAAACAATAACGACTGTATGGTGTATTGAATGTCGTTAAGTGTTTGGATTCAGTGTCCAGTTTGACAGTCCAGTATCCAGAGCGTGCGTCAAGCTTACTGAATACTTTTGCCTTGGACAGAGAAGGTAAGACATCATCTAGAGTCCTTGTGTAGTGACGTTCCCTCTTGATCCACTTGAATTCTGGAACGCGTCTTGGAGGATGAATAACTGGTTCTGCATCAGCTTGTAATTCAGTGTGATAGTCACCTGGAAATAATCCAACTCCTTGAAAACATTTTGCAAACTTATCCAACATATCCTGTTTTGGATCTCCAGTCTTGTACGAAAGGATAGACATTTTTGGTCACACTTTGTGTTATCATGAACCTCTGAAATGTCACTTGTTCCATGACATGTGTTGCAGTGAGAGTGTTCACAGTTCAGTTTTACAATCCCAGGGTCAATGCACGTTCGTAGTCCAAGCGCTGTGTTTCCGTTGACTTCTGTCACATGGAATAATTACCTGACTTATCCCTGTGGCTGCAGTTCATTTCACATGTTCCCAACTGTTTGATGGGGTATCATCCATAAGCTTTTAGATTAATGTTTGATGGTTTGAGATGCATCTCATACTCAGCTTTTGAGTGCTGCTCTGGTACAAATAGCTGGTAGACTCTCAGACGAATTACATTTGACTGAGCACCAGTGTCAATTTTACATCTGACTGTATGCCTGATGTTGTTTAACTTAATGACAACATTGGCAAAAGCTTGATCCCTTGGACCATCATTGTAGATTGATTCAATGATCATACTGTCACAAAATTGTTCATCTGTATCATGTTTCTCAGGTTTTATGGAGTGCAACACAAAACCCTTAAAATCTTAGTTCATGTCATTAATAATGTAATAATGTCATGCTTGGTCCTTGATTCAATGACAAGCTGAATGTCCAACAAACGCAATTTATTAATCCTCGTAGCAAAGTTACACTTCCATGTTTTTAGCGCGAAGTTTCGTCCAAGGAGACCACTCCTTAATATCCAAAAGTGTTCACTGTTCGTGTAACGAAATAAATCATGTAACATGACAAATATCATGACGTCATAGAGTATCACTGTTACTAGTAGAAATTTATGACGTAATGCATGGTGATGCCGACGTCACAGATATGTGTTTCCTGTTTCAGAACAGTTGTTTGATGTGCATAATGTGGAGTGAGAAATGAAATGAGAGTAGTGTTTCCACACAGAAGGAGAGAATTCTTGGCTCCCTCAAAAGCCCTGCAAGATCTGAAAGAAAAACTCGGTCCTGTATATTTTGATGCTAAATTGATTGATTGTCCTTAAGATGCAGTTCCAGAAGTTGAAAGCGTTCGATAAACAGAAACTCACGAAACTGTCAGAAAAGTCCAGGGAACAAAGAGTTTTACAGAATTCTTTATCTTCGAGGTTCGTTGATACATGCGCCATGTAGCCAATGCAGTCTATTTACATTTGCATTATATAATATGTGTACCTTAGTTTTTCGCAGAGTGACATGTATTTTACTGTCCCTGATTAGTGTCCCTTGTATCCACTCTGGGTAATACCAGCGTTGCAAAATCCGCTCGACCATCCAGGACGGTCTGTTTTTCGACCGGACGGGCAATTTCAAAACTTGCACACCCGATGGTCTTGGACGAATCTAACTTTGGGTATAAGGACTAAAGCCTTGATTTGAAAACATTAACCAGTTTCTCTCCTCCTATTTACCTTCTTAGTATTTTTCTTAAATCCAGAAAATTTAGGACTGGTAACATTTCAACCGATGCCAGGCCAGTTGTGAGGCTAGGATTTTTGTTGCATTTACACCACCGATGTAATGTAATGTCATCCATGGCCGCTGTACTAAGCATTAATGGGTCCCTGCCATCATTCTGTACTCAAGTTAATGCTTTTTGGGGTGTGTAGGAAACGGAATAATGCTTCCCCCTTCGCTGGAAAACAATATGTGGAAACGTGCGTTGGACAGTGTACAAGTTAACAGTGTTTTGTGAAAAGGTATTGTTTCTTGTATGCGGTCTGAAGCAAAGTGATGTCGTATAAATTCCCAATGTCTGCAAATCTAAAACCAATAACTTAACCTCCAAGTGTGATTACGGCACATATACTTTTTATATTCCAGTGCCCTAACCCTATAACATCATAGTAATATATTCGTGTTTTTCCACTCAATAATACTTATAAACATTTAAGATTCTGTGTAGACGTTCTCTTCACTGCCAACATAAGTAGAATTTGTAAGGCAAACCCATCCTCCGAAATGTCCCTTCTTTCTTGGGTGTCCAGATGAGAGATAGTCAGACCACGCGTACAAACGTTGAGTTTGATGATACCATCTGATAAACAGGGCAAAGAAGTCGAAGGCGGCGTTGAAGAAAAGACTTTATAGGTAGGTACTAAGTAGGTACTTAGGAAAAAGTCTCGTGGGAGGTGAAGCCATTATGTCAGTTGCCGACTGGTGTGTGCCTCGGGTGGCACTTACAGAATCGCCTGTGATTCACATCCGAGATGCTCGCACCTACCCAACCATTGCAAGAATTGGGGGAAATTGGGACCCTTCAAGACATATTCGGCAGTCTTGGGAACTAACAGCTACATCTGCTAATACAAATGAAGGTTGGTGTGCCTCAAATATGCACCGCAATTGGTGACGGAGAGACGATCGTGTTGACCACCCCACCTTGCCATACTGTGAAGCAGATGGACCTCATTGGTCTGAGAGATGTCACTTGCATCCGTCATGGCCCTTCCACTATGGTAGATCATGCATTCAGCCAAGTTGAGTCAGTAAATTATGAAGATAACATAAGCCTCGGAGCTATCTTTACTACCATAGGATCTTGTGGAAGATCGTGTCAGAACTGTGAAAAGATTATTAATCTCCGATCTTCACAACTGTAAACCTATCATTGACCTCCGATATTCACAATTCTAAATATGTGCCGCTGGCGCTCCTGTTCAAAGTACTTTCATTGTAGGAACTGTACGTGGACCAAAGTGGTTAAGCTGAAATAAAAGGTAGAGTGTGTGGGCAGTCTCTGGCTTCAGTACCTGCAATATACCTTAGTACCGGAATGAGCAGTGGTGTGTAGCAGCTATAGTTTCGGTAACGGAGGTGGGGGTTGTCATCATTAGTTATCTTGACTGCGTATAATCTATTAGGATATTACTTCAGTTACATCATGAATCAGTCCGTCAAATACATATAACGCATTCCTCACAACTATCAGATATGTTGGCAGAGTGTGAGCGTGTGCTGAAAGTCACAGAGATTCGGAGCGGTATTGCACGCCCAACAAGAAGTGGAGGTAGTACCTCAGAATGATAACTATGAGAAGTTTTGTTGTTTTAGATAGTGGATAACATTAACTTGTATTCGAGACAAAGGATAAAGAATACTTCATGTAATATTGCATGCCGAGAATGTATTGTTTATGTAAGTGTTATACCTTGTAAGGTCGTGTGTACCGACATGAGGCCGCTTGCTAGGTGTGGTGGATAGGTGTTCGTCATGCCGTGATACAGTATAAGACGTCATCTCTTGTTAGGGCTGTGTGTGTGAGGAGGGTAGCCTGTTACACTGCAGCGTGGTATCCAACTGAGCCAGCATCATAGAATTAGTCTCACTTCAAACCTCACCCAACCTCACATTGTCTCTCCTGACTTCAATCACGTTTCTCACGTTGTCATGTTCACACCACGGGACTCACTCACTCACCAAAGTTAACCCTAAATATAACATATGTTAGTGAGTAGTGAGTGAGTTTAGTTTTGCAACAATATTCTAACTGTATGGTGGCGGTGTGTAAATATTCGAGCCTGGACCAGACAATCCAATGATCAACAGCATCAGCATTGATCTATCCAACTGGTTACCGTCAATCATGTGACCATAGTCGCCTCTTACGACAAGCATGGGCGCTTAAGACCTATTCTTCACGGGTCATAACATATCTAAAGTTTGACCACTTTCTAAATGGTGTTGTGTTTTCATACCACCTTGTGTACAAATACAGGCTGTAGTGACAATGGACAAAGACTATATAATATCCAATTCTACTGCTATATTATACATGTACATGAACTATGTCGGGGATTGTAGTTTTATTTTTCTCCCATATTTTCAGACAGCCAACAAAACGTCGATGCTTTCATAGATAACCTGAAAAGTCACAACAAACTGACTAAATCCAAACAGCGCTGGGAGTACGGCTGACGGGACGTCATACATACAACAACGCTCAACACACACCACCGGTATGCTGGTCACAGACCAGTCGTATTCACACGGCGAGCGATCTGGGTCCCGTTTCACAAAGCTGTCATAAACTTTCTCGCAACATTGGTACCTCCTCTGCTACAGAATAGGAGGTAGGGATACTACTAGGAAACTTACGAGATCTTTAGGGTACGAGAGTTTTGTGAATCGGGCCAATGAAGATGACGAGATGACACTAGGGTGCGTAGCATTGTTTATTGGGGTTTCTCTGGGGATGGGAGCGGTTGTTGGGGTGTTGGGGGGTTGGGGTGAGGGTAGTGTCTGTTTCTACGGGTCAGTCATCTGGAGACTAGCATGCCAAAGGAAGTCACTCGTGTCAGTGGTTACAATAAATTAATTTTTACTTTGGTGGGGAGATCTGTTTTGTTCTGATTGTAATCGACGAAAACATAAAATGAGTACTGTTAGTTTATACATGATGCAGAATATAGACTGGAACCTGAGTAACGTGTCAATCGGAAACAATGTTCGTAAAAGGCGATGATGCTTGTCGTAAAAGGCGACTAACGGGATCGGGTGGTCAGGTTCGCTGACTTGGTTGATACATGTCATCGGTTCCCAATTGCGCAGATCGATGCTCATGTTGTGTCTGGAGTGTCTGGTCCAGACTGGATTATTTACAGACCGCTGGCATATGGCTGGAATATTGGTGAGTGCGACGTAAAACTAAAATCACTCACTGACCTTTACTGGTGAGTTCAGCTCCTACACTCATTACACAAAATACACAAGGCGTGACACTCGCGGGTCTAGAAACAGGGCAGACAGACTGTTCTAACGTGCAATTCAATATTTTAAGGTGCAGTTCAGTCTTTCATACGTTTTTCACAAAGCACTGTGTTGAGCGTGTAGGTCATTCTTTAATTTAGCGTTCTGCTCATCGTATGAGGCTGCCTGCCTTTCATATTTGACCACAGGTCCTCGCATTAGAACTTCCCTCATTCTTTGAACAAACGTCTGTTTCCGTAGATATTTTAGTGACTCGGAAACAGAAAACGTGCTTCCCAGGGTCTGCTGCGCTAACGCTTCGGCATTGGAAAGGCCATTTATTGTCTGTTTTTGCCTATACATAATGAAAAACCATTTGATAAAGTTCAGTCCACTGTGTTCTTAACTGCGACTGTGCCTGTAAAATTGTCGACTCTCAGTAACGTAATACGGAAAAATACAAGTCTTATGTACTCACTATTTTCACAGAATGTTGTCTCATTAAGTGTCGGCGTTTGCAAAACACCATGAAATGTTGATTACAATAAACATGCTGAATCACATAATAGATACACAAACATACACACAAATATACTGCTCAATGCAGTGATTTTGACACACTATTTTACAAAAGTGAATATTTAAAATTACCCTGTATGTGCAGTATGTTGATACATTACCATAGAATGCATAAATTACTTTAAAAGCACACAAATAATATTTGAAGAAATACTTCTAGGACAGATGTATATTCCAATATTTTTATTTTTAGCAATGAAACCTGTCTTGAATATTGTAGTTTTTTTATCGCTTGAAACCAGTATCGGAATGTACAACTGCTATACATTGATCATTTTACGCATGATAACACTGGTGGTATTAGCATGCTGGTGAGATCAGCAATTATTCAGCTAGATACTGTTAACAAGGATAGCGGTAGATTTTCTAAAATATTCATTTTATCACTGACTTTGTTCAAGTGTGAAATATACGTGAGAGTATAGCCGATAGCAACTTTAAGTCACTTGGCAATACCAATCACACAGTAGCCCAGTGCCCTGCCAGCAGTGCCCGTCTTCAGACTCTCTTCATTGCCTCCCCTACCCAGATCGTCTTTTCGTCCAGACACCTGCAGAGAAGAAGTATCCAATCAGCCAATGGTCAAGCAATCATGTTCCAGACAGAAATGTACGTTTTTATGTTCAGGGTAACTTGTCCCACATATAAAATAAAAATCAAACCAAGATAAAAAATCAGAAACTTCCTGTGAATGAGCATATATTTTTAGACATTCTTTAATGTCTCACTTGACAATAATTGTTGAAGAGAGGTTGTGGAATCATTGCCTTGTGTGGGTGTGTCAGTTAGTACTCACATAACGCTTCGCCAAAATTACCTTTAGAGTTTTCACTGCATGTGTATAAACTGAAATTCTAGCAGATGAATCGTATCGTTATCAGGATTGTTTTCTTTGTTGGGGTGGTTCGAAATTTTCACATCTTGGAGAAACAATTTCATCTCCTCGATGTATATTTTAGTAAGTGAAAGGTTTAGCTTGTTCAGGTACATTAACACTGTATTTTTTGTTACTGACCAATATTCGTGGTATTCTTAAAGGTACAGTATCTACTGGTACTATACATATACAGGAAGGGAGGAGAACTCACCACCTACAGTTGTGAAGCAGCATTGCCGTTTATAGCACTGCATACATTGATCATTCATGTGATACCCGTGAAAGTTTCAACAACTCTCACAACAAACACTGTTAATATTGTTATAGCTAGAAGAGATATTATCACCCTCGTGATACGAGAAGTTCCCATGTTAACCTTTGACATCCCGGTCATTATCACGCCAGTGGGAATTCAAATTAAAAAACATGTTTTTAATCACTGAGTGCCAGGTCAGGACTGTAGCCGTGGATTCTACTTGCGATGCCGCCCTCTCGTGTGAGGACATGAACTACAGTTCAGTAGGGTATCTCGCCTCTAGTTATCACAATATCTCCCTCCTTTGAACGGAAGACATTGTTGCAATCTGTAGCTACCCATCCGAGCGTGGCTCTCGGGATTACTTCCAATGTTCAGATTCTCAGCTCACGACTGAACGGTTTACTAGTGACTACAGAGGAAGAGGAATTCCATATCACATGTGGGAAGGTATTGAATCTGGTTTCTTCCAATGGACATTTGAAGTAAGGGGACATAACTACACAGGTTATACTTTGACATGCATCTACACAAGCATTCAGATACAACTATAGCTGCTACACAGGTTTTCAGTAATCACTATCGTTTTGACACATGCATCTGCACATGTGTAGTTTATCAATCTTGTCATCCGCCTATGAGTAAAATATACCAATTCCTAAGTAAAATATTGTTGACTGCTGCAGAAGTAATGCTACCTAGCAGTGTCCTTCGTTACCCATCTTCTGCTGCAGAAGTAATGCTACCTAGCAGTGTCCTTCGTTACCCATCTTCTGGTGCAGAAGTAATGCTACCTAGCAGTGTCCTTCGTTACCCATCTTCTGCTGCAGAAGTAATGCTACCAGGCAGTGTCCTTCGTTACCCATCTTCTGCTGCAGAAGTAATGCTACCAGGCAGTGTCCTTCGTTACCCATCTTCTGCTGCAGAAGTAATGCTACCAGGCAGTGTCCTTCGTTACCCATCTTCTGCTGCAGAAGTAATGCTACCAGGCAGTGTCCTTCGTTACCCATCTTCTGCTGCAGAAGTAATGCTACCTAGCAGTGTCCTTCGTTACCCATCTTCTGCTGCAGAAGTAATGCTACCTAGCAGTGTCCTTCGTTACCCATCTTCTGCTGCAGAAGTAATGCTACCTAGCAGTGTCCTTCGTTACCCATCTTCTGCTGCAGAAGTAATGCTACCTAGCAGTGTCCTTCGTTACCCATCTTCTGCTGCAGAAGTAATGCTACCAGGCAGTGTCCTTCGTTACCCATCTTCTGCTGCAGAAGTAATGCTACCAGGCAGTGTCCTTCGTTACCCATCTTCTGGTGCAGAAGTAATGCTACCAGGCAGTGTCCTTCGTTACCCATCTTCTGCTGCAGAAGTAATGCTACCTAGCAGTGTCCTTCGTTACCCATCTTCTGCTGCAGAAGTAATGCTACCAGGCAGTGTCCTTCGTTACCCATCTTCTGCTGCAGAAGTAATGCTACCTAGCAGTGTCCTTCGTTACCCATCTTCTGCTGCAGAAGTAATGCTACCAGGCAGTGTCCTTCGTTACCCATCTTCTGCTGCAGAAGTAATGCTACCTAGCAGTGTCCTTCGTTACGCATCTTCTGCTGCAGAAGTAATGCTACCAGGCAGTGTCCTTCGTTACCCATCTTCTGCTGCAGAAGTAATGCTACCAGGCAGTGTCCTTCGTTACCCATCTTCTGGTGCAGAAGTAATGCTACCAGGCAGTGTCCTTCGTTACCCATCTTCTGCTGCAGAAGTAATGCTACCTAGCAGTGTCCTTCGTTACCCATCTTCTGCTGCAGAAGTAATGCTACCAGGCAGTGTCCTTCGTTACCCATCTTCTGCTGCAGAAGTAATGCTACCTAGCAGTGTCCTTCGTTACCCATCTTCTGCTGCAGAAGTAATGCTACCAGGCAGTGTCCTTCGTTACCCATCTTCTGCTGCAGAAGTAATGCTACCTAGCAGTGTCCTTCGTTACCCATCTTCTGCTGCAGAAGTAATGCTACCAGGCAGTGTCCTTCGTTACCCATCTTCTGCTGCAGAAGTAATGCTACCAGGCAGTGTCCTTCGTTACCCATCTTCTGCTGCAGAAGTAATGCTACCAGGCAGTGTCCTTCGTTACCCATCTTCTGCTGCAGAAGTAATGCTACCTAGCAGTGTCCTTCGTTACCCATCTTCTGCTGCAGAAGTAATGCTACCTAGCAGTGTCCTTCGTTACCCATCTTCTGGTGCAGAAGTAATGCTACCTAGCAGTGTCCTTCGTTACCCATCTTCTGCTGCAGAAGTAATGCTACCTAGCAGTGTCCTTCGTTACCCATCTTCTGCTGCAGAAGTAATGCTACCAGGCAGTGTCCTTCGTTACCCATCTTCTGGTGCGCCATGTGTCTTTTTGAAAGGGTTGAAGTGTGGCCCAGCACTGGTGCAGCCTATCAACATGTCACAATATCAGTTAACTTCAAATTGGGCAAAAGCAAGTCACATACTTGTCGTAGTAAACACAAAAGGCATATAGAAAATACACAGAAGTTATTAATGCAATACCAATATAACTACATCATTTGATAGAGAAAATAATTTAGAGGAGGAATATTGAACAGAAACTACTGAAAACATTAAATAGTCAAAATCCCAACCTACATGACAATGAACTGATTTTGAAAGTGGACTTCTAAAGTTAATATTCACAAGCATGCATGCACTGTTTCAACAACACAACAAACAAAATCACCATCAACAACAACACAACAAACATACACACCAAAACAGGATCATTGATATACACACGTTAGTGCTGGGACTGAATTTCTGATCAAGGTCACTGAAATTTCCTCTACATTTCCTCTTGAGAGATTCACTGAGGCTTTGAATGTTGTGGGGTGAGTGAGTGAGTTTGTTGGTTTTTAGCAGTGTTCCAGCAATATCGCCAGAAATGGTCATCACGCATTATGCTCATGTGAGGAATCGAACCTGGGCCTTCGGTGTGATGAGCGAATGCTTTAACGGCTAGGATATGCCACCGCACCCACAGCAATTTGCAAACTTTCTTGTCACCCTGAATCTTCATGCATAGATCTGAATATGAAACAGTTGAGGCGGTCTGACTTGTCTCCCTAATTTCAAGTTGCGGTAGATTATTGAACGATATTATATCATCCATGTACTGGAAAGTTAAGTTCAACTTCTTGGCCAGATCACCTTGTTTGTATTTTGCCAATCCAGTGACAAATTCTGATTCACATGGATACATGGATCATTGAGATCAGAGAGAAATTGTTTTCTAGAATTATGGCTAGGCACGTGATGAAACATTACGAATTTTTAAGGGCCATATTAATATTTCAAGACGTTGATGAAATTCGACAAGACATCTTAGACATGAACAGAGAACAGATTCGTGCCGTCAATGGTGTTATCAATAGATTATTAAAAGGAACATTACCCGTGACTCGATACGAAAGACGTCGTTTCCTGAGGAAAAATGATAGAAATAACTATCTAGCGGTGTTACGAAGATGAGTTCACCCTCTGTGAACGACAGACAACCTTTGGAACAGTCTTTTCTCCAGTTACATGCCTATCGTAGGATTTTGTTTTGAAACCACAGTTTGTCAATGCACTTAGAGATGTGGCCGTTCAAAATGTTTGGTCGTTCAATAGAACATTGGCTTAGAGCTATGACTTCATATGACTAACAGTGATACTATACCAAGCCATGGATATAAATGCCCATGATGACAATCGTGCATGATTTAGTCGTGGACCAGTGACAGTGACACATCACCTCAAGCTGCTCCCGTTTTGGTATTCATTATGAACAATCCACGATACAAACTCTTCGTATCCGATGCTGAAAAATGGACTCGGTCTTATATGCTCAGGGCTGAAGGGAAAGGAGATCCTTATCACTCCATCATGCGTGGAGGAGAAAAATCTACCATGATGTCTGTGGATCGTTTTTTAGAACTGTACAATCCAGAGTGGAAGAAAGATAAACCAAACGAAACCTCAGAACAACCTAAGACCCCAACTCAACAAGCAGTCGAACAGGCAAAAGCAAAGTTCGAGAAGAGAGAGAGAAAGGCAAAGGTTCATCCAGCCAGGGGGAACTACAACAGAAGCAGTGTCAAGAAAGAAAATGAAGATAGATTTTTAGATAAAAGTAGCTGCTAGAGAGGCTGCCACTCACTTAGACATGGACCACCATGCAGTCAACAACGTGTCCTGTCTGTAGTCTCAAGTTTTCAAAAAGGGATGCCATCATTAGATATGTCAGGAATCAACACAGACGCGCATCACAACCACCACCACCCACCACCCACACACCACCACACACCACCACACACCACCACACACCACCTACCACCACACACCACATACCACACACCACCCACAGACCACCACACACCACCACCACACACACCCACCACCACCACCACCACCACCACACACCACCACCCACCACACACCACCACACACCACCACCCACCCACACACCACCACACACCATACCTCCACCCACCACCACCCACACACACCACCACCACCACACACCACCACCACCCACACACCACCACCACCACACACCACCACCCACACACCACCACCACCACACACCACACACACACCACACACCACCCACCACCACACCATACCTCCACCCACCACCACCACACACCACACACCACCACACACCACCACCACCTCCACTTATGATACCACCAGTGCAACTACATTCATCGGAAAGTTATACCCAGGAAGAATTTAGATTCTTACACCCATTTACCACGATCGTTTCTGAACTGACCTCTTGTGGAAAAACCTGCTTGGTGAAGCAGCTTCTAGAAAGATTGAACTCTAAACCTTATCCCGAACGTATTCTATGGCTCTACAAACGATGGCAGCCTTTGTATAATGTCATTCAAAGTCGTGTTTATCCCTGTATTGAATTTCATCAAGGCATTCCTTCTGACCTGGAAAAGGATGAGTTTCTGAACCCCCATGTGGTGAACGTCGTTGTGCCTTCTTCACTCATTTCCATATTCCAGCAGGGCCCCTACTGGACTTTTCGGGACACCAGTTTCACCCGCGTTTTTGCAAATCAGAAGGATCTTGAAACATGAGTCCACGGTCATCACAAGATGGCATGGCTGAGAGCTGTTCTTCACAACATCAAATTCACAGTGACCAGTATTGCCTAGAGTTTTCACTGTATGAAACGTTCTGTACATCCTCATCGGTCAAATGTAGAGATAGCATGAAATTCAGGTGATGGGTGTCATCCTAATTACTTATACTGTTACTGAGACACCCTAAGAGATAGGGAATATATGTGATATATAATGGCTGCAGAACAGTTATCCCTACAGTTTTGCCATATTTACAAAACTGCCGTTCGTTAGATCAATCAAACAAAATTAATTACTTGTACTTATTCAGCAATTCAGCTCGTTCATTGCCGTCGATCATATTTGTATACAACACTTCGAAAGGGAATCATGGCTGTATAAATAGATGTTTTTTCACTAATTGTAACAGTTATCGTCATTCAGAATTTCTCATTTCATTCGTAAATTGATACAGTCATATTTTTAATCAACTGACCTAAACTATTTCATTTATTTGTAAACAGTCGACCGACGTGTGTTACCCAGCTGAGAAAAGCGTTGTTCGCGCTAGGTGGCTATCTGAGTATGCGCAGTGAAAATTATATGACACGTAAATCCAACCAGTCTTGACACTAAATCAATATCCAATGCGTCTTTCGTAACTTATAGTATGTCTTAATTTAAATGTCGAATTTGGAAGGGAGAATCGATTTAAAAAACAACCAAAAAAACGTATCAGCACGATCTTTATTGTTTGGCCAAATCACCAATGATCGTTCTGAAACATCGAGAATCGTTGAGAATGTTTAGGAACTTTCAGCCAGTGTATTTACAAAATCACGTCACACGTATGTCCGTTATGTTTTACCCATTACATCACAACTATAATTCAAAACCGTCTTCCTTACACGAATCTTTGAATTCCACACGGACACACGGAGTACCGGGCCTCACACGCAACATAGATATGAGCATACATATATATACTGTTTTAACAACAATGGACAGATAGAGAAATAATAGCAGGTCCTTCTACAGGAATGTAATGACAGGCACAGTCAAGAGGATGACCAATAAAAACCATACACAGCAAAAATAACTTGGTTTCCGTTCTTGCGGAAACCTGATGGATACTGGGTAATGTAGGTTTCCGCTAGGTTTCAGTTTCAGGAAACGCGCAATGAGAGTTTCCGCATAGTTTCCACAACTGAAACTAACAAGTCTTAGTTTCCGTCATGTTTCCGTCAACTGAAACTGTAGTTGGAAGTTTCCATTTAGTTTCAGTTTACTGAAACCTTTATAGCTGGAGTGAGTGAGTTTCTGGTCTTGCGGAAACCTTGTGGATCTTGGGTAATGTAGGTTTCCGCTAGGTTTCTGTACAAGGAAGATGGCAATGAGAGTTCGGTTAGTTTAGAAAGCTGAAATATGTTGTATTATCTTGTTATATTTATTACATATTTTATTTGAACAAAAAACAAACTCTGGAAATATTATGATCCAACTGTTTCATTTCTTAGAAAAGCTCACATTTTAATGCAACAGGGCAGTTGCAGTAGTACACAATTCGCTGTATTAAGAAACTGGGACGCTCAGAGAAGAGTAACAGAATTCTCTGCACACAAGCATTGCTCAGGAAGTAGGCACACTAAATGAAGACGAGCTAGCCAGTACACAAAGTGCTTTGTTCTTCTGTAGATGTTTGTTGGTGTATGCGAGTCCTGGTTCCTGGTTAATATCTGGCGAAACATCTGAATCCGAATCAATCAGGCTCTCACATTGTGGTGGTAATAGCTCGCAAACCTTGAATGTGCTGTTAATATCTTGGTCACTG
Organism: Haliotis asinina; assembly: GCF_037392515.1. Classification (NCBI taxonomy): domain Eukaryota; kingdom Metazoa; phylum Mollusca; class Gastropoda; order Lepetellida; family Haliotidae; genus Haliotis; species Haliotis asinina. Next base: position 69,706,883 of record NC_090285.1, read on the forward strand.
TCAGTGTCTGGAAAGGAAAAGGACATTCAGTTTGAATCATCAATTCAACTGAGAGACAATTCAATGAATGAAACACAGCAATATATGCAGATAACATGTATTACAAATATTAAATACGTATTACCATTTGCTCACTTTCAGTTATTACAGTTACATGTATGATACATGCATTAAATATATTAAACATGGATAGCAAAGTGACAGTGCAAACTCGATTTTTAGTGAAATCTAAAAATTCTTTGAATTCTTTGAATTCTTTGAATAACCTGATGAAACATTTGTCATTCACCCGAACAATCTTTACAAACTAACAAACATCTTGTTACGGAGATGGAGATAACGTGTTTTTCTTGAAACAGACGTCTGGCAGTGAGGACAGAAAAGCCGTATTTCTCCTGGAATTTAAAATATAAGTATATATTATGCTTGAATCCATGTACAGTTACACTTTGAGTGAGGTCAAAAAGGTTTGTTGTATGTATTAACATAGTGTCAGCTTCATTATAAAGCTATATGAATAATATTGTTATAAAAGAGATTCCCTTACCGGGCATCATTCTCCGAGTTTGTTGGTCCACAATCCATATCTGTAAATCAAATAACTGACACAACGATTCTTTCAGAATATGAAACTTGAGGTGTGATGATAATGTCAATGCATTGTAGGGCTAACACATGCAACATGTACTGATGGACAAGGTTTTAATGGTTATAAAACAAATATCAAACCATGAAACTGATTAACTGGTACAAACTGGATACACAGAACTGACACAGAACATAAGATACTAGATAATTTGATGAACTAATAAATGTATGATGTGACTTGGTTGAAATATTTCTGGAGTACAGATTATATGAATAGATATAACGAAGACATATATGCGGAATATCTCTGGGTACCCATGTTAAAACAAATATTGTAGAAACCAACCATATTTCAGAAACGTATTTCTCGTGATTTTAGGCTGTTTTTCTTGACAATTACTTGTCGCAATGTCCACAAAGAACTGTGTCCCTGCAGCAGAAAGTGCCACGAATAGTCTACAGAAATTATGCATGTACAAATCATAGCCAAAGGTCAGTGGGATTGTGCTTCATTCTTCATTCACATTGACAAATGAATTAAGGTTTCAAAGAAATTGTGACACATCACCACATTATATTAGTAATAGTAGTAAAGTTAACTTAAAGGGTAGATAGGGATAGTAGATCTGGGTGTATAACTGAAAAGAACAAACAATGTTGTGAGCACAGTGCGTAAATTACTTACATGGTACGTGGGGGGGGGGGGGGGGGGGGGTGTCCATCCAGCAGAAATATATCCGGATACTACCTTCTCCTGACAGGATTTTAGAAAATAACTTCTTTGCCACAATAAAGTTTCCCATGAGTGCTAAATCAGTAGGACTCATGACGCTCGGGCATGTTAAAGTAAGGTGAACATGTTTTCACAATTAATCACTGTTAATAAGCACAAGGTCTACATATTGATGCTTGACACTGAGAAAAAGCAATCAGTGACGCTAATGCGATGAAAAGACTGCTAAAACCATAACTGCTCACTGTTGTCACTTTGAGTACTTACATTCAATCCGCTGAATTCCACTTTTCACACTCCCCTTTGATGTCGGCAATGTAAACAAATAAACGAATGTGCAAGAAAAATGACATTTGTTTTTATTTCAGTAAAGCCGATGACGAGGACTCTATGAATATAGTAGTCAAAGAAACAAGTGACTATATCACGACCAAGGATGGTCAATAGGATCTTGTGAAGGTAATTTTCACTCACCTGCCTGTCATTATAAATAGTTAATGATTTAAATAATAGTGTAAAGACAGATTTATGGATGTTAACTTCAGTAACCAAGCCAGCATGGCATATATAAATACCTTTGCCTAACAGATGAACTAAAATGTGGGAAACATGCTGTATAGTACTTTAAACATTTATTTTCAGAAGCGCTTTGTGTGGCGGAACAGGCGTGATGATCTCAGTAGACAAGAAACCGGAAAGAAAGTCACACAGAACAGTAGCAAAAAAAACAAAAAAAACAACAAAAAGAATGAAATCCGTAAGTATATCTATTCGAATAATAACATGTAACAATTCTTCTCATTACAATGTGTGACAGATTCTAAGTTCCGGAAATATACATTCAAAATGTTTATGGATTATTGCTTTTTACATTCTTAAGATATGTAACACATGATTCAGATCATAATTTCATAAATCATAACATAAGAATGAAGTCAGTTAATGGTGATATATAAACATGTTATTACACTTCAGTGACTTCATGTCACTTCAGAGCAACAGATTGTGTGTCTATAAGAAAATAGGATATGTCATTAAATGTGATGAACTGCTTAACTTGTGTTGGGGTGATTAATGAAGTAAATAATTTTTCACGACACTTCCTTTTTAATAATTTGCAATCCATCTTGGCATTATGGTTTATCTGTTGATTGATTTTTGTTTAATTTTCAGAAAATTGCACTGCGCATGAAAAGCCTGAAAACTATTGACTGGCCAGGTCGACGAAAGGAAAGGGTTTCAACAAAACTTACCTTGGAAATGACTTCACCAGTTGTGAGTGATGAAGAAGATGCCAATTCATTGCTCTCTTACCCCTTTACCTGGGAATCTAAACTCAAGATGTCTGCACTGGACTCAGCCACAATTTTCAACGCCACCACCAAAGCTAAGGCCAACATGAAGACCAGGATGCGGCATCCAACCACAATGACAGAGATATCCGCTGAAGGATGCCCAAGTGGGCTAGTAAATAGCTAATCGATCACATGAACGTAATTTTATCTGTGATCAATTAAATTTGAATTATTCTCAATGTAAAACTTTAATAGTTTTGATATTCTGATTGTATTTCAATTAATACAATTTTATTCAATCTTAATTTTTATCTATTTTCCAAGAGACCTTTATTTACTTTAAATACATTTTTTGTACTTTCAATGTAACCTAAGTTCTTTATTGCATTTTATTTCATTGTTGTATTGTATTGCATGGTGTGTGTTATTATATGTTTAGCATTGACTGACTGGGGTGTGTTTTTCTGTGTCAGCGTGAGGAGGTGCAGGAGGAGTCAAGGGATGCAACTGTTATAGCATGTTTTTAGAAATAATTTTGTCATAAGTGACAAATATTGATCTGTTATCTAGTGCTATATCTTTTTATTATTTATTAGATATATGTTTGATCCATATTTGTCTGAAAATAAAACAGTGAATCTTATTGTATCTTTTAATATAAATGATATATACAGTAATTAATGGAAGTGACAAAGAGGAACAGGGTAGCCGACAAGACAATGTACACTGCGATAGTGATATGAATGCAGATTAACAAATAAGCCTCATTATGGCTTGGTTACATAGTTTGGAGATTTTAGAAAAGTTTGGATGATGGCTGTCTTGCATTAGACACTATAACATCTGCACAAGAGTCTGTCCGTCTTCAACACAGTTAAAGTCAATGAATATAACAGTTTCTGGGGACTGCTCTGGCAAAGCGAGTGGCGTTTGTTGAGGCTGGCTCCTCCAACACTGCATCAGTTTTTAGGGCACCACCACGTGTACGGAGGGGTCACGGATAGGTGGTGTGTCCAAACTGGTAGACACTTCACAGGCAATGTTATTTCAGACACAAATGTTATGGGTTTCAGGAACTTTCGATTCTCTCCATCAACTTGTTTCCACAAGACCTAGGCGCACCTGACTGCACTTTGGCAGGTATCCATGAGTTTTTCAACAGCAACATAACATTGTCCTCTGGTATAAGGGGAGATAATACCTTGCTCTCCAGCCGGTCATGGTTGAGCTTGTTTTCTCTTGTCTGATCTTGAGGCTCTCCTTCACGTTGACCATCACGTCAGGTTGCAGCAGTGGGGCTGCTGTGGGTAACGTTGATTTCAAGCGGCGCCCCAGGAACATCTGGGCTGATGATAGCCCCACACCGTCCACAGGTGTGGTTCTATAAGCCAATAATACATTATATCGGTCTTTGGCTTTCTTTATCATGTTCTTCGCTGTTTGAAGAGTGCATTCCGCCTGCCCATTACTTTCTTGACATAACGGGCTACATGTAACATGACGGAAGCCGCAGTCCCTGGCAAATTTAGCAAATATACTGGACCCATACTGAGGACTATTGTCACGATGTCTGGGACGCCATATTTGGACGTTTGACTTGTCAGTTGTACAATAACACACTCACTTTTCAGGTCATCTACCTTGGCAACTTCAGGCCCTTAGAGTAATAGCCTACACATAAGCGGAAGTGTTGATTGCGATATTCGAAGATATCTGTAGCAACCTTTGACCATGGTCTGTTTGGCTGGTCCAGGCTGATCATGGGCTGCTTTATGTTTGAGTTTTGATTTTCGGCACTCACTGAACACACTGACACAGTTTCTTCCATATGTTTTGAGATACAGGGCCAATACACAACATCGCAAACAAACCCCTTGCTCCTTATCACACCAAGATGTGGTCTGTGAATCAGTCTGAGAATTTCTTTTCTCATGGAGATTGGCACAATTAGTCGATGCGGTTTTTTACTGGCTATTTCATCTCGGAAACTCCAGTTTTCCCTAATCGGAGTTTGAGTTTCTTGTTTTGATTTAGGCTATCCATTCTGTACTGCTTCTTGAAGTATCTGCATTACTTGATCATCTTTCGTTGTTTGCTGCAATTCGACCTGTTCCTCCGGGGAGATTGGTAAGTCACAGGGTGACACTGTTCACTTCCATGTTAAGCACTCACTGGACTCACTGGTAAGTATAGTTTAGTCTACTGAGACCATACGGCAGAGGCATCTCTTTTCCAGGCGTGTAACACACTAAAATGTCATAACTTTGCATGTTCTTCATGAGACGCTGCAGTTTTGAGGGGCTTGAACCAATGGGTTTTTTAATATGGCTTGTGGAGGTTTGTGTTCTGATTCAACCTCGACCGATCTGCCAGACATAGTGATGAAATTTGCTACAGCCAAATGCCATGGCCAAAGTCTCTTTTACTATCTGGGTATACTTCTGTTGTTTTAGTGTTCGCGACCTTGGTGATATAAGACAAGCATCTTGCACAATTACGGCACCTAAACCGTTTTAACTTGCGTCGACATTCAAGGTAAGTCGTTTCTTGTCACCAAAGTATGTCAATACCGGTGCTTCGGTAGCCTTTTTCTTCAAATTGTTACAGCTTTGCTCTTCCCCGGGTACGGTTTAACACCGTCCTTGAACCGAGCATGTCGCACTTATTCTGACTCAGGTTCAGAATGAATTCTTGGTTTTTTTGCTGAACTTTCTGCAAGGAAGTGTCATGGTCCTCTGTTTTCAATCTCATACAAGGATCACATCGTCCATCATCACATCACAGTTTTCAATATTCTCGACAATTTTCTGAAAAACCTCAGGCGCGGATTTGATACCAAATGGCATTCTGGTGAATCTGTATCTCCCAAAGGGAGTGTTGAAACTGCATCACTTTGCTCTTTCCTCGTCTAGCTTAATGTGCATCACTTTGCTCTTTCCTCGTCTAGCTTAATGTGTAAAACCCTGGTATCATCAAGTATCGAGAAGACATTTGCACCTGGTATTATCGATATGACCTCTTCAATGGTCTTCATCGCTTTGTTGAGATCTTTTAATTTTGGATCATTACAGATCCCTAGTTTATTTGGCTTCATTACAGTCATTATGCTATTCACCACCCAAGGTGTCGGTTTGTCTTGTCGCACAATAACACCTGTTTCCTTTTACTCTTTTAAAGCAACTGGAAATCTCCTCGGAGGACGGACATCAGGAACTGCATCCGGCTTTAACGTATTGTGATGTTCACCTGGTAGAGGAACAATACCTTTGAGCAAGCCTGGAAATTTTGTGAAAAAGTCTTCAGGTAACTCTGATTTCACAGAATGGATTTTGTTCACTACACCCATGTCATGTCTTGCCAGGACACTTTGTACTCTGTCTTCTACTATGTAAAGTTCAATGTTTTCTCTGTCTCTTGGTATACGCAATACAATACTGTCCGATGGTTTCCCGAGTGACAAGTCGCATCTCTGAATTTTTCAATGCCGTTTTAATTCCAAGGCAGATCTGCACGGTGCAATTAGCTCCAGTGTCGAACTCCAGTTTTACAGTTTGCCATGACCATAAAGTTCCTCAAGCCATTCTTCATTCTGAGCATGTTCATGAGACACAGATAGATGTCCACCAAACTATGTCTCGCTGTCAGATTCTGTGTTGTCTTCAATGAAGTGTACTTATTTCTGTCTTCTCTCTCTGTCATTTCTGCTAAACTGTCTATTTTGTGAATGTTCAAAATTATTTTGGTCTATACAGACCTGTGCCAGTTATATTCGGACACTTGACGTAATTTCCATAGATTTACATCATGTTCTATTTAGTGTAGCATAAATAATTTTCACGAATGCCAAATCTGCATACATGTGAGGAATCGTCTTACCTACAATCACATAATTTCTGCTTAATTTTCCACTGCTTATCTATGGAATGGCAACAAGTTGATCAACGTGCAGTGTCGAGAACGCCTTTAACATGGCGGACTATTCGATTGTGTACTGTGGAACAATGCGTAAGTTCAGAAATGTGATGTCGTTAGTTAAATAGTGATCAGAAAAATGAACTGAAGTTATATATGTGCAGAGCAGATATGATTCATATTTGCCTGTCAAATTTATAAAGATCCATCCTGAACTCACTTCGTAAATATCATTCGTGCTACACTGACATAACGTGTAAGTCTGTAGAAATTACGTCAAGTGTCCGAATATAACTGGCACGAGTCTGGGCCCAGATATACAAAGCCTTCGATTTCGTAGCACTACGACATTCGTAATCTGTTGATAACGTAAAGAGTTACGATAGGTCGTAATCTGTTGATAACGTAAAGAGTTACGATAGGTCGTAACGTTACGAACGTTTTGTGATCGGCACCCTGTATTTTAAATCTAGTGATTATTTTACGCGTAGCGAAAATGACTTTCAACAGTATTTATTTGACTTGTAACTAAAAGAGACAAAATGAAATTGAAAGTAATTCTTTCAATATTCCTGCTGATCTGTATTTGATATCCTAACTACATTTGATTTCCTGTCAAGACCGGTTTGTTGATTCTAAAACAGACGAGGAAATGATCGCCCTTAGCGAGAATACCGGGACCAAGTGCAGATTTAGTGCAGGTTTAGTCCAGGTTAAGTGCAGGTTTAGTGCAGGTTTAGTCCTGGTTAAGTGCAGGTTTAGTGCAGGTTTAGGTTTGGTGCCAAGCAAGGTGGACGTAATCAGTTTGGAGCAGGATCACAATAGGTTTGCTTGGAGCAAGCGCCTCTTAAACTTTGGAGAACTCAACGTTGTACTTACTTGTATTTCGTCTTCCTCAAGGAGCGGCAGGGTAGCCTAGTGGTTAAAACCTTCACTCGTCACACAGAAAACTCGGGTTCGATTCCCCAATGTGTGAAGCCCTTTTCCGGTGTTCCGCGCCGTGATATTGCTGGAATATTGCTAAAAGCTGCGAGAAACCATACCCATCCACTCATTTTGCCCTGAGCGGTAACAAGCACAGAAATCTCTTCATGAAACAGATGACAATTAAAAGCAATTCAACAGGCGAGTATCTGCAGTACATAGGAAAAAAAACAAGCAGATGCAACAAAGGAACTTTGAACACGTTCAGTGTAACTCCTAAAAGTGTATGTGCCTATTATAACAGAAATAATACGGACATATGTGTCGTTTCCCTGTTCAAATTATATGCATCTCTGCGTCCCAGTCATACTTCATCATCATTACCTACTGCAGTACGGGGTCTGCACACCTTGGCTAAATAGGCCGGGGAGAATCTGGAAACAAACTATATTGGTTAGATCTGGCTATAATAGTTCAAACGAGCTTTAGACCTATAGGTCGATCGAGCTAATATAGCAGATACATGGAGGAGGCCCTTTAAGAACAACTTTCCATCGCGGTCATGCCATTGCTCCACTCGACTAGAATCGACTACACGTGCATTTTTTTATTTCCGATTACCGTTAGACTAAAATGCGAAAAAAAACCTATGTAAGGGCAATGTGGGACACATTTATCCGTCACGTGATCACGTGAATTTTGCATTTGTTGCCTGTTAATAAAAAAATAAGGTTTATCCTTGTTTATTTATTGAATTTGTATCATGTGTTTTGTGACATTATTTCTGTATGTTTGTCTTATGTCCATGGCAACTCTTCCGACGTACTTACCACTGGTTGCATTCACACATTCCATGCAAGATACCCTGAATTGGTTGTCACATCTGTGTAATGCACTTACATACGGGTACATTCTTGCATTTCACAATGGAGTGAGTGAGTGAGTGAGTTAATACGTAACGTCACATCGGCAATATGTCAGCCATATCGTGACGAGAACATTCAACAATGAAAAAGAGCATATATAAATCATAAAAACCCGTCAATGAAGGACAGTAAAACAACTAGAATATCACAATTTTAATTAAAACTAGCATGGAAAGTTAAAACTAATAGCACTATTTAGACAATACAATATAAAAACAGACTATAGATCGCCAACAACAGAAGGTAGATCACCACACTAGGAACCATGGGGACTCAGTACCTTTGCTACCTGCATGGTCCCTAGTTGGATTTACACCATCCCTTCAGCTGCTGGCGATTGTATGAAAAGTTAGCCGAAATTAAAAGAACATGACTGCTACGATTAAAATCCTGGTAGACTTAAATTTACTGTGAATGTTTGTGGACTTACGTACCCTCTCAGGAGGACAATAATTTTACAATACTTCAACCCCCTTTGAGGGTACAGCCACCAACAATTCAAGTTACTAATTCAAACTACCAATCATTAAAATGCATCTATTTACACAACATAATTTTCAAAATTCCACCAAAAAATCAATTTCTTTTAAAAAACCAATGATTAAATGACAACTAACAGTGCTAAAAAGGTCCTTGATAGTTTTGACATTGAAAAATTTATCCCTTGTGATGGAGAATTCAACACAGTCAAGCAGAATATGCTTGACCGTGACTCTCTCATCACAAGGGATACAAAACGGAGGATCCTCACCTTTTAAAAGGTATGCATGAGTGTATCTTGTATGGCCAATACGACATCGTCGCAAAATGACTTCTTCAAATCTGGACTGACAACCCAAGTATGTATAACCAATGTAGGGTTTTACTTCATGTAGTTTATTTATACCTACTTGGGTGTCCCACTTCTTCTGCATCAGATCACGAGTGTAAGCTCTAATGCTAGCTTTGTAGTCAGAATAAGGAATACGAAGTGGTGTCACAGATTTGCTGAGTGCTGCCTTAGCAGCAAGATCGGCCATTGCGTTACCGGAAATGCCAACGTGGCTGGGTAACCAACAGAAGACGATGTCGTACTGGCCAGTAGCAAGATCATTATATAATTCAATAATTTCAATTAAAAGTGGATGTTTACAAGAAAGATTTTTAATCGCCTGAAGGCAAGAAAGAGAGTCGGAATAGATTATATATTGTTTATGTTTATGGCGTCTTTGAATATATTTAAGAGCTGTTAATATGACGTTAGCCTCAGCGGTAAAAATAGAACTGTTGTCTGGTAATCTAGAAGATATTGTTCTGGATCCAATGACAGTGGCAAAAGCTACTGCGCCACCGTCCTTGGACCCATCTGTAAATAAGGATTTATAACTGCTATATTTATGTTTCAATTCATTATATTCTTGTTTATACTGTATCATTAGTTTCTGATTTTTTAAATGTGGTCAGTGTTAGGTCCACTTGGGGCCTAACCAACTGCCAAGGAGGAGAAGAGAGAAGACGAGAAGGAGCTATATTTTCCAGCTCAATGCCGGCAGCAGCAAGAAATGGTTTAATTCTTAAACCAAGAGGCGGTACAAGCGAAGATTTCATATTGTATAAGTCCTCACACAGAGGACTGAAAACACAGTTATATACAGGGTTTGACTCTCTGGAATATAATTTTCTTACATACTGTAAAGCTAATTTGATACGTCGCTGCTCAAGAGATGGCTCATCGGCCTCAACGTACAGGCTGTCAACAGGTGAAGTTCGAAAGGAGCCAAGACAAAGTCTTAGACCTTGATGGTGAACAGAATCTAAACGTTTCAGGTTGCTTTTACAGGCTCCACCATATACAATGGAGCCATAATCAAGTTTTGACCGGATCAGTGATCGATAAAGTTGCAGGAGGGTAGCTTGGTCCCCTCCCCATTTAGAATTTGAAACGACTTTCAACAAGTCAAGTGCCTTCAGGCATTTAGTTTTGAGGGATTTGATATGTGGTAGAAACGTTAAATGTGAGTCAAAAATTAATCCCAAGAACTTGGCCTCCTTTACAACTTTGATGGGAGTGCCATCTAGAGATAGTTCTGGGTCCTTATGTGGCTTATATGTTCCGCAAAAATGTATACAATTAGTTTTGGACTCCGAAAATTTTAAGCCGTTTTCAAGACACCATTTATTTATTTTGTTTAAACACAACTGCAGTTGCCGTTCAATAGTATGCATATTTTTACCTCGGCAAGAAATATTAAAATCATCCACGAAAAGCGATCCATCAATTGAATCGTTTAAAACTTTTGATAAACTGTTGATCTTGATGCTAAAAAGAGTGACAGATAAAATACTGCCTTGTGGAACACCCTGATCCTGATTGTAATGATCAGACAGGGTAGAACCGACACGGACCTGGAATTGTCTGTCATTTAAAAAGTTGGCAATAAATTGAGGCAAACGACCTCGCAAACCAAAGTCATGTAAATCCCTCAAAATACCATGTTTCCAGGTTGTGTCATATGCTTTTTCAAGATCAAAAAAGATAGACACAGCATGTTGTTTATTAATTAGTGCGTTTTTAACAAATGATTCCAGTCGCACTAAGTGATCGACAGTACTTCTGTTTTTACGGAAACCACACTGTATATCTGTGATAAGATTATTTGTTTCCAAGTACCAAACAAGTCGATTATTTATCATGCGTTCCATGGTCTTGCAAACACAGCTAGTTAGTGAAATAGATCGATAATTGGACGGATCCGTATGATCACGTCCAGGTTTAGGTATTGGTACTACTATGGCGTCACGCCATGACGGAGGAAAGTTACCCGATGTCCAAATATCATCAAAAATATTGAGAAGAGTTTCTAGGCAGGATTCCGGTAAGTGCTTCAGGAGTTGATAATGTATGTTATCAGCTCCAGTAGCAGTGTCATGAGCTTGATCAAGAGCAGTATGGAGTTCATGAATAGAAAACGTTTCATTATAATCTTCACCATTATCAGAATTGAAATTAATAGTTTTCTTTTCTTCTTGTTTTTGATATTGCTGGAATTTTGGTACATAATTTGAAGAGGAAGAGTGTTTAGCAAGGGTTTCACCTAGTTTATTAGCAATATCTGATTTATCAGTAAGCAATTGATCTCCATGTTTAAGATGATGGACAGTAGATTTAGTACCTTTACCTTTGATTTTCTGGACCATGTTCCATACCTTGGACATAGGTGTCCGAGAATTTATTTTGGACACATAATTTTGCCAAGATTGGCGTTTGTTTTGTTTAAAAGTACGCCGTGTTTTAGCATTTAAAATTTTAAATTTATTTAAATTATGCGCCATAGGATGGCGACGGAAATAATGTTCAGCTTTCTTCCTTGCCTTCCTAGCTTGTTTGCACTCATCGTTGAACCATGGTTTTCTTATGTGTGGAACTAGAGGAATTTGGTATACACTCATCAGCTATGGAATTCAATTCATCAGAAAAAGATTTAATAGCATCAGGAACGTCAATAAAACGTTCAGGTTTAAGTTTTTCAGCACACAGTGTTTCATATAAAGCCCAGTTAGCCTTTTTAAAATTTCGTCTTGATGATGGAGGAACATCGGATGGAGTTACAGCTTTTAAGATAGTAGGAAAATGGTCACTTCCACAGAGGCCATCGTGGACTGACCATTCGAATTCATTAAGTAGTTCTGAATTTGTGAGTGACAAGTCAAGAGCACCAGGGTGTAAATATGTGTTGGAACCATCATTATAAATACATAAATCATTGTCAGAACAAAAATCCTCCAATAACTTACCTTTAGTGTTTGTAGCTACACTACCCCAGAGTGGGTTGTGCCCATTTAAATCTCCTATTATAATACAGGGTTTCTGGAGTTGGTCATAGAGAGCTTGCAGATCAGTTTTGGCAAACGTCGAAGACGGCGAAATATAGAGCGAGCATAGCGTAAACGCTACATGTAAAGTAAGTCTCACAGCAACAGCCTGCATATTAGTATTTAGTGAAACAGGACTTTGAATAACGTTTTGTCTGACTAGAACGGATGATCCACCAGTGGCTCTATCACCCGGAGGTGAAAAAGAATGATATGCATTAAAATGACGAAGGTCAAATGTATCTGTTTGTTTTAAATATGTCTCTTGGAGAGTGTAAAATCCTGGACTAATAGCTGTAATTCATGTAAATTAGTCCTCAGTCCTCTGCAGTTCCACTGTACAATATTATTGGAATAAACTATCTTTTGGGGAGATTTACTGGGGATCTACCCCGCACTCTTTTGGAGGGCGACAAGCTATGTGGCCTAGAATGGACGTTTTCAGAAACGTCCATGTCTTCAAGAGACCCATATCTATTAAACAACTGAATTTTTTTGTGTGACCCTTTAGGAGCTCTGCCACTTTGTTGTTTTGAAGCATCAGGCTTAGACTTCGGTTTACCTTTCACAGTTTGTTGATTATCAGCTGTCGATTGAGATTTCGAGTGTGACTGAGATGATGATGATTTGTGATCAGAAGACGACTTTGATGTACTAGGAAGTGATTCCTCAGTCTGAGATGACATAGCAGGGTATAAAAGCTGTGGAGAATCGCAATTTATCCAAGTCAAGGTAGTTTGGCATCCTGTGGATGATTTTGTTACTTTTGAGGTAGACTCCGATGATGTTTTTGCTACTGTAGCGTAACTTTCTGGAAGATCAGACCTTTTAACCAGTTTTTTTGCCTCAGAAAAGGAGATATTTTGAGTAAACTTTATTCTGTTTATCTCCATTTGTTCTTTCCAAATAGGACACTGTTTCGAAGAAGATGAATGGTTGCCTGAACAGTTGGTGCATTTTTTGAAATCATTGTCACAATCTTCTGTTGTGTGTGTTTTCTCACCACAGTGAGCACACACAACAGACAGTGTGCAAGTATTCACGTCATGTCCATATTTCTGGCATTTGAAACACCTGAGCGGGCTGGGGATGTAGATATCAACTTGTATGTTACAATAGCCTGCCTTCACTGATCTAGGAGCATTTGGACATGAAAAAGTAAACAGATAAGTATTAGTTTGAAATGTTTCATTGTTTTTTCGGGTTGAAAAGCGCTTTACATATAGCACACCTTGATCTTTCATTTCACATGCTATATCAAGTTCGGTCATGTCAGCAAACAATCGATCACGATCTCTGATGATACCTTTACTAGTGTTCAAGGTCTTGTGAGCTGAGACCGTGACCGGAATGCCCACAAAAGATTCAATACTCATCAGATTGGATGCTTGCTGTTTCTTGCTGCACTCAACTAGTAGCGCACCCGAACGTAAGCGCCGAATGTTCTTAACATCCCCAGCAATACCTTGAATGCCTTTAGATACTGCAAAAGGGTTCAGCTTTAATGGGGTCTTGTCCGGAGTCTCAATAACAAGGAAACGTGGCCAATACTCAATCGATAGAGACGGTCTGTGGTCAGTATCAACAGGATCAATTTCAAGTGGACGCTTTGTTTTTTTGTGGGGTACTTCATAAGCCATGGTTGGTGTCATATTGTTCATCATCCGAGCTCCCCACCCAGCACGGAGTATCACAAGGACAATGCTAAAGCAAGCGGGCCTCCAGCTTGCAGCACCAAGGATACCCGGCTGATATACTCCAGTAGAAGAATTATAAATAATTAAACTACAAGATTGGCCCATGAGCCATCGCCTTCTGGCATAAGACTCTAGACAAAGTTCATATTAGAATTCACAATCAAAACTTACAGATCACCAGTAGTGCCAAAGCCGAAATTCAAAACAATTTCAAATCAAATCTGTGCCAAAGACACATACACAGTTCATGCACAGGGCTTGGCATGACCAGCCGATTGGTTGAATCGGACCCATTCAACCACCCGTCTAGGTGAAGTAAGGGCCGAAGTGGTGTGTTGGGCAAATGAAACACAGTTAAAAGCCCATCTGCCCTCATCTGCCACCAGGATCCCGTCCTCCACCGACACGGGACGCAACCCACGGCAAACAGGTTGCCCAATTTAGTCGCCTCTTGCGACAAGCAATGGGGTGATGTGAACACATTCTGTCCCGGGTCCACACGGGAGAAGAGCACTTAGCGTTACCCAGCACCCACCACGAGGAGGTGGCTCTTCATGGGTGCCTTTCACAATGGAAGCCGAGGAAGTAGTGTTCAACGAATTGAGTTCAGATGGTACACGTTGAAGAAATACACACCCAATACATGTTCATAAATGTGTTGAACTATTATAACCAGATCTAAATATTATAGCTCCTTTTCAGGTTCTCTCCTACCTGCTAAAGAAGTCATAAGGCTGTGTCAAGAAGCAGGCTGTGAAGGTGAGGGATTTTGCTAAAGTCTAAGAAATATTGTCGACATATTCAAGACCAAAAGGTCAACATCCGGTTTTGATTTTTGATGTTTTCGTGGAGTTATCAATTTAAATCTTTCTCAATAAAAAGATTAATGTACTTATGCATTAGTATCTTTCAGGTTTCTACACAAACCATTCACTGAGGGTAACACGCAACGCGAGTATTCAACAATGTATGAATTCCCTTAGTAATGCATTCAGGGAGTACAGCGACAGGAGGAGGTGGTGAGCAACCATCCTCAGCAGCGACAGGAGGAGGTGGTGAGCAACCATCCTCAGCAGCGACAGGGGGAGATGGTGAGCAACCATCCTCAGCACCGACATAGGGAGATGGTGAGCAACCATCCTCAGCAGCAACAGGAGGAGATGGTAAGCAACCATCCTCAGGGCCAACGGGAGGAGGTGGTGAGCAACCATCCTCAGCAGCGACAGGAGGAGGTGGTGAGCAACCATCCTCAGCAGCGACAGGGGGAGATGGTGAGCAACCATCCTCAGCAGCAACAGGAGGAGATGGTAAGCAACCATCCTCAGGGCCAACGGGAGGAGGTGGTGAGCAACCATCCTCAGCAGTGACAGGAGGAGGTGGTGAGCAACCATCCTCAGCAGCGACAGAACACGGGGCCATGAAGGCTCTGTGAGGGCGACGCTAGGTCTCTGGAATATCCGGTCAGTGTCAAGGTTGCAAAAATGTAGTTCCCGAAATAAAGGGTGATTTGATTCTTTATTTTTTGCATGACCGTGTCCTTTGAAAAAGCAGACGAACAGAAGAAAATAGTCCCCATAGTAAAACCATATTACTACACGCGAGGACAAAACAATCGCTGAGTAAAGGTACGGTACAAACTGGTGAAGTGTGTGTAACAGGAGACTGTGTTTATAGTTGAACTTGGTTACAGAGTTGAGTCTGTGATTTTTGCGAAAGAATCTTCTGACTGTTTTTGTGTTGTGATGATAACATCTGCAAGGTGAGGCTAAGGTAAATAAATGTCCTGTAGACGTCCAACATCAACTTAGAAAGCAAATTAGTTCCACGGTTTCCTCAATGCTTTCTTCATTCAGGAAAGAATATAGGTGTATTACTGTGAAAACCCTTGATAATCATGTAAAGTAATACATTATGATTTTTATATTATTTCTTAATGAATTGATATGTTTGAAAAACAAAATCGTTGAATACATTATTGTAGCCTACAAAGTCACAATTCTGGTGGGATTTATAGCCCAGTATAAAGAAAGATGTGCTGTTTAATCAGCGAAAAGAAGACACATATCTGAAACGCTGAATAACTCTATAGTAACAGAAAATTTGTGCTTATTAAATTGATGTAACAGAAGATTCATTCTTGGTCATAGATAATTCACAATCCCCAATATGGATATGAGGGGACACAATTTCTATTGAAGCATATCTGATGTCTAAAGATATGAATGTTTGAAGCTATAATTCGAGGTGATTTAAACTGAATATAATATTTTCACATGAAGCCTATGAACACTGCATAAATTACTTATAACAGATTTGGTTGAAAATCTCCTGACATAAATACTGTAAGGCGGATCTGTTATATCTTCCTTTTTGGCACAGTTTTCTCCATGCTCAGATTTACTTCAAATTCCGAAATGTACAGTAAAAAATGTAATGAATCAACTTTTGGGATTATTTGATCCCTTTGCTGGCTCCGCATTCTCACAGTAGTGGATCAGCTATGCCGCCGTTACAACCGAGCTTGCCATTGACAACAGGGATAGCGGGCGCAGCTGCGAAGGTTTGTTCACAGTGCGACAGATTTGGAGGAAATTATACAGACAATTTGAAAGGAAAAAAGTGCAAGCACTGCTAACTCTTTCAGAGAACACCTCTGCTTGTTCTGTTTCCAAGTTTAATTGGTTAGATGATTTAAAAAGCGAAAGTGAGTTGTGATTGGTACGTTCAACTTCCCAGCGTAAACACCTGATTGGCTAAAAAGGCCAGCAAAGGGGGCAATATTTCTTTGGCCCAAGCCGTAGATGCATCCAGAGTATAGCTGAGACTTATCGGAAAGTATACCCTGGAGATATCGAGCATGTTTCGTGAGGTAATGATATTGTGACTTGGACTAAGAGTGTGGACTCACAGTTCCTAGAAACTGCCATCTGTTCCCAGTTGCGCAGACTGATGCTCATGCTGTTGATCACTGGATTGTCTGGTCCAGATTCGATTATTTACAGACCGCTGCCATACTGCTGGCCTGGCATATTGCAG
This sequence comes from Haliotis asinina, assembly GCF_037392515.1. Lineage (NCBI taxonomy): Eukaryota > Metazoa > Mollusca > Gastropoda > Lepetellida > Haliotidae > Haliotis > Haliotis asinina. The sequence goes on from NC_090285.1 coordinate 69,723,846, forward strand.
AGTGCGGCATAAAACTAAACTAACTCACCTAGAAACAGTCCTAAACATAACATACCTACATTTGACAACTTTATAAATGTCATTGAATATTTATGTTGAAAATACAACCTTGAGTACAAAGACAGGTGATAGTGACGATGGACAAAGAGTGCGTGGTGTCAAGAGAATGTTGCCATTAAACCAACAGAACCATAATGGGGTATTTTTTCTTCTGTATTTTCAGGTGCGAGACACACGTGAGTGCTAGCAAAAAGTTGAAAGATAGCCTGCAAAGCCACAACAAACAGACTGTTCGTTTTAGGAATGTCCTTATCCTGAACACTAAATCCAAACAGCGCTGGGATTACAGGTGACGGGACGTCATATATCCAACAACGCTCAACATACACACCTGTGGGTATGCTGGTCACAAACCAGTCGTATTCAGCCGGCGAGCTCAACTGGAATATTGGCGGTAACGAGATGAAACTAATGCGCGTATTATTGTTAATGAGGGTTATCTGGGAGGATAGACTGGCTTTGGGCCTTGTTTACGCGACTCTAGGTCACGAGGTTTTGTCTCTGCGAATCAGTGTCATCTGGTGGATTTAGTGTTTAGTGTTTTAGTCGAATAAAATGAAATAAATGTTGAATTAATTTCCTTCGAACTATAAAACAAGAAGAAATAGAAACAGATTTCTTTCACGAGATTATTTCCAATGATAGTACAGAATACGACAATGATTTGGGTATATTTTATTAATTATATTTTGGAAAAAAACTGTTTCTACTCCAGCAGTCCATTCTGTGTACATCACATACACATCAAAGACTTTAACATGATCAGCAAGTAATCCGTGTAACAGCGCATGAGTGATTAGTATATAACATTGCTGCTTCATGTGATTCCTGACCGACCTACACACACACACGCACACACACACACACAAACACACACAAACACACACACACACACACACACGCACACACACGCACACACGCACGCACTCACACACACGCACACACACACACACACGCACACACACACACACGCACACAACGTATTACACATGACTGCACAGAAGGACAGTCTAGTGGTCGTCAGTCTCAGGTAGGTTTCACATTCACTGCGGTATCGTTATCGTCAGTATAACTATATATGTCACGACAGCTGGACTGGGTAGACTCGAACATATGCTGGGACTCCCGGCACCCACTCATACGGCGATGATAGAACCAGTGTGTCGTGCCTTCCAACACTTCAGTCCTTGTATGAAATGACTCCCATACTCTGTAGGTTGTTCGCTATTTGATGTGGTCCATGCTTTGGCATTTCTACCGACTTGCCACAGTGTGTGAATGCTCTGTTAGGCCGCATTCACCGTTATTATTCATATATCATTTTTGTGATAAATACGGTTTTCCTGCCAACCTGGTCTCCTCACAGTCGTTTCAGTGGCTGTAAATAGGATGCTTACTTACTAGGTATTTGTATGTTTATAAAAGCATGACTAAAATGGTGGCACTAAGGGTGTTTATGTACGTGTCAAAACCTAATGGAATTAAACATCAAGAACGATACAAAGACGTGACACTGACGCAAGAAGTACTGTCCCCAAAGGCACCATCTGTGCTCTTCTTCTCGCTGATAAGTTTAGTAATGTATTCAAGTAAGTAAAAATTCCTACTTAGATTAGCCGCATAAAATCAAGGAAACTTGATGTTATAGTTTCAATGATATCCACTAATAGCGGCCAAATGGCAAATCCTTGTAACACCTGTTATTTTTGGGACTACACTCACTCCCTGAAGTACCTATTCTAGTACTTATGATAGGTTTAGTTACATCGGGGAACCGACACCCTCCATCAGGCACCAAATGCCACCCACCCGTGAAGGTCCCGGGATAGAATAGGCCTTCAGCAACCCATGCTTGCCATAAAAGGTGACTATGCTTGTCGTAAGAGGCGACTAACGGGATCGGGAGGTCAGACTAGCTGACTTGGTTGACACATGTCATCGGTTCCCCATTGCGCAGATCGATGCTCATGTTGTTGATCACTGGATTGTCTGGTCCAGACTCGATTATTTACAGACCGTCGCCATATCGCTGGAATATTGCTAAGTGCGACGTAAAACTAAACTCACTCACTCACTCCCAAATGCCACCCCAAAAGTCACCCTCTCAGCCACTACTTTCTAAATGACATTGAGTATTCATAGCTATCGGACGTGGGAGCAGAGCAAATTTGCGCTTGTCAGAGAGTTGTTAGACCACTTTTGAAGAAGCCACGGTGGCTGAGTAGGTTACATGGCTGACGTCTCTGAAAGCCTGGGTGTCAACAACAACAATGCGACAAAATACTCTCGTCAGCGCCATGGGGATAACTTCTACTTTCTCTTCATACTGAGAAACCCATGATAGTTCCAATGAAGATTCCAAAGAGCATCCTACGACTGTTGTCCAAACGGCGGTTTCCATTCCATGGCGTCAGCGCCATGGGGATAACTTCTACTTTCTCTTCATACTGAGAAACCCATGATAGTTCCAATGAAGATTCCAAAGAGCATCCTACGACTGTTGTCCAAACGGCGGTTTCCATTCCATGGTGTCAGCGCCATGGGGATAACTTCTACTTTCTCTTCATACTGAGAAACCCATGATAGTTCCAATGAAGATTCCAAAGAGCATCCTACGACTGTTGTCCAAACGGCGGTTTCCATTCCATGGCGTCAGCGCCATGGGGATAACTTCTACTTTCTCTTCATACTGAGAAACCCATGATAGTTCCAATGAAGATTCCAAAGAGCATCCTACGACTGTTGTCCAAACGGCGGTTTCCATTCCATGGCGTCAGCGCCATGGGGATAACTTCTACTTTCTCTTCATACTGAGAAACCCATGATAGTTCCAATGAAGATTCCAAAGAGCATCCTACGACTGTTGTCCAAACGGCGGTTTCCATTCCATGGCGTCAGCGCCATGGGGATAACTTCTACTTTCTCTTCATACTGAGAAACCCATGATAGTTCCAATGAAGATTCCAAAGAGCATCCTACGACTGTTGTCCAAACGGCGGTTTCCATTCCATGGCGTCAGCGCCATGGGGATAACTTCTACTTTCTCTTCATCCTGAGAAACCCATGATAGTTCCAATGAAGATTCCAAAGAGCATCCTACGACTGTTGTCCAAACGGCGGTTTCCATTCCATGGCGTCAGCGCCATGGGGATAACTTCTACTTTCTCTTCATACTGAGAAACCCATGATAGTTCCAATGAAGATTCCAAAGAGCATCCTACGACTGTTGTCCAAACGGCGGTTTCCATTCCATGGCGTCAGCGCCATGGGGATAACTTCTACTTTCTCTTCATACTGAGAAACCCATGATAGTTCCAATGAAGATTCCAAAGAGCATCCTACGACTGTTGTCCAAACGGCGGTTTCCATTCCATGGCGTCAGCGCCATGGGGATAACTTCTACTTTCTCTTCATACTGAGAAACCCATGATAGTTCCAATGAAGATTCCAAAGAGCATCCTACGACTGTTGTCCAAACGGCGGTTTCCATTCCATGGCGTCAGCGCCATGGGGATAACTTCTACTTTCTCTTCATACTGAGAAAGCCATGATAGTTCCAATGAAGATTCCAAAGAGCATCCTACGACTGTTGTCCAAACGGCGGTTTCCATTCCATGGCGTCAGCGCCATGGGGATAACTTCTACTTTCTCTTCATACTGAGAAACCCATGATAGTTCCAATGAAGATTCCAAAGAGCATCCTACGACTGTTGTCCAAACGGCGGTTTCCATTCCATGGCGTCAGCGCCATGGAGATAACTTCTACTTTCTCTTCATACTGAGAAACCCATGATAGTTCCAATGAAGATTCCAAAGAGCATCCTACGACTGTTGTCCAAACGGCGGTTTCCATTCCATGGCGTCAGCGCCAAGGGGATAACTTCTACTTTCTCTTCATACTGAGAAAGCCATGATAGTTCCAATGAAGATTCCAAAGAGCATCCTACGACTGTTGTCCAAACGGCGGTTTCCATTCCATGGCGTCAGCGCCATGGGGATAACTTCTACTTTCTCTTCATACTGAGAAACCCATGATAGTTCCAATGAAGATTCCAAAGAGCATCCTACGACTGTTGTCCAAACGGCGGTTTCCATTCCATGGCGTCAGCGCCATGGGGATAACTTCTACTTTCTCTTCATACTGAGAAAGCCATGATAGTTCCAATGAAGATTCCAAAGAGCATCCTACGACTGTTGTCCAAACGGCGGTTTCCATTCCATGGCGTCAGCGCCATGGGGATAACTTCTACTTTCTCTTCATACTGAGAAACCCTACGACTGTTGTCCAAACGGCGGTTTCCATTCCATGGCGTCAGCGCCATGGGGATAACTTCTACTTTCTCTTCATACTGAGAAACCCATGATAGTTCCAATGAAGATTCCAAAGAGCATCCTACGACTGTTGTCCAAACGGCGGTTTCCATTCCATGGCGTCAGCGCCATGGGGATAACTTCTACTTTCTCTTCATACTGAGAAACCCATGATAGTTCCAATGAAGATTCCAAAGAGCATCCTACGACTGTTGTCCAAACGGCGGTTTCCATTCCATGGCGTCAGCGCCATGGGGATAACTTCTACTTTCTCTTCATACTGAGCAACCCACGATAGTTCCAATGAAGATTCCAAAGAGCATCGTACGACTGTTGTCCAAACGGCGGTTTCCATTCCATGGCGTCAGCGCCATGGGGATAACTTCTACTTTCTCTTCATACTGAGAAACCCACGATAGTTCCAATGAAGATTCCAAAGAGCATCCTACGACTGTTGTCCAAACGGCGGTTTCCATTCCATGGCGTCAGCGCCATGGGGATAACTTCTACTTTCTCTTCATACTGAGAAACCCATGATAGTTCCAATGAAGATTCCAAAGAGCATCCTACGACTGTTGTCCAAACGGCGGTTTCCATTCCATGGCGTCAGCGCCATGGGGATAACTTCTACTTTCTCTTCATACTGAGAAACCCATGATAGTTCCAATGAAGATTCCAAAGAGCATCCTACGACTGTTGTCCAAACGGCGGTTTCCATTCCATGGCGTCAGCGCCATGGGGATAACTTCTACTTTCTCTTCATACTGAGAAACCCATGATAGTTCCAATGAAGATTCCAAAGAGCATCCTACGACTGTTGTCCAAACGGCGGTTTCCATTCCATGGCGTCAGCGCCAAGCGGATAACTTCTACTTTCTCTTCATACTGAGAAACCCATGATAGTTCCAATGAAGATTCCAAAGAGCATCCTACGACTGTTGTCCAAACGGCGGTTTCCATTCCATGGCGTCAGCGCCATGGGGATAACTTCTACTTTCTCTTCATACTGAGAAACCCATGATAGTTCCAATGAAGATTCCAAAGAGCATCCTACGACTGTTGTCCAAACGGCGGTTTCCATTCCATGGCGTCAGCGCCATGGGGATAACTTCTACTTTCTCTTCATACTGAGAAACCCATGATAGTTCCAATGAAGATTCCAAAGAGCATCCTACGACTGTTGTCCAAACGGCGGTTTCCATTCCATGGCGTCAGCGCCATGGGGATAACTTCTACTTTCTCTTCATACTGAGAAACCCATGATAGTTCCAATGAAGATTCCAAAGAGCATCCTACGACTGTTGTCCAAACGGCGGTTTCCATTCCATGGCGTCAGCGCCATGGGGATAACTTCTACTTTCTCTTCATACTGAGAAACCCATGATAGTTCCAATGAAGATTCCAAAGAGCATCCTACGACTGTTGTCCAAACGGCGGTTTCCATTCCATGGCGTCAGCGCCATGGGGATAACTTCTACTTTCTCTTCATACTGAGAAACCCATGATAGTTCCAATGAAGATTCCAAAGAGCATCCTACGACTGTTGTCCAAACGGCGGTTTCCATTCCATGGCGTCAGCGCCATGGGGATAACTTCTACTTTCTCTTCATACTGAGAAACCCATGATAGTTCCAATGAAGATTCCAAAGAGCATCCTACGACTGTTGTCCAAACGGCGGTTTCCATTCCATGGCGTCAGCGCCATGGGGATAACTTCTACTTTCTCTTCATACTGAGAAACCCATGATAGTTCCAATGAAGATTCCAAAGAGCATCCTACGACTGTTGTCCAAACGGCGGTTTCCATTCCATGGCGTCAGCGCCATGGGGATAACTTCTACTTTCTCTTCATACTGAGAAACCCATGATAGTTCCAATGAAGATTCCAAAGAGCATCCTACGACTGTTGTCCAAACGGCGGTTTCCATTCCATGGCGTCAGCGCCAAGGGGATAACTTCTACTTTCTCTTCATACTGAGAAACCCATGATAGTTCCAATGAAGATTCCAAAGAGCATCCTACGACTGTTGTCCAAACGGCGGTTTCCATTCCATGGCGTCAGCGCCATGGGGATAACTTCTACTTTCTCTTCATACTGAGAAACCCATGATAGTTCCAATGAAGATTCCAAAGAGCATCCTACGACTGTTGTCCAAACGGCGGTTTCCATTCCATGGCGTCAGCGCCATGGGGATAACTTCTACTTTCTCTTCATACTGAGAAACCCATGATAGTTCCAATGAAGATTCCAAAGAGCATCCTACGACTGTTGTCCAAACGGCGGTTTCCATTCCATGGCGTCAGCGCCATGGGGATAACTTCTACTTTCTCTTCATACTGAGAAACCCATGATAGTTCCAATGAAGATTCCAAAGAGCATCCTACGACTGTTGTCCAAACGGCGGTTTCCATTCCATGGCGTCAGCGCCATGGGGATAACTTCTACTTTCTCTTCATACTGAGAAACCCATGATAGTTCCAATGAAGATTCCAAAGAGCATCCTACGACTGTTGTCCAAACGGCGGTTTCCATTCCATGGCGTCAGCGCCATGGGGATAACTTCTACTTTCTCTTCATACTGAGAAACCCATGATAGTTCCAATGAAGATTCCAAAGAGCATCCTACGACTGTTGTCCAAACGGCGGTTTCCATTCCATGGCGTCAGCGCCATGGGGATAACTTCTACTTTCTCTTCATACTGAGAAACCCATGATAGTTCCAATGAAGATTCCAAAGAGCATCCTACGACTGTTGTCCAAACGGCGGTTTCCATTCCATGGCGTCAGCGCCATGGGGATAACTTCTACTTTCTCTTCATACTGAGCAACCCACGATAGTTCCAATGAAGATTCCAAAGAGCATCGTACGACTGTTGTCCAAACGGCGGTTTCCATTCCATGGCGTCAGCGCCATGGGGATAACTTCTACTTTCTCTTCATACTGAGAAAGCCATGATAGTTCCAATGAAGATTCCAAAGAGCATCCTACGACTGTTGTCCAAACGGCGGTTTCCATTAGGGTTACAACGGCCAAAGAAAAGCTGTTACCTATTTGACAGCCACGTGGACGGTAGCTGGACATCATGGTGACCACATGCACAGCTGGTTCCATCGTCACAAATGTTTGCAAAGGCGAGTCGGTTATACTTATGCATCTACCCTGAGATAAAAACAGGAATTGGTTTTGCTCGCTGATGTGTCAAATTTGGAATTGTCCTTCATATATCAGTCAAATACCTTTATGGTCACGCTCTGTACCTTGATAGATAGCGTGTCCTAGTAGATTGTCGGCGAGAGTTGTTGCTCAGCATGATGGCGTGTGGTCCTATGCATCAATCCCAGGTAACAATCAGTATGGTGGCGTGTTATCCTATGCGTCAATCCCAGGTAACAATCAGCATGGTGATGTGTGGTCCTATACATCAATCCCAGGTGTCAATCGGCATGGTGGTGTGTGGTCCTATGCATCAATCTCAGGTAACAATCGGCTGGTGGCGTGTGGTCCTATGCATCAATCCCAGGTAACAATCGGCATGGTGGTGTGTGGTCCTATACATCAATCTCAGGTAACAATCAGCATGGTGGCGTGTGGTCCTATACATCAATCTCAGGTAACAATCAGCATGGTGGCGTGTGGTCCTATGCATTAATCCCAGGTAACAATCGGCATGGTGGTGTGTGGTCCTATGCATCAATCTCAGGTAACAATCGGCTGGTGGCGTGTGGTCCTATGCATCAATCCCAGGTACCAATCAGCTCCGAGTACGCGGAGAGTAAATGGATGGGTGACAGTTTGGTAATTTGACTCCTGTCAGTTTCTTGGACTTAGTCCTGCCCCACAGTGACGCACATGTGATATAAGTGAGTTTCTTCAAAGTTGCCTCTGTTCACCCAGCAGAAATTGGGTACCCGGTGGGAAGAGTCACGTAAATATAACCTTCTCGCTCCTTACAGGCAGCTTAGGTCATCCGGAGTAATAATTCAAGCATGCTGTCACTGTTGATTTACCGCAGTATAAATAGACCAGTTCATTATTTAAAACAATAATCAGAAGATAGTTAATACTACTACTAATAATTGATTTCTAACTTTCCTTCTAACTTTTGCTGCTCAGTGGCGCTTAAAAGTTTCTGATCAGAATGTCGACTATAAGAATTGGAGCTGTAGGCATCGTTGAGGAGAAATTTTCAAAAGGCTACGAAATGTTGTGATTCCACAAAGTGGGAGCCTTCAGAGAATGATTTATCACCCATTTTGCTCTTTATGTGTGGGATTGTGAGGAGGTCGTTTTCTGCCGAACGTTGGAAGCGCCTCGGACAATACTTGTGAAGCGTGTACGTCAAGGTGAGGATCTTGTAGTGTATACGCTGTTATAAAGGTGCGGCATAAAACAACAAACACAAATCTTGTAACAACCAGCCACTGACAATATGGATCGCTAATTCAGGCTGAGTGATGTATTATAAATGACTGGTTTATGTTGTATAATCAGATACATGCTGCTGTTATGTTGTTACCCAGTTGAAAGTTTTCGGTAACACCCCGAAATATGTCCCAACAAGAACTGCATGCAAAACCAGCAAACAACAAGGCAATGTGGTATAATTAATACAAATCACTACACGGGTATTATTGTGGCAGTATATTAAGCCAGATTGTAATACTTGCCTCCCCGCAACAATGACCAACGTTCACATAGACTGAGTAGGCCGTATAGTACACCTATAACACAATGAAAAACACTGGTGCATGACACTATTGCCATATGCACGGAATGTAGCTGGTTGCTAAAGCAACAAAATTATATTTTTAAGGTTTTGATCTATGGTATTCAGCATCCGCCATATCCAATTATATTTAAGTGACAGACCGCTATCTTGAATCAAGCTACAGTCTATTTAGCCGCCCGTCTCTCTCACCTGTCACTGCTGCGAACATAGAGCATAATGAACATATACATGACATCCACTGAACACATGATCACAATGGACACAGAACCGCAAACATCACCGACAACAGAGAAGCAATAACGTACTGCATATTATATCGTGTTTTCCGTGCGGTTTTGTTTAATCACAGTTGTTTAATATCGCGGTGAGTTTTATTAACATTACCATGTGTATACCGACAGCTGTTACCATGGCATCTAAGAGCTCAATGACAAGATGGCCAGAGCCAACATCACGGCACGCAATGAAATTGGTCACATTGAAAGCTTGCAATCAATTTGTGATTTGATATATATTTTTTTTCCATTGCACAGAAGGCCAGACATTATGCAGGGTGTTCTCCGGCATTCCTAGTCCGACTGGGAACTACTTATGTGGGACTTTTCCCTTTGATGTGAGCAAATGAAAGATATCATTGGACGTATGTTATATTGTGTACGTATTGTGGATCGAGGGGCCGATTGTCCCTGCCACACAGAGACGGTTACAGTTGTTGACATGGTGCTCTCGCTGCAGGGGACACGGTTGGACAGAGGTGGCTGTTGTTGACTGTACACAAGGGATTTACCGGCAGCATTTTCCGTAGTTTGTTCAGTTTGGATCAGAGATCTATTTTGTGATGTGTCCATCTAACTTCCAATATTGGCTTACCTGTGAACTCCAGCACTGACCTGTGTGTGATATGTCCGTCTGAACGCAGACATTGCCTTACGTGTGATGTGCCCGTCTGGATTCCAACACTGACATATACCCGTCTGAACTCCAACAATGACTTACCTGACATATACCTGTCTGAACTCCAATATCGGATTACCTATGACGTGCTTGTACCTATGATGCCGCGTCTGTTACGTGCCCGGGTTCAGACAGTGTTCTGTCGTAGCACGTGAAGGTTACGACGTGTGCTATCTGAAGTATAGAAGGATTCAGATGATATCCTGTGATCAATTAATGAACATCTCACAGACATGGCCCTCTACACCAAACGCCACTTTGTTTTGAGGATGGTCAAGACTGGACATTCCTTTACACCGGCGTTCTGTATTTAATCAAATGAAGTGTTGTTGCTGACGTATACTGACGATGTTCCGTGTGTGTGTACATGCTGTTGACGTCAAGGGCAAGGCAGCGGACGCCAGTCTTCACATTATACTCCATGACGACTATGGCGAGGCGTCAGAGAAGGTTTCTTTACACAACATTCTCAGTGCCAACATGACGCCGGGGAAAGACCACGTGTTTGAAACCAACATCCAAGTCAAGAAAGGTCTGTCCAAGGTGCTGAGGAGATTAGAATTATGGCGGGACAAGAGCGAACCGCTCGCTCAGTGGTTTGTGGAGAAGGTAACACTGAAAGGAGATGAGTCCCAGCCTCTGTTTATCTTCCCTATCTTGAGATGGTTGAAGGCAGATACTCACTACTTATTCCAGAACGCGGACATATGTTGTCCCCCTCAAGATGAACAGCTACCTGAACAGAGACAGATTGAGCTGGAGGAGACGAGACAAGTCTACATTGCTGACGCAACAGATCCGTCACTTCCGGTTAAGGTATGTATTTGGAACCAAACCAACTATCTCAGATAAGAGTGTTTCCGATGGCTTCTGGTATAGAGGCAACTCCACTGCTTTTTAAAACGAGGTCAATGAGATTCTTAGGTAGTTTTCGTGTTTGTTTGATCATCTTTGGAAAGCGTGTTGATAAAAGTGCTGACTATGAACTTCAGTAAATAAATTTTGTTATTTCCTCATTAAAGTCATTCTTGTGATATAGAAAGAATGTAAATGAAGACAGGTCACTACATGACGGCCTGTGGTTATGAACACATGTCACAAATTAGCTGAAGTTAAGCATGGTGAGGAGAAACCTTGGATGGGCGACCGTGTTTGGCAGCTTAATTCCGGAGACTTTCTAGTATGTCAATCCTGTCCCACAAGGACGCATATGTTTTATATGTGGTCTCACCTTAGGTAACTGAGTTTGTTGCCTCTGTTCACCCAGCAGAAAATGGGTACCCGATGCGATAAGTCATATGAGCATAACCTTCTAACGCCTAAGAGGCAGCTTGGGTTATCCGGGTTATTGATAATGACATTATGGCACCCGTCCGTGGTGCGAAATGCCCTTATTAATACCATTATCAAAGAAGGTAGATAATGGATGCGTGTTCCTGCCCCTATGACCACTATCTCTGCTGCCATTGTGTTACCTGGACGGGCCGAATGGGCAGGTGTTTCCATTGTGTTACCTGGACGGGCCGAATGGGCAGGTGTTTCCATTGTGTTACCTGGACGGGCCGAATGGGCAGGTGTTTCCAGTGTTTGTGACTTTGTGTATTAATTCGGGGATATTGCAGTTACAGTATACCTCATTCACAGGCTGCAGACCTGCCGGACGATGAAGTATTTTCCAATGAACTGAAGGTAATGGATTACACAATATGATTTACAACAACGCACATGAATTTTAGTAATGCTGAACTATCCAATCGTTGGATATTTGGAGAGTATTAGGGGAGCGTATTTTTTAAATTCTAAATATCATACATTATGAATAACAGTTATTTGTATTCATTCGTATTTATTCCCATCACATGCCGGCAAAGAGTTCTGATGATCCTTCATTTCAATGTTTATTATGATTTATTGTATCTATCTCGGGTGTTGTCTATAAAGGCTGTGATGCTAGCATATGGGTAGTATCGATAGTTGGTCGAGCCGAATATACGGATTTCATTTGGAACACAGATCGAGAGGATGAAACTGGGCACATAACCTGATACCGGTTTACTGACTCTGGTGCTGAAAGTTCTGATACCGTATATAAGTCTTATTCCTTTCGCACTAAAGACCACAGGTCCAAGGACAGAGAACATTCACAATGCATTAATTAACATTTTAAAGGGGAATTCAAGAACCTGAGGGGCATTACACGTACTTCTTTAGAATTCTTCGAACACGTATGCTAGTTATGTTTATAGATGCATGACGTGCAGGGTAGTATCATATATTTACACAGAACACTTTTGACCTGGAGAGGGCTTTTGAGAAGTTGAATAACAGACTGGCGTGCTGGAGCACGGACAGTTGGGACAGCATCAACGAGATCAGTTGTCTCCATCAGGCACTGGGCATGGATGAACCGCAGGTAAGATCAATCAGTGAACATAGAGGAACTACAGGTAAGATCAATCAGTGGACATAGAGGAACTGCAGGTAAGATCAATCAGTGAACATACATAGAGTAACTACAGGTAAAATCAATCAGTGGACATAGAGAAACTGCAGGTAAGATCAATCAGTGGACATAGAGGAAGTACAGGTAAGATCAATCAGTGGACATAGAGGAACTACAGGTAAGATCAATCAGTGGACATAGAGGAACTACAGGTAAGATCAATCAGTGGACATAGAGAAACTACAGGTAAGATCAATCAGTGGACATAGAGGAACTACAGGTACGATCAATCAGTGGACATAGAGGAACAACAGGTTAAGATCAATCAGTAGACATAGAGAAACTACAGGTACGATCAATCAATGGACATAGAGGAACTACAGGTAAGATCAATCAGTGGACATAGAGGAACTGCAGGTAAGATCAATCAATGGACATAGAGGAAGTACAGGTTAAGATCAATCAATGGACATAGAGGAAGTACAGGTAAGATCAATCAGTGGACATAGAGGAACTGCAGGTAAGATCAATCAGTGGACATAGAGGAACTGCAGGTAAGATCAATCAGTGGACATAGAGGAACTGCAGGTAAGATCAATCAGTGGACATAGAGGAACTGCAGGTAAGATCAATCAGTGGACATAGAGGAACTGCAGGTAAGATCAATCAGTGGACATAGAGGAACTACAGGTAAGATCAATCAGTGGACATAGAGGAACTACAGGTAAGATCAATCAATGGACATAGAGGAAGTACAGGTAAGATCAATCAGTGGACATAGAGGAACTGCAGGTAAGATCAATCAATGGACATAGAGGAACTACAGGTTAAGATCAATCAATGGACATAGAGGAAGTACAGGTAAGATCAATCAGTGGACATAGAGGAAGTACAGGTAAGATCAATCAGTGGACATAGAGGAAGTACAGGTAAGATCAATCAGTGGACATAGAGGAACTGCACGTAAGATCAATCAGTGGACATAGAGGAACTGCACGTAAGATCAATCAGTGGACATAGAGGAACTGCACGTATGATCAATCAGTGGACATAGAGGAACTGCAGGTAAGATCAATCAGTGGACACAGAGGAAGTACAGGTAAGATCAATCAGTGGACATAGAGAAACTACAGGTAAGATCAATCAGTGGACATAGAGGAACTACAGGTACGATCAATCAGTGGACATAGAGGAACTACAGGTTAAGATCAATCAGTAGACATAGAGAAACTACAGGTAAGATCAATCAGTGGACATATAGGAACTACAGGTACGATCAATCAGTGTACATAGAGGAACTACAGGTAAGATCAATCAGTGGACATAGAGGAACTGCAACCTGGAGAAAGCACTGTGGAAAGAAATGCTATTGTTGGCGCAATCAGTGGTTCCAGGAGAACTGTAGGAAGGCACAGTTAGCCAGCACAGAGAAACAGCAGGTGGGAACAAGTAGCGGGTAGATAACACGATAAGATATTGACCTGTTTAACTTTGCCCTCATCGCTCCATATGAGGATAATGCAAAAAGTAAAAGTAGTGCCATAAGCAGAAAGATACCCTTTGTAAATGTAATAACCTGTGTCATTCGCAGGGAGTCTCCCAATGGAAAGAAGACTGGTACTTTGGTCAGCAGCGTCTCTCTGGCTGTGACCCCACCCACATCCGTCTCTGCACCCAGATCCCGGACAAGTAAGTACTGACCCCACGCACATCCGTCTCTGCACCCAGATCCCGGACAAGTAAGTACTGACCCCACGCACATCCGTCTCTGCACCCAGATCCCGGACAAGTAAGTACCGACCCCACGCACATCCGTCTCTGCACCCAGATGCCGGACAAGTAAGTACCGACCCCACGCACATCCGTCTCTGCACCCAGATGCCGGACAAGTAAGTACTGACCCCACGCACATCCGTCTCTGCACCCAGATCCCGGACAAGTAAGTACTGACCCCACCCACATCCGTCTCTGCACCCAGATCCCGGACAAGTAAGTACCGACCCCACGCACATGCGTCTCTGCACCCAGATGCCGGACAAGTAAGTACCGACTCCACCCACATCCGTCTCTGCACCCAGATCCCGGACAAGTAAGTACCGACCCCACGCACATCCGTCTCTGCACCCAGATCCCGGACAAGTAAGTACCGACCCCACGCACATCCGTCTCTGCACCCAGATGCCGGACAAGTAAGTACCGACCCCACGCACATCCGTCTCTGCACCCAGATGCCGGACAAGTAAGTACCGACCCCACCCACATCCGTCTCTGCACCCAGATCCCGGACAAGTAAGTACTGACCCCACGCACATGCGTCTCTGCACCCAGATCCCGGACAAGTAAGTACCGACCCCACGCACATCCGTCTCTGCACCCAGATCCCGGACAAGTAAGTACTGACCCCACGCACATCCGTCTCTGCACCCAGATCCCGGACAAGTAAGTACTGACCCCACCCACATCCGTCTCTGCACCCAGATCCCGGACAAGTAAGTACAGACCCCCACCCACATCCGTCTCTGCACCCAGATCCCGGACAGGTAAGTGCTGACCCCACCCACAGTCTGCAATCTAACTGAAGCCAGCTGTATTTAGTTTCCGGAATAAAGCATTCGTTAAAAGACAATTGGTATGATGAATGTTGCAGCAGCAACAGCTGCTGCAGTAAAATTCTCAATTGACGAACGTGTATTCCAGAACACACTCATTGTTATCTCCCCTAGACTGGCTGTGACGGACATGTATTCCAGGACACGTACACGCACTGTTATTTCCCCTAGACTGACTGTGACGGGCATGTATGGTTTGTTGGTTGGTTTTACAGTTTTAGGGCGACTTGGGCCAGTAAAAAGTCTACTTGCGCCCAACACACTGACTTCATTTAAATAATAACCGTATGTAACTGTATTGTAATTTCAAAGGGAATCGTTTACGGACATGTCTTCCAGGACATATTGTTATCTCCCCTAGACTGGCTGTGACGGACATGTATTCCAGGACACGTACACTCATTGTTATCTCCTCTAGACTGGCTATGACGGACGTGTATTCCAGGACACGTACACTCATTGTTATCTCCCCTAGACTGGCTGTGACGGACATGTATTCCAGGACACGTACACTCATTGTTATCTCCCCTAGACTGGCTGTGACGGAACGGATGCTGCTGCCTATGCTAGAGAACCACGACCTTGACACCGTCATCAGCGAGAAGAGGCTCTTCATCATTGACCACTATCTCCTTCATCACCTTCAGCAGTGCAATGGACGGGTGGTCAGTCACAGTATAGATTATACTGTATAAAGTGAAAAAAGCGAACTATATTCAGATATTGTATGATATTGTTATTATATGTTGTCATGCCATCAATCAGCTGTTTGTGACACCAAAAATTGTTTATTCAGAGGCTTCTATTGTACAGCCAACCCCATCGTGAGGCGCCGCTACACACAAAATCAAACACAAGACACCTTGCAGTGTTTATGTACCATGCCGTGAATGTGAGATCATCTGTGTGGCAGGTGTAATATTACTTACTATATATTTATGTATACTGCACCCTCTGCTACTGATGTAAAATGTACCTATGGCCTCTTCAGTACTGTAAATAAAGATTGATGAGTCCCTGTACAGAGTTGCCTCCCTGCACAGAGTTGCCTCCCTGTACAGAGTTGCCTCAGTGATACCATGTCGTCGTGGGTCCTATTTTCTTTTCGCCCAGATTATGTAACCGGAATACTGTTCAGAGCAACGTTAAACAAACACTCGCAGGTAGATTTGTTTAAAACAATCATTATAACGCGTGTTCACAGGTGTGTGCACCGATAGCATTGTTCTTCCTCAACTCAGAGAGGCAGCTAGTTCCCATAGCCATACAACTGTTCCAAGACCCGGGACTCCGGAACCCTGTAAGTCGGAGTGAGTGAGTGAGTGAGTGAGTGAGGTTTGACGTCTATAATCCGGTGGAGAACATCGACGTGTACAATCTAACATAACGGTGACAAACAAATATACACACAGGGTAACAAGCGGGCGAGCTAACAGTTGACCCCACCCCCACCTGTAGTGTAATGAAGTACAGGTTTGACCTACACACGTATAAAATCAACATGTTTCATATATCTATAGGTGTTTTTCCCGAACGACCCCTGCGGTGTGTGGAGTCTGGCTAAGCAGTGGTTCAACAACGCAGAAGCACAGGTCCACCAGGCCTTGACCCACTTCAGTACGTGAGTTGTACTTGCCTGGAACATCATAGGTTGTTCACTGGCCAGAAGGTTGGCATGTACCCTCGATGTTTGCTTATGTTCCCTGAGCCCGAAGGATACATCAACCCATGGGCCCGAAGGGACCAGTGAACAGCGTATGTATCTTACCAAACACCTCAATGTTAATTTTGAAATGTTTGCGGCATGGGTATCGGATCCGGCCAACCTGAATCAAACAATCCGCATCCGGTTATTCCCTCAGTTATTGTCTTAGTAAAATCGTCGCGGTGTAATTCCCCTGCTTAATATTTACAGGGACTATATATGAACGTTTTGTCAAAATTTATTCATTGGAATGCGACGCAAATCTTTTCGTAGAAATCGCTAAATTTTGAAGACGACACAAGAAAAGAGTTATCTCCCTTCCATTTGCATTTGCAAAATATCGGTAATTCCCGCGCATCATGCGTGATTCAATGTTATTTGAAAAACAGGAGTATTATCAATAAGTACAGAATGAGTTGCCAATGGCAGAGTGGTTCATTGCAATGCACACTGAAAATAATAGAAGAGCGCTTATATAATTAGCCAATCAGAAAACGACTTTTATGTGTGAGGTAAGATATTTAATCATATCAGTGCTTAAATCTGGATGTCCAGTACACAACTATACACAGAGAAAAAAGTTAAGCACCCCCCTAATTAAATAGTTATGACCATGCATTGAATAGCCCAAATAAATATGACATTTGTCGACACCAATCAACATTAGGTTTGCAATATATGGTCAGTGTTTCAGTGAAACCAGAGCGCCAGAACACAACAAACAATGCACGTGCAACAAACTACCCATGCTTTTTCCGAAATGCAGTATGTTCGTGCAGGCGAAATTCACTACTTAATGGGCTTTTTCCAGACGGTTTGTCATTACCATAAACAATGGCACGTAGGAGATTGTCTGAAGACCAAAGATGGCAGATTATTGGTCTTCACGCTGCAGGAATGTCCTTTAAGGCGATTGGAAGACAAACAGGGTACCATTACACTGTGATCAGCAGACTCATTAGAAAGCATGCCCAGACTAATCAAGTCAAGGATCGTCAACGTTCGGGACGTCCCCCCTGTGACGTCACATCGTGAAAACAGAGCACTGATACGGCTGGCGAGACGTTTGCCCTTTGCGACCAGTACAGTCCTGAAACGTCTTTGGCTTCCAAATCGCCAATTGAGCTCTAAGACTGTTAAGAACCGTTTGAGGGCTGCTGGATTGGCTTCGAGGAGGGTAATTAGACGTCCTCTGTTGACCAATGACCACAAACGACGGCGACTGATGTGGTGTCGAGCGAGGGAGAACTGGAACTTGAGGTCTTGGAAAAGGATCCATTGGTCTGATGAAAGTCGTTTCATGCTGCATCCCCAAAACGGTCGAATGCGGGTCTGGAGGCGTGGTAATACAGCCTATGCTCCTAGGAAAATCCTACCAAATGTTCCTTTTGGGGGAGACACTGTGATGGTTTGGGGATGGTTTCACATGATTGCAAGTTGGACCTGCTGACTATACGGGGCAATTTGACAGGTGCGCTATACATCCAGGAAGTGCTGCAGCCACATGTCGTTCCTCATTTTGACAATCATACTCTTGCTTCCCGACCTGTATTTATGGACGACAACGCCAGACCCCATCGTTCCATCGCAGTGAACCTTTTTATCCAACAGAATGCTGTGGATAGGTGTGACTGGCCCGCCATGAGTCCTGATCTCAACCCTATAGAGCACATCTGGGATATCATTGGTCGTCGTGTGCAAGCAAGAGAACCTCCGCCACAGAACTTGAATGAATTGGGGGCAGCACTGCATGAGGAATGGCAGAGAATACCCATGATTCAATTTCAGCGTTTTGTTAGGGGTATGCGACGAAGGGTTGGCGTTGTGATCCAGGCAATTGGAGGAAGTACCCGTTACTGACTGTAAATTGTTTTGGACACATTTAGTGAGCTCATGGACGTATGCCATCAGCACATGTTCACCCATAGCTTTACCAGTTCAATAGTGTCACAGTATTTCATATGTATGCAAAATTACCCCCTTTAATGGTCAGCTTGTAACACAATAAATGGAACTGTAAATCAGACACTTGTGGTGTTCTTGTGTTCCCAAGAATGTGTTCTTTGACAACCTATCTTAATTACCCATGTTTATTTCACCACGGTCTGTAAATTTGTGTGTGTTCAACTCAATGACCAAAAACACCGAGGGGGTGCTTAACTTTTTTCTCTGTGTATATATGGGTTCCAAGTCCTTTTTGTTGTAAGGTGGAAGCAGTATTAACAACTTAGTGACCAATAAATAAATAAATGTTACTATAACTGTTCAATCTTCCACTGGTGTCCCTGGTAGACTGCTGCTGATCTGAAACACGTTGTGAATCAACCAAAACTACCTAAATGAGCCCTGCATCTACCAATGTATGCCTTGACTGGCATGGTACAGGATTGTACAGTTTGCCTTTGATCAATATGTCTATATAACCCAGTTGCATAGGAAATTATTGTCAACGACAACTTCAAACCATTACACAACATTACACCACCACCAAATGTATAGATTAACCTGGTATGAATATCTCGCAACAAAGATGTAATTTATCCCCTGCATATAAACAAGTGCATCTAACCAGTAGTTCACCAATTGAAAGATTATCAAATGATGATTGACCTCTTAGTGAACGTTTTAACGTTTGAAAATAGTGTCAAGCCAAATATACTGAACAGCAAAAGAAAACAATGAAACCTCTTGATAATAAGCGTTCATGTCTATGTTTCATATTAAAACAATGACAAAAAGGCAGAGTTGCGTCTTTCTTCTTGTTCAGTGTCGTGTAAAATTGTTTGTTGTTTTTTCAGCTGTGTGTCACTCACTGATGGAAGGTATTTGTATTATGTCGCACCGCCATCTGGCGGAGAACCACCCGATCTTTAAACTCCTCGCACCGCACTTCCACCAACTCATCACCAGCAACAAGTAAGTGGACGTAATCAACTCTAAGTGACACAATTTGCCATTGAATTGTGGTATTACATGGAATATATATGACGGGTTGTGTTGCCCCCGCGTTACTGTACGACTCTTGTATATGTAACTACTATGTAACAATGGGTGAGTTTGGTTTCCGTCTCACTAAGCAATACTCAAGCTACATGGCGGCGGCCCGTAAATAGAGAGTGACTGAGTTCAGTTTTACGCCGCACACATCAATAGTCCAGCTACAAGGAGACCGATGAAATGTGTCATCCAAGACAGCGAGCCTGACCACCCGATTCTGTAAGTCGCCTCTTCCGATAGGCATAGTCACTCTGTGGCGGGCATGAGTGACTGAAGGCCTATTGTAGCCCCCTGCACTATGCAAAAACAAAATGATAACAGACTTGAGAATTGGATTAACGAAGGCCAGGTGTGGAAGGCAAAGGCGGACGCAGGGAAGAGAGATTTATGACCTGCTCTCCGTTGGACCCTGAACAGACGAGACAGGTAGCGGAGATGTTAGCCATGCTAGTTTGACCACCCGAAGGTTGGAAGTAGCTGCTATTGGAAACAGACAGTCTAGCAGCAGCTGCGAGGAGAACATTGAGCAGGAGATCGGTCCCGCGTCCACCCCGAACCTTGCTACCGAGCACTGGAAGTGCTGCGCCATCCACACCGAAATAAGGAGAAAGTGTCATGTCACGACATGTTTTGATAGAAATGATAAATGTGAAATAATCGAGGGAAAAACAAAATAGGGAATATACCATATTTGGAAGTACGATGAATGAAATGAATGAAATTAAGATGACATTATTTTGTGGCGAATGTCATTACAGAAGACCTGCAATCCCAGGGGAGTGCACCCCATCACTAACGTAATGTTCTGAAGCTGGATAGATGACGTCATGGTGTATGACGTCACCGTTGATTGTCGTCATAACCTTGTCCACCCGCCTATTTAGGTTCTTGCGAGCAAGCTCCACCCGCTTTATATATCGCCAGTAACACCGCGGCAACATATTGGACCACAGGAGCCTGGTGTTGGGAAGTCGCAACCGGGTGTACAGAAGATGCTCGTGCGTTAGCTCAAAAACGTCCCTGCCGGTGATGAGTCTGATGTCGTTTGATCCCAGATGTACCAATGATGTAGGATCCGGGGTTGACTGGCCGGGGTTGAATTAGCGATCAGATCGTCTATTGCCGGTCTGTAATATGATATGTCCAGTCCCCTCTGACGCGCCACTCCTCCAGGCCCATGTTGCCGAGGGTGCCCGCCAGCGCAGGTCTCGCTCTGCCCAGGTAGCTGTCGCCAACTACCCACACACTTACAATAACAAAATTTGTCCAACAACAAAACAAAGAATAATAATTAAAAAAACCCTCGGAAAAGGGATAAACTGCTCACAAGTTGATAAAACGACGGTTATTTAAAATGGCACAGGAACGAAAGAAAGTGACGCGATACCAATCTTGTGATGACGTAACCAATTGTGTGATGACGTAATGTAAGTAGACGTGATGATCGCACAGCTTTGGTGTTTGTAAACATGTTATGGGAAACTTATTGTGTTTGCCGTAAAGTATCGACTTATAATTGTGAGAGGAATGAGATTAATTTGATTAAATGTAGGTTAGGAAATACATGGAGTGTACAATAGCAACATTTAGCCGAATAATGCTAAATGGAATTATAGCAGTATTGAGATAAACACTGCCTGCCATAGTTCTATGCAGCCTTTGGTTTACTATTTTATTTTGTCTTTGGTTTGAAGTTAACCCTTTACAAATATAGGTAATATGCTGGTAGTAAACAACATAAGGTCTGATGTTGATTAATGTTCATTAACCAAACACCCGACTGTTGTTTTGTACGAATTGTGTACATCACTTGCTCCCATATCTAAAAAGGAATGTTGTATCTCCTCAGCGCCTAACTTATACATACTGCTACTATATAATTCAGAATGACAAACACATAGTTTCATGACCGTGAGGATCTGCATGATATGTATGACCAGGCTTACGTGCCCTTCCTTTCACCCATTGGATTGCATGGAGATCTCTGTCGTGTTCTCTCAGGATACGAGATTGGACGTAATAGTTGATAGTAAGTTGACTATTTGACATGTAAAGCTGTTATGAAGTATGTAGTACGCCTGTCTATACTGGCAGGTTGTGTAGAGAGCATATACTCCAGCCCGGCGGACCGATGGACGCTGTATTGAGCTGTGGGGCTGGGGGAATGGACACCATCATCAGAAGAGGGTAAATACTCCCGAGTGTATCTAAAACATCTCTCTCTATGGCCATACATCCGGAACAGTGATTCTTGGCTGTGGGTTATGCCCATTTGTTGATATAGCGTCCTACTGAAGAGTGTTTCTCAAGTAACGTGTGCAGTATACAAAAATGCAATATGTGTTCTAAGCAGAAACAAGGCATGTTTAGATATGTGCAATTACTAAACGGAACACGATATTTGGTGTTTCTATATGAACACGTGTGGCGACCAAACACATGAGCTATCGTTATACAGCCTAAGGACAAATAGCCGCTGTGTGGTTTTCAATAGCATGTATACTGCCCCACAGTTTTAGGTTCCGCAGTTCACAGTGTGCCAGAAACCAGTGAGTTTGGGTTCGAATCCCACATTCGACTAGATTAGGTTTTCAACTTTGTAAGTACCATACCCGTGCTCATGGACTTTATCAAGGTGGTAAACATCTGAGACCTGCATTACTTCAGACGTCTCTCCCAGATTAAACAGACACCCCATGGATGGAACCGACTCATTGATAAATCTGAACTGGTCGAATTGCCTTCCAGTCTGCCCCTATGGAGAATGGATGTTGAGGGGAGTTTACCGGAGGACTTGAAAGCTCGAGGGGTAAGGCAGTAATATGTACGTTATAGTGGTAGGGTAATTTTCTCACACTATTCACCAGACGAAGGGGCAAGAAATACCACAGAAACGTTGTGACATACAATAAAGAACTTATCATCCATAATATTTGCTTTTTTCTTAACTTCGAAATGCCCCTCGATAACATAATTTCCCCAGATATTTGGTGGGAACTCAAAGTGATCTGTGGATACCTTTGACACACATCGCTGTTAAGATTGCATAGATACGTCAGATCTGCATTCATTACAAGGCAGACGATAGCCAAAATGACAAAGCAGTAGCTCTTCACATCGAAGACTGGGGTCCGAAATTATCGGCGTGATTCCTCACTTGGAAGCAAGAACACTAGTTTTACTTTGAATCACCTAATATGCCTGATTACGTCCCAGGTCTTTGGCAGCGATGTCCTCCCTGGTTACCACTACAGGGACGATGGTATTCTCGTCTACAACGCCATCGTCGCTTACACCACGAAGTATATCAACCTCTACTACGGTGGGTGTATCATAGAGTCTAGACAAAAGAAACCACCCATGGTTGCGTGTCTGAGACATGCCAGAAATCTATTCTCATTGCTTCAAATGCCACGTCTCATTCTGCTTTGGAAAACGTAAACTAAAATCTCTTATGAAGAAGTGGAGGGAATAGATAGTCATCATTTTTATCTTGAGCTATACAGATAGGAAATAAAGTGTTTTCTGATTAAATAATTGTCTTGTGAAGGATAGCTGTGTTCATGCGTATATCTTAACATCGTATATATGTATAGAGAGTAAATCGCTGTTTTGAATAAGCATGTTTTCTACAGGACAACTATATTTAATATGTATTAAATAATTCCGCAAAATATTCGCCAAATTGACATTTCGAGCAGCGACCACATTCGAATATGTAATCCTGATAGTTCGAAGTACTGGCTTGAACACAATGTGGTGCTTCCTATTCTATCTCCGTCAGATTTCTGTGTTGAAACCTAAGTGACAGATTTGCTCAATCTGTATCTTTCTCGACATTATATAAAGCTAATACAGACTATTATGGTCAGTATATGTTTGAATGCCCCCAAATGAGACAGTTCTTTTCCGAAATACTGATATGTGTCCTAATTTCCAGACTATGAAGAAAAGATTGAAGAAGACTTTGAACTTCAGGCTTGGGCATCAGAGCTGAGCAAATCACGAGAAGATGGTGGCTTGGGAATAAACGTTTGTACAGTCGAAACTTGCGCATGCGTGTACCCACACTTAATTTCTATGGTTATTTTTCTTGAGGTGTTGTTTATGTGGACAAATTTCACGTACTTTTTGCAGTGTTTAACGAGTACGTCTTTGCTGTATTAATAGACCAGCAAATGTCTCCGTGTTTGCCCATCTTCTAACTGCCTATCAAAGACTTGTCTAGCTGCGACTCACCTGACGCTTATCAGAGACACACATAAGTGTAGCCCTATACCCAACCATTTCCTGAGGCCGATTCTTAAACAAGGAAACATTTATAGTCACAGTATTCTATTCATTGTTTGTAGTTTGTCTGTGCAGGGCGTGCCGGGTCAAGGTCGACTATCAACCTACGAGCACCTTGTCCAGGTCACGGCAAGCGTCATCTTCACGTGCACAGCAGGCCACGCAGCGGTAGGGGGTCGGGCTATATGCGAGCAGTATGCCTTTCCCCCTGCATACCCCACATTTATGAGGGGGGCACCTCCCTCTGAAAAGGTAGGAATGACTCCCTGCTTGCGTCGGCCGTCGTATATATCCTCCCCTACAGAACTATTGTTGTCAGAACAAGGTGCTCACAGATACTGAGATAGAAACAGCTCGTCAGATAAAGTTTGTTGAAGACATGAGGAAACTGTCCCGGGGGGAAACATCGGGTTCGGACCTTTAGTGAAATCCATAATATTAATCGGGTTTATTTTCAAACGAGGGTCAGTAATATTGTTGAAGACGTTTCTTAACAATAATTTTCACTCAGAACCGCATGAACCCCGTGTAAGCATGTTGCACTCCTTTTGTAACTCTTATTTAGCGGTCTCAGGTAAATCTGTCTAAGGTAGTCTAAGAGGCTTGTATGCCGGACAACAGTATCATTGATCGCGTCCCTTGCATGAAACCCTCCAATCTGTTTAAAGGCACAGTGTCAGTCACACATTTTGGACAATATTTTGGCCTATAGCATATATATATATATATATATCAATAATATCAATACAGTATATATATGTATGTATGTATGTATGTATGTATGTATGTATGTATGTATGTATGTATGTATGTATGTATGTATGTATGTATGTATGTAAGTATGTATGTATGTATGTATGTATGTATGTATGTATGTATGTATGTATGTATGTATGTATGTATGTATGTATGTATGTATGTATGTATGTATGTATGTATGTATGTATATATATATATATATATATATATATATATATATGTGTGTGTGTGTGTGTGTGTGTGTGTGTGTGTGTGTGTGTGTGTAAAAGGTCACGCGGACTCACTTTTGCTTGCTATTGATATTATTGATAAATTGGATATTATTCCTTACTGCTTCCCTGAAATCACTGATTGAAACATTGAAGCGCACAGTTTGCAAACAGAGACGAATTGCCATATATGGAATGTAAACGATTTGATTTTGATCTGCACATCGAAAACTGTCTCACTCAATGTCGGTGTTTGCCGAGCTAGCTTCAATCAAAATTTGTGCGTAGGTTGTTTGTGGAGAGCTCTGCAGGAAACATAACTCCGTAGGGGTCGCTTGAAAAAATGTCCCACCGGTAGAGGGAGCGAGAGTCGATGTAATGACAGCAATAATTCACTCGAAGCTCTCAGTTTCATATTATAGTATACATACGTGATTGTATTTGGAATAAATGATATGATGGCTTCCTTGAAGGACGGCTATTATTTGGGCAAATGAGTTATTATATTTAGAGGAGTGTGGTTTGATGTAATGTCTATAAAATTCAATCAAAATCCAGACATTTACATATGTTGCAGAAAAAGACGAAACGCAGAGCTATTATATTGGCGTTATGTCTTCAGGGACCTCGAGCTGAGGAGGACATCCTTCAGACGCTACCAGACCAGCACCAGTCTGCACTAGCCTCCATTCTGAGTTCGAATCTGTGTGGCGTTCCAAAATGCCGACTAGGAGAGCCTCGTGTTCAGTATATCACGGATCCTTCAGCCATCAATATATGTTTCAAGTGAGCTGTAGTTTGTTCTGGTCGCGGATACTCATATTGGGAATCCACATATATTCCCAGTTAAACATGACCGCAAGGCTGCTGTAGTAAGACTAATTTTATCAATATTGATGAACATGGAAGGCTCCTGTAGTAAGACTAATTTTATCAATATTGATGAACATGGAAGGCTACTGTAGTAAGACTAATTTTATCAATATTGATGAACATGAAAGGCTACTGTAGTAAGACTAATTTTATCAATATTGATGAACATGGAAGGCTGCTGTAGTAAGACTAATTTTATCAATATTGATGAACATGGAAGGCTACTGTAGTAAGACTTATTTGGGTTTTGCTTTTACGTCAAGGTTTCAAGAAGAATTGGAAGAGGCACGTTATCTGATCAACTGGCGCAACAATAAGCGTGTTTGCCCCTACACGTGTCTGAACCCCAAGTCAATTCCCAACACACCTTTCTCGTAACATTTGTCTCAATCGGCTGCAACTCGCTCTCTACACGTGTCTGGATGTCAAGACATCACCAACACTCCTATCCTGTACCACTGGCTAGCTCCTGTCTCTACACGTGTCTGGATGTCAAGACATCACCAACACTTCTATCTCGTGCAATATCATCGTGCACGTCTGTGTCTGTGTCATCACTAGAACAAGTTACCCTGAAATATGGAAACTAACACAACACTCGACGCATGGTACCTGCTAGGAGACTGTCAGTAACGGAGGAACTCAAATCAATAATAATAAAACAAAGAGTCAATACTTTCTGTTCTGTATATGTTCCAGTGAGAGGTATCCGTTGTAAGGAGGTTCTGCTATACATTTGAAAGGAAACTGTCCATTGTCCAATGTTGAAACAACACCAATAAGTACAATAGTATTTATTTAAATAGAAATAATTGCTCTACGGCAGTCAACAATTATGCTAATAAAGCACTTCCAGGAACAATGGACATAACTTTTTCTAATGCTTTAATATGGATTATTGTTAAACTCTCTCCCCTGACCACGGTGCTGATCCCTACTCTGTGTATGATGATAGTAAACACATGAAACCATTGCTTGGCTTGTGTTTTAGTTACTACAGTATTTGAACAATATTGTCAAAGAAATGCCTAATCATAGCTGAAAGGGTAATGTCAGAACTCACTCAACACATGACGCTACTGCCGGTTCTTTGACACCCCACCCTACCCTTACCCTTATCCCGCTCCACTTTCATCACTGTAACCTACATGCATAAGGATGTTGAGTCATGCAGGGTACTTATCGGTTTTACAATTAATTCTTCGGTACAAAAGTAAAATGCACAGACATTCTTTACCAAACGGTTTTCTTTATTTAACGTATATGATCAACGAAAAAGGTTATGATTTGCGGCATAAAGTGTACTTGCCCTGTATTAGTTTAGGTTTAGTATTGCCTCACAATAATATATATTGGAAAGCTAGACTTTTCAAATGTTCACATAAACCTCCCTGAATCTTCTCCTCGTGATTCTACCCACACAGCTTCCGTTATAATCACTGAATTATCTGGTTCTGACTGATTGTTATAAAGACTGGGATATTGTTGAGGCTTTAAAGCACATACATAAACATTAAACACATGCACGTGCCTCTCAACACAAATCTCGTGCGGTTCACTTTACTTAGGAGTGTATCTGGCTGGAGAGGCGACAAGGTGAGTTTAGTTCTAGGCGGTTTATCCAGCTAGATGGCGGCTGAGAAAGAGGAGAGAGGGAACACACAATTGAGAAAGGGGTGGTGGCACACTTCATTTTCACCCGAGTTTCAATGGTCATTTAACAAAGTTTCATGACGAATCTGATGCGTTCTCTGTTACCAGGCAGTCCTAGTGTGACTGGAATATTCTGACTGCGGCGGTCTGCAACATTCACTCAGTCATTCTATAGGGCATAAAGAACTCGGAAGATAGAGTTGACCCCAGGTCTTATTTCAGCAGTAAAACTGTCTCACTGTGATAACCCATAATATGGATTTGTTTGACAGCCATTGTGTCTTACCGACAGTCGCTCTGTCACCCAGAGTTCAGACAAAAACTGACATGTCGGCCATTGTTGTGTATTCTAAAAACACTGACCTGACCACCTCATGTGTCACATTATTACAAAGTGTTTGTATCAAAACAGTCTTGGGGAGTTTAATGTACACCTTCACCTTGAAAGCACGTGTATATAAACTTTGTATCAGAGCTAACGGCCCAAAATGAATGCTAGGATGAATATCGCAGCTGTATTTGTCGTAAGTTGTGCTGTTGGTTTGTATTGGACAAAATAGATGACAGGCTTACTCAACAATGTCTCATGGGCTTTAGTTACAGGAGGGTTCAACAATGGTTTGGATCCATATTATGACAGCAGTACTGGTTCTGTGTGATTGTGTGTTAACACATGGCATTATATACGGTAGAGGTGGTAATGTGTGTTTGTGTGTTAACACAGAGCATTATATACAGTAGTGGTGGTATTGTGTGATTGTGTGTTAACACATGGCATTATATACGGTAGAGGTGGTAATGTGTGTTTATGTGTTAACACAGGGCATTATATACAGTAGTGGTGGTATTGTGTGTTTATGTGTTAACACAGAGCATTATATACAGTAGTGGTGGTATTGTGTGTTTATGTGTTAACACAGAGCATTATATACAGTAGTGGTGGTATTGTGTGTTTATGTGTTAACACAGGGCATTATATACGGTAGAGGTGGTAATGTGTGTTTATGTGTTAACACAGGGCATTATATACAGTAGTGGTGGTAATGTGTGTTTATGTGTTAACACAGGGCATTATATACAGTAGAGGTGGTAATGTGTGTTTATGTGTTAACACAGGGCATTATATACAGTAGTGGTGGTAATGTGTGTTTATGTGTTAACACAGGGCATTATATACAGTAGAGGTGGTAATGTGTGTTTATGTGTTAACACAGAGCATTATATACAGTAGAGGTGGTAATGTGTGTTTATGTGTTAACACAGGGCATTATATACAGTAGAGGTGGTAATGTGTGTTTATGTGTTAACACAGGGCATTATATACAGTAGTGGTGGTAATGTGTGTTTATGTGTTAACACATGGCATTATATACGGTAGAGGTGGTAATGTGTGTTTGTGTGTTAACACAGAGCATTATATACGGTAGAGGTGGTAATGTGTGTTTGTGTGTTAACACAGAGCATTATATACAGTAGTGGTGGTATTGTGTGATTGTGTGTTAACACAGGGCATTATATACAGTAGTGGTGGTATTGTGTGTTTATGTGTTAACACAGAGCATTATATACAGTAGTGGTGGTATTGTGTGTTTATGTGTTAACACAGAGCATTATATACAGTAGTGGTGGTATTGTGTGTTTATGTGTTAACACAGGGCATTATATACGGTAGAGGTGGTAATGTGTGTTTATGTGTTAACACAGGGCATTATATACAGTAGTGGTGGTAATGTGTGTTTATGTGTTAACACAGGGCATTATATACAGTAGAGGTGGTAATGTGTGTTTATGTGTTAACACAGGGCATTATATACAGTAGAGGTGGTAATGTGTGTTTATGTGTTAACACAGGGCATTATATACAGTAGAGGTGGTAATGTGTGTTTATGTGTTAACACAGGGCATTATATACAGTAGTGGTGGTATTGTGTGTTTATGTGTTAACACAGAGCATTATATACAGTAGTGGTGGTATTGTGTGTTTATGTGTTAACACAGAGCATTATATACAGTAGTGGTGGTATTGTGTGTTTATGTGTTAACACAGGGCATTATATACTTTAGAGGTGGTAATGTGTGTTTATGTGTTAACACAGAGCATTAAATACAGTAGTGGTGGTATTGTGTGTTTATGTGTTAACACAGGGCATTATATACAGTAGTGGTGGTATTGTGTGTTTATGTGTTAACACAGGGCATTATATACAGTCGTGGTGGTAATGTGTGTTTATGTGTTAACACAGGGCATTATATACAGTAGAGGTGGTAATGTGTGTTTATGTGTTAACACAGGGCATTATATACAGTAGTGGTGGTATTGTGTGTTTATGTGTTAACACAGAGCATTATATACAGTAGTGGTGGTATTGTGTGTTTATGTGTTAACACAGAGCATTATATACAGTAGTGGTGGTATTGTGTGTTTATGTGTTAACACAGGGCATTATATACTTTAGAGGTGGTAATGTGTGTTTATGTGTTAACACAGAGCATTAAATACAGTAGTGGTGGTAATGTGTGTTTATGTGTTAACACAGGGCATTATATACAGTAGTGGTGGTATTGTGTGTTTATGTGTTAACACAGGGCATTATATACAGTCGTGGTGGTAATGTGTGTTTATGTGTTAACACAGGGCATTATATACAGTAGAGGTGGTAATGTGTGTTTATGTGTTAACACAGGGCATTATATACAGTAGTGGTGGTATTGTGTGTTTATGTGTTAACACAGAGCATTATATACAGTAGTGGTGGTATTGTGTGTTTATGTGTTAACACAGAGCATTATATACAGTAGTGGTGGTATTGTGTGTTTATGTGTTAACACAGGGCATTATATACTTTAGAGGTGGTAATGTGTGTTTATGTGTTAACACAGAGCATTAAATACAGTAGTGGTGGTATTGTGTGTTTGTGTGTTAACACAGAGCATTATATACAGTAGTGGTGGTATTGTGTGTTTGTGTGTTAACACAGAGCATTAAATACAGTTACTGTAGTGAATGGTACTGTGTGATATTATGTTAACGCATCGGCATTATGCACATCAGTGGTGGTATAGTGTGATTTTGCGTACATTATGTACAGTGATATGTACACAAAATAGAACTCGGTGCGGTATCCATGAGGCGCGACGTCCTAGCCACGTGGCTACCATACTAAGCTCCACACTACACTAAGTACCGTTCTTGTAAACGGTGAAGTCAGACGCTTGGAGACTCAGCAATTGAATGCCTGTTGAAGGTTGCAACGCTGGAGGCAGTGGAGGGCAGGTACTACAGGAACGTCCCCGCTGACGTCCACTTCCCCATCCCCGGCACCTACAACTGCGACTTCTGTGTTGTAAGTTCCTCGCAGTCACTTTATTTGGTGTTTGGTAAAACGTTTTGAAACATATTGTGACATCACGTTAGTCTGGTAACCTCGAACCAGTTCTGTTAGACAAAACTACATGCACTAAGGACATAATTCAGTGTTCCGGTTCATTAATCCAGACAGCTGGTAATCAGTCATGCCTTTATATCAAGTGAGCGTCATTCATTTTCAAACTGCACTGATAGAATATGTTCTCCGTGTTCTTAAGAAAATTACAATACGAGTTTCATCCTTGTACTGACAGGAGGCCATGTTTCTGTACCGCTGTATCCCATGTATCCCTACTGTGGAATGTTTCCACCAACTATCCGTGTTCTTGTTGCCTTCTATACATTCAGACATTCGCAGTGGCGCATAAAAGCATTCATTCACTCACCGAAAGCCGTCGAATATGGGCAAAAGCATTCATTCATTCATTCATTTGTTCGTATGTTCGTTATTTCTTTACATTGTATGTGTAATATTCACTTATCACATTCATTAATGTATCCCTTGTATCATTCGTTCCTTTCTCCTGCAGCCGTCGTACATTCAATTAATTATGTACCTATTTATTGACTTTTCAGGCTGTCAACAGTTCCTGGTCTCATTGTTTTATTGTTTTATATATCATATTGTCGCCTAGATAAACAAGTGCCCTCCTGGATATTTTTGCCGAGCTATTGGTGCTGCAGGGGTGAAGGTTAGAAAGGGCTGTCGTTCCGGAGAAAGTCTAGGTAGGCTTATACACTGACTGGTCGATAAGTACATACGCGCGATGTTATTTACATGCAGCATCACATACATGTGACGTCACTTACATCCTGTATCACATACATGTGACGTCACTTACATGCCGTATCACATACATGTGACGTCACTTACATGCCGTATCACATACATGTGACGTCACTTACATGCTGTATCACATACATGTGATGTGATTTACATGCTGCATCACATACATGTGACGTCACTTACATGCTGTATCACATACATGTGATGTCGCTTACATGCTGTATCACATACATGTGACGTCGCTTACATGCTGTATCACATACATGTGACGTCGCTTACATGCTGTATCACATACATGTGACGTCGCTTACATGCTGTATCACATACATGTGACGTCGCTTACATGCTGTATCACATACATGTGACGTCACTTACATCCTGTATCACATACAGGTGACGTCACTTACATGCTGTATCACATACATGTGACGTCACTTACATGCTGTATCACATACAGGTGACGTCACTTACATGCTGTATCACATACATGTGACGTCACTTACATGCTGTATCACATACATGCGACGTCACTTACATGCCGTATCACAAACACGAGATGTCACTTACATGCTGTATCACAAACACGAGATGTCACTTACATGCTGTATCACATACATGTGACGTCACTTACATGCTGTATCACAAACACGAGATGTCACTTACATGCTGTGTTGGTGTCTTTGCAAATGGGATCCTTTGGGAGGTGAGCGTATTTTCTGCGAACTAATTAAATACAAGTTTTGAAAATAAGTTCAAGTCTGTGCTACCACATCGCTAATTATGACAATTACCCTGTTTTGTATATACACTAACCGTAAGATAGTTTGAATCACAAAGGATTTGCAAGTTACAGTCACACAAAGTCTGAGCATCTGTAAGAGTTGTACTGTGTGTACTACTTGAACAGAACTTTACAACCTCGTGTATCCGCACTGTGAAATCGTCTGCATTACTAAGGTCCTGTTTTACGATTTGTGTTCTGAATGCTTGCGATTCGTTGCATATTGTTTAGGATTGTTGAAATGTGAAATTCTAAACTTCATCACATACTGATGCCTTGACGTGTCAAAATGACAACCCAACAATGGGGCCCTGTACCGTATTTAAATGCACACAAGTTCCTTCACACTGTCAGTTTTCTTGTTTATAGGTCCAACGTTTTCTGCACCCAAGTGTGCCCGGGGTGGTGGGGAGACGGCCATCTTCTCCAACGGCACCATGATATCCTGCTCGGGAAACCAGGACTGTCCAATCAACTTCGTGTGTTCGTCAGGCGCATGTTGCCAGGACCTCTCTCTGTGCTGTAAGTTTGATGATGATGATGATGATGATGATGATGATGATGGCGATGATGACCATAAGAACATACCCGAAGTTACCAGAAGTTAAGCGATATTTTAGTACCGAAGCTAGCTGAAATTGTCCGACCACGAGCTGATTACGTCAGACTTCCCAAAGACACCTATTTACCTTTACTGCAATCACTAATTTTTATAAGGTTGCATAAAATAATCAAATGCTTCCCCTGCACATTTTTCTCAAACGTGACGTAGGGAGGTAGGACTTTTTAAAAAATTTGATAGAAAAAAGTGACGAGGGAGGCACACATTTCTCTTTTTTTCTCTCAGAAATACAGCTTGGAAAGTTTATTAGCACGTGTTAATGAGTTGTAGATTCAGTCACACTCGTTCTTACAGACACTCATTCATATAGTGGACAAACGGATGATCGGGACGCGGCAAAGTCAATATGTTTTTTGAATGACAATAAAAAATTATTACGCGTACAAATAAAAGTGACCCGCCAATGCCCGAGAAGCATTTCACTTTTTCTATTTAGCCTAAGGCACTTTTGTTCGCTGGATATCATGTCCGTTGTGACTGTCAAACTATTAGCGCCTCAAAACCAGCATGAGTTTTAGAATTTCCAGAACATACACGCAGAGAACATTGATCAATGGGGAGAATTCAAATGACCCCTGAGCCGTCTAAATAGATAATGTTGCAGCCTTATAAGTATTAAACACATATTATTTCGGGAACGTTATTTTGATGTGGTACTCGTATGTTCTGATTTATGTCACTGTCTGGGCCTAGATTATAAAAGCTCTCTTAGCATTAATAAAGTCTGACGTTAATGTTTATCTGTATCACTTACGAGTATCTTAGCGCTCAGAGATTCCAAAATCTAGGCCCGGGCGTTACCAATTCCCAGTGCGTGTATTTCGGTGACCCTTCACTAGTTCGAGTATCCAGTTCCATATTTCTTGTCATCCCGCCCTTGTTTTCTTTAACATTTTACTGACCAATCAAACGTAGGCAGGTGTGTAGGGGGATGAGGAAGGGAGGTAACTCGTATTACGTGGTCACTCAAGTTGGAAAATGGAAATCAAGGAAGCTGGGAGCATGAATATTGACTGGAATGGACCCCTGTAGGTTTATTGGTTTCAGAAACGGTTATTTTGGGAAACTATAGGGTGAACTGTAAGCTGAATCTAAACACTTCGTCAAACCTTTCTACTGTTTTCGTTAACTGTAGCAAAAGTGGGCAACTGCCCCGCCCGTGTGAGCTGGTGTGGCGTGAACAACGAGTGTACGTCAGACAGCACGTGCCCCGGCGACGCCAAGTGTTGCTCCTACCCTGAATGTAAAGGTCAACGATGTGTTCGACCTGTATTTACCGGAAGATAGGTAATCGCCATCTTTATATCTGTAAAAGTCGGCATCAGTCACTGTAAGTCAGGCTGATCAATAAAAGAATGCCACTGGCGTGTCTTCCCGTCTTTTAAATTCAGAGATTTTCGTTAACGTTCTCACGTCAACGAGAGCGCATACTTATGCACATGTATATACTCACGGTTGGCTTCAGAACGACCCATATGATGATGAACAATCCAGCTGATAGACTGTATCGGACACATTGGTTGTTCGCCACTGGTCAGCCAAACTTTATTTTGCAGTTATTTGTGGCGAGCTGTTGTCCTGAGGACACATCAAGAGATGCATAGCACCGACCCAGATACTGTTACTGAGGGGCATTATCCGAATATGATCTTGTATCCTTCCCTAATAAGGGATCATGGAATTGTAAACTCAGTGGTTTTGTTCAAATCTTTTCCACTTTCTATTTATGCCTTAGCCGAATAAACATGTTGTGCTTCCGATTACACCCCTTTAAAATTATTTTTAGAAGTAAAGTACGAACTGTAAACATTAGTTATCAATGTGTAGTCGTTTATTCTGTCACGCCATCATGTCGACCTTATGTTTTATCTATATAAGAGTGACCGATGTTCGTCGGTGCCGGGAAAAAACCCAATGGCATCTGCAAGCTTATTTTATTTATACCGCTTATAAAAATATAATCGACATCAGAATTGTGGGGTCGGTGGGTAATCGGAACCACAAAGTTGTTTAGGCACCGAACGGAACACAATTTGATTCCCCACGTGTGTGGAAACAGATGTGGTTCCTCCTGTCCTGATCGAGTCTTGCTGGAAACGGCACAAAACTACACTCTCTCCTTCCCAGGTTCTTGCAGCCCTAGTTCTGTCCTAAAGAAAAGTCAACAGACACGAAAACACAAACACATTTGTCGTTTCAATACATTTACTCAAAGCATAATGTAAGCATAATGTTAGTATAGGATAGTTAGCTATTCTACGAACATAGTGTTAAACTACCATGGAAAGATAGATACGATTTTGTTCTGAGTAAAATATAGAAGAAAGATGTTTAGGAGCCTCACAAAGGTATCCGTGTCCTCTAGACACAATTTTGTCTTGTGCTCAATACTCTTTTGTTTAGGAAGCCTACTGGTTGCATGTTTTGCCGTTTTATCACCAGTCAGGCTTTATGGGCGTCTGTAATTCTTGAACGTTGGCAAATAGGATGGAGACTCGCAGTCAAGGTACACAGTTGTCTCTGCAATATGTTCTGTATTAACATACATTCACATTGAAGAGGCGATTTCCTTCAGCACAGCCGCGTCAGGGAGTTACCTGGAAGGTCGTGTGGTGAATACCAAACTATTTCGGTTTATGCTGTTTCTCACATTGCAGGATGTGATTCCCCTGACATGCGCACACCTTTCGTCGGTATTGAGACAACGTGGTCCCCAGCTACACCTGGAATAACCTGTTGCTCCTGCAGGGACACATACACCTTCTAGTTATACACACCAATTCAATGTTCATTCGCTTGGTCACATTACATGACAAACGGATCTTAAACAGCTCTAAACAGGAAGTACTTGATAGTTGCTGAAATACACCGTGAACATGTATCCACACTTCACGTGCGTCTCGTGTAACAAGTTGAAAATGATGCCTCCACCAATTACAAAACTGTGATTACACCGACATATTGGCGACTTTGCACAGTAAGGAATCAGCTTGGATAATGTAGCAGCACTTTCACATATGTGAGCGAGAAATGCGTGGATGAGTGTCTGAGTTAAGATTTAAAGTTACACCTGCAATATGTCAGCCACATCGTAACTAGAAACAAGTAATAATTCTTGAATACATAAAGGTATTTTTAAGAACCCGCCAGTGATCGCGAAAGGCATTAAATCAAGACTGTAATAAAAATAGCCGAATGCAAGTTTCAAAAAGCACTGTAGCAGTTCAAACCAACAAGGAGATAGCGTGATCCACACACTTTGTCGTCATTGCAATATTCAGTTGCAAACAAACTATCTTTCATGGAGGCATAATACACAATTTAGCAGATGAAACGAATACATCCTTCATTTGTGTAAATAGAGAATTACGAGGACAATATCTCTGAAAATTATTAAATTTACCATTGTAAATGTCTTCTTCCAAACTTGATAAAACAACATTATATATAGTGATTTGTCCATTGTGTCAACTGTACTGATTCTCAGCAGAATTTGTTACCACTGGCCAAATAATCAAAAAGTATTATATCTGTACAATGTAAATTCAACACGTTAATCAGCATATCGCACACAAGGACCATAGAATTGTCAAAAATAAACGTTTGCTCAGCTTGTACCACTCAAAACGATGTTTGCAAAATATGTATTCTTTCAACCTTGCCCTGTCCTTTTACTGGATGGTACAGTCTAAGTAAACTTAGTCTCAGTGCATTTCGTTACACTCCACCACTGAGTCTAACAAAACCTTATGGGAGGTCGAGTCAGGTAACCTTTGAGATTGACCAATCAGACCACAGCTTACCAAATCGTGAAAGTGGACATTCGCACATACCTTTTGAACCTTTTATCTCGACAAAGGTTGGTACCCGAACGATTCCGAATGCTATATATCGTACGCTCGCTTCCGGGTGATGCAACGGTGAGTAAACAGTCGCTGAAAATGGTGTTTTTGGCAATATTCAAGGATGTCATCTTGCGGAAATATTAGCTAATGGTAACCATGTCAACAGAAAACCCAAAGCGTATATACTGCAGGTCAAATAATTGTGTTATATGCGGATTTTTTTTGTGCGGAGAGATCTGTGTCAGTGACCTGAATATTTTGAAAGTCCATCCGATCCTTAAATAACAGTCGTTGTCTGTACTGGTTAAATCTATTTAACGGTCTCGCGTTTGATTGGACGGTCACTGGTCGCTCAAAGGTTACCTGACGCGACCTCCTACTAGGTTTTGTTAGACTCGGTGGTGGAGTGTAACGAAATACACTGAGACTAAGTTTACTTAGACTGCTGGATGGTATGAATCTAGAGCAATATCACGTCCCCCCTCCGCCGTGTTTGGAACTACTAACAGGACACATCAAATCAGTCAGGAAGTAGAAGTCTTTAGGTTACATCACCATCCGATTCTCATACATTAGTACAGCAAAGTACAATATATGTAATTTTAAACTTTTTCACATAATTATGTTTCGATTTCGAACAATTGATGCTAAAGAGAACACTTCTGAGGGTTGATTACACTTATAAAACATCACGAACAAAAATATTTAATGTCAATAATGGAAGTAGCCCTGTCTATGAAGACGTCACTACTAGTATTCATACATATTGAATGCTAAACATTTATTCACGTGTCCTGTAAAATTATGCTTTACGCGAGTTGGCACAATATTATATAGTCAGAAAGAATAGAATATAAGACAGTTTGCTGAAATAAGCCAGTTTAGTTTGCTATATCATTAAGGGTTTAGTTCACCTGCAACAACAGAAGTCCAATCTAGGTGATCGACACCACCATGTGTATTCAGAAGCCAGGGAACAGCTCTCCTTTGTGCATTTCCATTTCGTCCAGGTACTCGATCTGACTGTCGTCGTTGTCGTTGGTGGATAACTTGTCTTCTTTGAATTTGAATCTCTTGCAGATGTCGAAATGCAAAACATAGCAAGGAAGAATGCAGTCCTCCTCAAATATGACAATTTCCTTGCCATACGGGTCTACATGACAGTCGTAACCAGGTTCCTTTGCTTCTCCAAGTTTCAACTTCTCACATTGGAAGCTCTGAAATGCGTGTTGTTGTTTGTTTTAATAGAAGTGTTCTAATTCAAATCTATAATTTCAGTACATGGGAACATAAATTGATTAATAATGTTTTAGAATGGTTCCATAGTCTACAAGATGAAGAGATCCTTCACAATTTTCATGAATGGTTGTTGGCAATTTCTAAGACAAGATGCGTGTATATGTCAATGCAACATAGTAAATAAGATTAGTTTTACTTTAGTGGAAGGAAATAAACTTTAGTCTAAAGAGACGTCGGACTGGTCAATTTCTTCTAGTGATTTTCTTTATGAGTTGGGATTATTTAACATTCGGGGAGTTGACACCAGGTGTTTTACAAGTGATTGAATGCCTTAAAGACTTTGCATTGTCAGCAGATGGTCGTGGTTTGATAAACATATGGAGATTAATCAAGCAACGACCTAATTCTAGACGTATAATTCTGTGGATTGAGGAAAGATAGTATTTTGTCTGAATGAGTTATTATAATTTTGGATCTTGCTGAGCGATTTTTGTACGAAGATATTCAGTACCGAAACTGTACCATCAGAGATTACAACGTCAGATTATTGGCATGAGAAATGGCAAATATGACATGCTGTTGGCGAAATTCTTAAACTATTTAACAACTCTTGAACTGACACAGGGATACCGATGATGTTAAAGACCTGGTAGCACCCGTTAGACAACAACGAGTGTGGACAGAGCAGTGTTGAACTTGTTAGGCGCCGTTCATGGGTCTCAAGCACATCGTTAAGGCAATAGTGGTTACCCGGAGTGCCATTTTCAACAGGACCGTCAGTTAGTGGCAACAGTCAGAAAGAGGAATAAAAGGCTAGAAGGCCATCCTCTAGCCACAATACCACGCCTCACAAAGCATGTGCTACCACCCAATTCTTGCCAAAGAATACTGTTGAGACCATTCCATGATGAGCCGTGAGTCCAGATCTTAATCCTACTGAGCGTCTGTAGGGCATTTCGGCCGCAGGGCTCGACAGAGAGACACGATTGTTCAGACTCTCGCACGACAGACGGAACATGATTCCTCAGAATATTTGGACTTACAAGGAGTATTCTGAATTCTATGAATGCAACGTGTTTGTTGTACTGACAGTTAAGTCTGTGTCAGAAGAGATAAATTCGTTACGTTGTTCTATGAACTGTGGTCATTTACCAAATCTGCATCATTTTCATATAAACCAGATTATGGCATGGCAATCTTGGCCATGCATGGTTCTCCTCGGAACTTTCTTTTTATTACAAAAAGCATAACTTATGGAAATGTTTGACACCGTTAATACACCAGTTCATTATATTTGTTGAGTCTGAGAAAATATGGTCGTTGCTAAGTAATGTCCATGTGTACATGGGACGTCTAGGCATGTTGAAGTCTCTATTCTTAAGTGGTAATTGTTTACATCTGGGTGTCTTGCTGATTATACGTTTGTGATAAATCATCCGATGGCCAGTCCATCCAGTCTAACGCATCAAGGTGTCTTTCGTTGTGTGATATTTACCTTGCCTTTCAGGACTTGACACATGAGTAACTTGCTGGTCCTTTGCATGTAATTCATCGCAAACCGGGGGTATTCACTGAAGTAAATACCGTTGCCGTACCAGCCCACATCAGTTGTCTCGTCAAAGTAGGGGTGGTCTGGTTCAAGAGTCCAGTATTAGTGTTTGTTAAATTCTGTTGGATGAAGCAACTGAATAACCCAGCACTACAGGACCTAGTTGCTGGTATAAGATATGGGCTCTTGTAGCGAGTGAATAGACCCTAGTGAATACAACCATGTCATCGTGCAGACCTGCTGTTTATATTTTCTGTTATTTAAGTATTCTACAAGTGGTCAACGGATGAGAATGCATAAAAAATCAAATGTGTCTCGGGCACATATTTTTCAAAAGTGACGCGGGTGGTAGAACTTTTTGTTTAACTTTTGACACAAAAAAGTGACACGGGAGGAACACATTTTCATTTTTTATATCTCAGAAATACAGCTTGGGAGGTTTAGCACGTGTTAACGAGTAGTAGATTCAGTTACACTCGTTCTTACAGACACTCAATTTCAAAGTCAGTTTTGTTTAAAATGGCGATCAAAAATTGTTACGCGTACAAATAAAAGTGACGCGCAAATGCATATGTAGGTATGCAAGACATAACAATCATATTGAATGCTGGATACGTACAGTACAAGTTAGAAAAGTATATGAAAATACACAACAAAACTGTTGGGACAATATATAATTCAAAGATACCCTGACATGTGGACACGTAGATACGGTGATGTATCAAGACACATAAACACCTTAATCTGGTAGCCAGCTTCAATGTAGGACTAAGAGACAATAATACATACCAGGCTGACGGAATCCTTCCTTACAAATACTCTGTATGTTTTCCTCAGACGTTCCGTGGAAACCCAGGACAGGAAGGCCGTATGATGCGTCTTTACTTGACATTCTATCCTTGGCCGCCCTGCAGATGTGGCATATTGTATGTACACAGTGTAGGTCGAGCAGACTCTTTCTACAAATGTTTATACATGTTCGACTCTTGCTCACAAACATATTTGTCATATGAAGGTTACAACATTCATGGTAGATGGATGAAGACATTTTGTAAATTTGACTTGGTGGAAGTGATGTTTGATGTAGATCTTTAATTCTATTTCAATTGTGTCATGTGCTCCCATGCTTTCCCGTGCGGTGAGGCAAGAAACGCCCACGTTTTCGCTAACAACTAGTTTCGTAAGCATTTGAAGGTGATCGATGGAAACATTTTTTAAGAAAAGATCGGAAGTATACCATCGACTCATTGTTTGACAAAAATGGCATGTAAGTAGAAACAGGGTTTTGTCACATATAGGCCACGTCATACGTGTGTAAGTACGACTGTATTATCACCAATAATATTGTTGGATAATAATACTATTGAAGGTATTTATAGAAGTAACCCGTGGTTGTACAGAGGCGACTAATGGAATGGGGTGGTCAGGCTCGTAGACTTTGTCGCATACTATCTCAGTTGCGACCATAATCACTGGGTTTTCTAGTCCAGACTCGAGTATGTACTAACCTAATTGAACATTGCTAAGCATATCTTAGCGAAAAACAACAATGCTGAACAATCGGCTTACCTGAACCTTTTCACCTGCACGGGGTTTACGACGTATTCCACTTTGGTAAGTTGAAAAATATGCCTGCAATTAAAATAATCGAAAATTATAAAGTGGAATCTGTCCAATCCGGCCCCTGTATTTTCCGGGTTTTTTTTCCATAACTAGGGCTACTCTCTGAGTCCGGACAAAATTCACATAATGATAGTAGTTGAATTTGGATGGTGAACATTCAGGTCATAAAGCGTGAACATTCAGGTCATAAAGCGTGAAAAACCGTGAAACATAACAATCACGCGCTGAGTGTCACATGATCTACTCAAATGCATCAACACGGCAAGTTTAACGAACAAGCGAGTATACCGCAGTCACAATCTGCAACACCACAGTGTCATGTGTAGACTTACTGCAGCGGTTATCTCCTAAACCTTTGACAGCAACATCTTAGAAACCCATACGTTAGACACTAATGAGAGAGATTGAATACACTCATGTCTGAAATGTAACAGTCCATGTTAGTGGGAATTAACTTTGAAGATACATGATAGAGTTCAGATTTTATGTCTGTGGAAGATAGAATGCCCCAAGGTTCCGTTTTAGGACCTCCTCTGTTTATTATCTATATTAATGATATTGTTAATGGTATATATAGTAACATCTGCCTTTTTGTGGACGATGCATCAGTACATGTTATAAGAGATGATCATGTTACAAATCAATTATAAATAATGACTACACAGGTACCTAAGTCTGTGCACGTGCACGTGTGTCCACCATCCGGTCGCCTACCATTGGACGAGTGGGTTCTATTACGTGCATATGGTTGTGTACTGCAGACTTGAGGTTCTGACAACACAGAACAAGTCTGCAAGTAATGTAAGCGCAAGGGTTTTCTACACCCGTTTGCAAGCGGTGATCGATCCAGGCACCTTAGTAGTATAGGGAATAGGGGTTTTGGCTCACTTTCAAGAAATGTCTCTACAAAGCCTTATTTAATAAATAAGGCTTTGGTTGGGACCTTAGATCTTGCTACTATTACCCCTACTACAAAAAGGTTGGGTGTCTATGAAACAGTTTACCGTGTATTGGTTGGAGGTAACACTGTGCCGTACGGTACGATTAATAATTCTTCTCTTACAAACCCCCTACCCGGCCCACCCCTCAAGTAGTACAAGTTAGGTTCGTCGGTTTTCATATCCACTTTATCTATGTTGTAAGTTTTGACTGACCATATAGGATCGGTGGCCCGCTTACGGCTATCGCCCTCGTGTTCCCCCGGCTGGTATAGATACCTCACTAGGGCCCTATCTGGTATCTGTTTCTCCTTCCCACGCAATGGAGCGGCCGACTCTGCAACTATTGATTTTAGTTTGATAGCGTCTGCCGGTTTCTTACCGGTGAGACGGGTGACTTCATGGTTGATTGCCGACACCACCTTGGGTAACCTCGTGACCCATTCAGTCGATCGTTTTCCAGGGGTGGCCATCTCCCTAGCATACTGATGGCCAAACAAGCGCTCAGCCAAAGTCCTATTAAATCTCTCAACTATGGCTTGGCTGCGATGGGCTCTGGCCGTGCCACGCCTGACCTTTGTATCGTGTTTGGCTAGCAGTTGTGACACGGCACCCATGAACTCCCGTCCGGGGTCAACTTGCAGCTCTGTTGGCCACGTCAGCGGGCTGCGTTTGTATATGCGTTCGAATCCTCTGGCTACCTGGGCCGAATCTTTCGTGGTCAAGGGTTCGGCTTCCTTGTAACGACTGGCTACGTCCACTACGGTTAAGGCATACTTGTACCTCTTGTCGTGGGGTAGGAACAGTAGGTCTGCCTGGTGAACGTTATTAGGTATGTTAATACCGAACCTCCTTCTAGGCACGTAGCGTGGTGCCGGCAAATAGATCTGCCACAGGGCTTGTTTTTCAAGCCACGCTTTGGCTTCCTCCGGGGGTACTCGCGCTATTTTAGCTAGCTTATCTACTGCGCTAGCTCCTTTCCAGTACCCACGCGGGCTGTAGTAAATAGCCTCAAATTTTTTCATGTCCATACGCGTATGTGTTTATCCCATCAATAGCTATCCAACGTTTCGTGTCCATAGGCGACAGGGACGTCTTGTTTATAGTCAGTCCGTATATCTTATGTCCATCACTTCTAAGTGTGTTCATTTTATGCCTAAAGGTACGGGTCTTGAACAGGGCTTCCTTGAATCTGGCGTGTTTGATGTGTTGTTTCACCACATACTTCTTAACCCCCTTAGCCTTCTGGATCTCACTATTGTCGGCTTTCAGTATGGAGTACATCTTAGGTCTCAAACCTATGTACTCGGCTATGGGCGTGCCAGCACACTCGTCCTTCATTTTACCTTGGACCTTTTTATTTACCGAACTGTGTAGGGCATGGGTCTTAGGGTAGTCGCTGGTGTTGTATAAATCAAGGTGTTTTTTCATGTCCTCGTACACGTCCTCGGTTCGAATCTCCATCAGCAGGGAATCCGTGTCAGTGTACAGCACTTCACACCTGTCGCCGTACTGTTTCTTGAGCTCGTTGTAGTATAAGTCGTACATCAGGTGTTTGGATAAATCGAGGATGCTCATCCCCACGTAAACAGGCCGGTTGAATT
The DNA here is from genome assembly GCF_037392515.1 of Haliotis asinina. NCBI lineage: Eukaryota > Metazoa > Mollusca > Gastropoda > Lepetellida > Haliotidae > Haliotis > Haliotis asinina. Next base: position 69,767,795 of record NC_090285.1, read on the forward strand.
TTATGTGGCTTTTCTTCATGTGTAGGGCAACCAGGTTGTCTGTGAATATCTTACTACGGTTGAATGCCGGACTGGCTATCAATCTCCTGAGCTTGTCTTCCTCACTCGACCGAACCAGCTTCACGGTCACGCGTTTCCTCAGGTTCTCCATAGTCTTACCAAACACCGAGTTGTTCATGAGCTTGTAGAGATTTTTCTCAAAATCACTGGTGGCTTTTTTTCGTAGGTCTGTGTTCATTCTGATGTAGGGCTCCATCCATGGGCTCTGGTCGAACATGAGCACCCTGTGTATTTTGGTCAGCCTCATACCCAACGACAGGTACAGCTGTAGGTTGCGATAGTGAACGATGTACTTGGTCTTATTCATTAAGTTAGGCACGAGTTTTTCAACGTCTGTCACACGCCCACCTAACAAGTTATGTTGGTACTCAGACATCCAGTCTGGGTTAACCCTCATACGTTCGGGGGCCAGGGGGTAGCTGTTGTGCGATGTGTGTAATTCCTTGGGATACTCTAAGTTAACCTCGAGGATATAACCTTTGTTCGAATCTGGTGCAACTCCCATAACATCAACGTGGTGTACCCATTCGAATCCCCCTGTAGGTAGATACTGACTCATGGCCCAGCCGTACAGGTTGTTTGCGTCGAGGTAGAGAATGTGATTGGTTGGTTTGTTAGGATCGTAACCTTTCACGTATTGATTATTTGCTTTCGCGTATCGTTTGGATGCCATGGAAATCCCACCTCGCAAGCCTTTCTCAATGAATAGGTGCATGTCGTAATCTGTGAGCAATTCCAAATTAACTCCGGTCTTTTTAAGCAAGGCGTCCCACGACAGACCTGGGCTGGTGTAATACCATGCGGGGTCGAGTTTATACTGCTTTAAACACGTCCGCCTAAACCTTTCAAACAGGTCGGCTAACAGCAGTACATCTGTCCTCAAGTACAGGTCGTGATAATCACCCAGGTTCTTACAACCCAGTTTATTCCATACGTTAGTCGCGTGCGAGTAATCATCTCGTGAGACGGACGCCTCATTCAGCTTGCTATAAAAGCAGCCAATAGGGGGTAGTCTGGTCTCGGTGAACTTGGCCCAACTATCCATGTACTCATAGGGGTACACACCCTTCCTCATAAGCAGGGGTCTAGTCTCGGCGTCTGTGTATCGATCGGTGATAGGGAAGGTATTGTTGGCCTTGACCAGACTGTCGAGTGACGACAGGAGGAACTGAAACGAGTCAATGAACCTAAGTCCGTTTAAGCTGAAGGAGATGTATCTCTCCATGTTGTTGGGGATGCACGTTATATTACCATCGATTTTCGCGATGGCCTGCATGATCAAGTGTGAGTCGTACCCTCTCAAGTTGTGAAAGACAACGGGGATGTTTATTGTCTTAGGGTTGATTTTAAGCTTGAGGTTGCACGCGCTGTGAGCGGCGCCTCTATACTTACCAGTTATGTGACAGTGATCTCTCACCGAATCACCGTTAAGTGGTGATTCACACACGTGACAGTTAGTGCTACTAGCGTGAGCTAGCTTGTCGACTCGGGTCAGACGCATGGGAGCGATTCTATACAATGCATTCCTAATAATTTTTTCTTCCTCCTGCAAACACTTTAGAAACCTTTCAGCTGCGTCACGGCCCCTATACACTACCGGAGCTTTCGTTTCCCCGTCACAACGGACGACAATGTATCCAAACGAACAGGCTTTATGCTCTTGTGTCTTGTGGGTGAAGCTACCACTGGGAGCCTCGCCGGCGGCAGCCACTAAGGCTTCGAAGTCGGCGTATATGATATAAGGCACAGACATTTGGTTCTTGTGGTTACAGAATTTTAGGATATTATCACCTTCCTTAGGCATGTCGACTCGTATGGCCGTCTGCCCCACACCTTGACAATCATCCCGGTGGGATTCTATTAAATCAGCTCGGGTGAAGCCATGTAGACATCGTTCACAGAAGTGGGTCTTTCCTTTGTATGCTGATTGGTCATACAACAGCCTGCTAAAGTGTTTTATCCATGTGTAGTGATACTTGTCACCTCGCTGGATCATGAATATATTGATAACTTGGCGATCCTTCACCGGGCTGACCCTGTGTACTATTGTTGTGTTACCTTCGTGCCCAAAGACATTTATAGCCAGATTATTCTGTTTTTCTACTTTAGTGATCTGGGATATGGGGGTGGGTTCATCTATACCATCCCACTTGAGCCCATCATCTTGGGGATAGCTAGAAAGCCTATCTGAATTAGCGCCAGCTGGAAATAAGGCTGACCTGATAGCTAACCTCAGGCAATCGTTTCCTCTATTCTTAACGTTTACTATGGCATGTTTGTTCCTATAGTAGGGGGGCAAGGCTAGGTATGACCCGCCTCTGAACGGCACGTAGTTAGCTATGTCTAGATAGACATTACCGATTTTATCTACAACCCACCCGGACCCCAAGTGTGTGTAGCGTTCTAGGTATTCTCGTATCTGCTGAAAACTGGTATCGATTGATGCGTCAATGGTCTCTGTATGTGTGGCGACCTCTTGTTGACCTCGGAAGTAAGGCTGAACATATTCAGTGGTACTCCCAACCTGCTTATCGAGAGACATTTTCACTGTGATCTGAAACTTGATACTTCCTAGGTTATTTAGTTCCTGGTTGACCTTATCAGCTATCAGAGGCTTGATATCTGTAATGTCTATGTTTCTATCAACGTGCATGCGCCAACCTCTCAAATAGTTGCCTACAGCGCGCTCAGTGCACACGAACTGTAGGTCAATAGCTCTATTCTGTCGTAATAATTCTACAAGCTGTGGTTTTCTCATACGGGAATACCCGCCTAAACCTAAATCGTGTGCCTCGGCTTTCAGTTGTTTTACAGTGGGAGGTTTTGCTACGGGGGCATGTGATAATAATGCGGTTAACCCGGCTCTCCCCAGGTTTGAATAACCCGTGTATCCAAGCTGTTTTGCTTGAACTTTTAATTGTGTTACCGTAGGAGGGGCTTCTAAACCTAGTAATCTCAACAATGCTGACTTCCGCATTCGAGAATACCCGATCACACCTCTCTGTTTTGCGACCCTCTTCAGCTCGCGTACAGTAGACATAGTGTTTACACCTAAGAGAACCAATGTCTAATTGCTTCACAGTAAAGGGAGATAACCCTTTCACGCACTGGAGTCTATCTTGAGCAGTCGCCTACGTTCTTTTATGTAGCCTTTTTTATTCTCGTAGATGAGTTGATGTCTGACTACGTTCGCTCCGTGAGCTTTACATAGACAGTAGTGTCCTTTAACCCCGATACCACACACAGAACACCTGTAGTTAGGACTTCCCATATGGAAACAACAGAACCCCTGATTCCTGCATTTCCTACCACAGGCCTCGGTCTTCCCCATAAGTATGTATTCGCATCGGTATGGAGCGGGTCTCATGTTTACTTATATAGGTATTTTAATTTAATTGCTTCGCAACCAACGCAGTAGCTGCTATACCCAACACTATGAAGCCCAGTTCACGATTCATTTGTCCTTGGATGGTGTGTAGTACTGAGCGAGTGTGGGTTTATTGAGCGGTTCCAATTGTTTACCAGTTAGTAGGTAGTATTCTTTCATTGCTTCATCGACATCGTTGAATGTTTGAACGGCATGGTTTTCACGCTGGAGTTGTTCATTAATAAAATCGATCCTCTGGAGGCGTTTTTTAGCGTACTCAGCCTGTGCTCTTTGTAATTTCTCAGTAGCGAGATCGTGCCGCTTCCTTTCTTCCTGTATTTCAGCCGCGTGATCATCTCGTAGTTTCGAGAAGAGGAAATTACTCCCGGAAAATGCCAGGGCATTCACTAACGCCCCACCGACCATCATAGCTATCGTGGCCATCCCTATATTTATTTCATTATATTATCAGGTATAATCCCTTGTTTTACTAGGATGTCTTTTGTGGCCATCGCCATACCAAGGTTCATTATAAGCATACCCATATCCTGCAGGTTGAAATCTAGCTTGATAGTTGGTTGTTTAAGCACCATTTTAGTCAACCGAGCGTACCCTACGGCTAGACTGGCGACCACTGTGGCGTGGTATGCGTCGTTGACGAACGTTTTCCCCTCAGACATTATGTATATGATATAAAAATATTAAAATTATAACATGATATGCGGGTCGACGGTGGGGGTACCCCCCACACCCCCAACAGTGGGGGTTACCACCTCAGGTACCACCTCACGTCCCTCACGTGTATATAACCACGAGATAGCCAAGGCAGCAGTTACGCCTACAGCCAACAACAGTCGGGGGTTGGTCACTTTATGTTGGTTACACCACCGTTTTTTACCGGCAGCTACTCTCTTAGGATTCTTCTGTCTGGTTACTGTTTGTGAAGGGGCCACTTCCCCCACTGGTTCCCTGGTCTCCTGTGAAGGAGTCACTTCCATCACTGTTGGGGGTACCTCCACTGGGGTTTCCTGTGCAGCATCCATCTATACTATTATTATTATTCTTTCTCTCAAATTGACAATGTTTTGCTGTGATAATCGTCGCCGTCACTGGAGCCAACAACATACCATATTTATGGTACAGCCCGCAGCTGATAGAGCTCACGGCGTGTTCGATAAAAGGGTCTTTCTCGAGGTCCTCCCACAGGTAAAGTCGGCGCTCTGGTGGAATGGGAAGGAAGTGTGATACAATACCGGTGTATATCTGGGTCATAGCCGATCCTATTGTCTTTGTCATTTCTGCTCCGAGCCGGGACTCGTATCTAGCGTATAGCTTATCGATTTCTTCGGCTGACATTTTGTGAATTTTATCCGGAGTGTAGTCTCCAAAATAATGTTTGGCTTTGCCGCCAACAGCCAACAGCCAACGCCACCAGTTTCTCTCGCTTGTCATCAGTGGGGCCTGCCGGCGGCGTGGGGGAATCCCCAGACAATTGTCCGAGCAATTCCTCACACTCCATCTTATAATATAACAAGTAAGATTTAGTTTTAACTATATAATACCCGATGCAGACAAAACACAGAGAAATGAAGGTTAAGTTGCACACGACAAATACTTCAAATATCATAGCTATATACTTAGCTTTGCTTAGCTTTGCTTAGCTTTGCTTAGCTTTGCTTAGCTTTGCTTAGCTTTGCTTAGCTTTGCTTAGCTTTGCTTAGCATACTATATATGCTACTGGTTGGTCGGTCTTGAGCACGAGCTTAGCGTGTTTAGTTTCAGCGAGCTGTTTCTTCACCCGTTCCCGTTCTAATTTGCTCATCACATCGTTCTCTCTCAAACACTCCTCGAACGAATCCCTGTCCTTGCAGTGAAATAAGGCCACCCATCGCGTCTGCTCCCTGAGGTCTTTCAACACCGAGTTGAACTTCTGCGTTAGCACCCAGACGCTGTGATTTGCATGCCGGCCGGAGAAGGCCAGGTACGATAGCATGTCTCTCTTTTTTGTTATCTCGCGATTAGCGCTGCAGTCGTCCAGTATGAACAGCGTCGGTTCCCCTTTAAATTTCTCGTGAAGAGCTTTCAACCAGTCCTGCAGGCGTGTTCCAGGGTCGATTTTGTGTACGTCCGGGTCCGTCATCACCCAAGGTCGCGCGTACGTTTTATTCATGCTCAGAGTAGGGCACATGATAACGATGTTATCGAACACATCCTTGTAGTAACCCTCCAACATATCCAACACGAAAACGGTCTTCCCACAGCCAGTCTGCCCGCACACTATGGCGCAGTGTGGGTCAGTGGGTAGTTGTGGGTACCCCTGGGGGGTGTGAGGCAGTGGGGACTGTTTATTGTTGGGGGGGTACCCCCCATCAGTAGATGGCTTGCATGAATCTCCCATTGTCTATATTAAGTTGCGCGTCCATAATAACGTACAGATATAATTTCAACTTACCAGCGGGTTGAGCCTTCTTAGTAATCTGGATGGTTATCCCTTCGCTGCCGTTATCTATACGGCGCCCGCTACCGTGCAGTTTATCATCATCCGTGGATCGCATGTCCAACCATAGGGCGTACTTGGTGGTCAGGTATTCACCGATCTGCACGGAGCCGAGGTCCAGGTCCTTTGTTATATAATCCCCCACTGGTAGCTTTTTTATCTCATCCCACTGCTGGTGTGGTCTCATACCATGACTGAACAGCTGGTTTGGCACGCCCTCGATGGTCACTTCCACCTTTTCAATCTCGGGGTTGAAAAACTTCTCGCTGTCCCTCCGGAATGGATCGTAATACTCCACGGGGACGACCAGGATACCTTTCATCGATCGCGCCGGCACGTTCAGGTTGATATTCCACACAGTGTCGCTCTTATCTCGCACGACTGATCTATGCCTCAGTACGCGATCGTACAGGATAGCCATCTTCCCAGAGTACTGGCTTCGAACCTGCCTGGCCAGCTCCGGGCTAGTGACCATGTCGAACTCCAGAGAGATGTTGTCTATGGCATAACTGGCCTCATCACCGTTCGGCGTACGCACTACTTTGCTATAGTCGTTAAACGTGAGCTCGTATTCGAGTCTATCACCCAGCGCGGCCTGGTAAAACGGCGCGTGTCCCGTGAGCAACTCGAAGTCGAGCAGCACGCAGAATCGATTTCCGTATGCTCGAGCGATGGCCTTTTCACCGTCCGATAGCTTGTCTTGCTGGTCTTGCATGAAGACATACCCTATGCGCGCCCGGGTTGATTTGCTGATACCCTGGTACACATCATTGACTCGTTCTCCCTCGCTTTTCCAGAGATCCCTGTAGCAGTGAAACACGTCGCTGTCGTCGATGCTCAGCACCTCGTTACCGCTGATCTTGACGGTCGTTTTCTTGATGATAGCTCGACCAATGAGGTACAATGAGGTCATTCTCACCAAGGTTTGGAAATCTAACCAGCAGAGTTTGATTCTGGTCTATCTTGCTGGGATTGTTGGTGATGGTCACCGACTGTCGCACGGCTCTGGCGCCTAATGGCTCTCTCAATCTTCTGAAAGGATCTAATTTTCTGCCGTACATTGTTATATATAAATAAAATATATTTAAATACTAATGGATGAAGACATAGATATGACGGAGATGCCGGGCGCTAGTGCCCAGGCATCTGATGAGCAGGAGACCTCATTTACTAGTTCACCATTGAACCAAGAACTTTTAGCAACAACGGTAGATGATTATTACGAAAGTTTAAGAAGTGATAAATACTACGTTGATCCACAGGGCCGATACATTGATAATTTTTTTATTGATACAAAGGGTGTTCTACGCCTTAAATCTAAACCAGAGGTTGACCTCTTTAACAAGCGCAATAAAATACCACTGGCCTTGTCAACTCTAGCCAGCCGCCATGGTGTCGAATTTATCCGTGAACATCTAAACATGAATGATTACGTTGGTGCAATACCTAAGGCCGTTGTTGAAGATCTGCAAGCTACCAGATCCCACCTCACCACTAGAGATGAAATGACACCACAGCGTGCTACAGAAGCCTCGGACAGCATAGAAAAACTGTTGAGCACCTACTGGGACAAACCGTTACCGGGGTTTGACTTTCCGGTAAGGGAACTGCACGGCTTAGACGAAGCCGTGAAACGCGTGCGTGGAGAACTCGTGAACAACATGGGGAAACTGAACGAAATCGACGAGCACATCGCTAAGGAAAAAACCAAACTCAACGAAACTGAAAACGATGATATGAAGCGTCGTATCAATGAACGACTACGTGATTTAGAAGACGAGAGACGTACACGATTGGAAGCCGCTTCCTCGAATCGTGAACAGCTTCGATCCCAGATCAGTCGCATTCGGGAAACAATCGATAGAATACTGAACGAGGATACAACTTTAGCCAACAGGATTCGGATATTGTTCCGGGAGCAAGGGATCACCATCGTCAGCATTCTAACTGCATTGGGTTTCATCATATCAACCCTGGTGGTGTCACTGGTGGGAGGAACCCCTGTGGGGCCTGCCGGCGGCGGGGGAACTCCAAGTGGTGGTGGGGGTGTTAAAGACTGGATAAAAAAACTCGGGGAAGGCCTAGCTAAACTGGCTGGTAAAGCCGCCGAAGCCCTTCCTGGCATCCTGGGTAGCATCGTCTCGTGGTTGTTGAGCGCTCTGTCTAAAACTGCCATGTGGCTCAGTCAAAACCTGTGGGCAGCCATCGTCGCCGTGGCGGGTCTGGTGTACGTAGCGGCTAAGAAATCTTTAACCAAATAAGTCCCAAAGTTACCCCACCAACCACCAGGGCCGTTTTATTATCAATATGCTGCTGATAGGGGGGTACCCCCACATACATATGAACTTTAGACTCCGGGGGTGGCCCCACTATACCCTTTTCATGTGGTGGGATGTGTGGGATATAGGGGGTGTTAATATCGGGGTTGATACCCAACTTTTGGTCCGCCGTGGCTATGACTATTTTGTTGTTATAACCCACCACTTTTTTTATTCTCAGTTGCATATCACTCGGAGCCATGTACAACCCCACGCCGAACACGTAATTGACTTTCGATCTGGCGTATTCTAACACGTTTTGGTAACGGTCGATGGCCCTCGGGAGATCAACTGGAGAATTTATAGCATCCTCAACGTTGGAAACGAACTGTTTCTGAGCGTCGTAAGCAGTTCCCTTACCGAGGATGTTGGAACGCGTCATCGACTGCGCACCCAACAGCGCCCACACGTACGTTCGAATCGAGTCGTTCAACCTGACTTCCCCGGCACGAGTGAATCCTTTCGACGTGTCCAGCATGAACATTTTCCACCCGTCTGCGGTTGACTGCTCCACTTTCTGGATTGTGAAACCAACACCACCTTTTTTAAAGTCCATACGATCATCCCTCCATTCATTACTCGACAAAGCAAAGTCCTGCCTAAGTATACCTAGTGTCAGTAAATCATCACTGGCATCTTTCACTGGTTTTGGTCCAGATTTGTTAGGTTTAGGAACAAGATCAGCTAGTGCATGGGAAAAACGTTCCGTACTAAACATTTTTCGTTGCATAAATTTTATTAGTATATGTTTGTCAAATGCTTTTGGCGAGAGCCCATGAGCGTAAGGAATACCCAACCCGTGGTTCAGCCCCGGCAAACGCCAATCCGTCTTCGGGTTTATTTCGAATTCGTTGCAAATACGTTCGTAGGCCCGTCTATCGTACGGGTTGTTTGTTGCGTCCCACGCTTTGTCCTGTGGGAGGGGGGCGCTGATCTCTTTAAGGATACGTCTGACCTGGTAGTACACGTGGAACTTGAACACAGACTGACTCAGCGGCCCATGCCGAGTGTCGGTCAATGTCACACCACACCCCGTTGTAGCGCACCACACGGCAAAGTTGAATTGGTTCTGCCAGAACTGCATAGGGTTGTTGAACCAAGCGTGGACTGCCTTGACGTTAGTCACCGAAAGCTTATACTTATCAGGCATATCTATAAACTTGGCATTGAAATACAACCCAGGAGCAACCACGATCTTCATGGTGGAGAAATCTACGTCCAGTTTAGGGTAAAACACACCAGGGGAATACATTTTAAAACTATTATATAATAAGTATATATGTAATATGTACATAACACTTCCAGGAATAACGAGCGGTGAGGCCGTTCAGCTGACGCACGCGATCGATAACACGTCAGGTCAACTCGAAGTCGCACTCTGCGATATCACCTACCTACCGCAATGGACTAACATCAACGCCAGCAACAATAAGCTGTTCGTCAGTGGAACTCGCAGTCAGATAACTGACGGCTACTACAGCGTGTGCTCTCTAAACGACGAGGTCTTCAAACCCCTGGGAGCCGAACTCAAGATGAACGACTCAAACGGTACAGTGGTGTTAATCAACAACGGAAGAAACCCCTTGAGGCTCGGCCGACCATTAGCGAGGATACTCGGTATGTCTCCTGACGAGATAAAACCAACAACAACCGTCACAGGCACGAAGTTACCCGACCTAGTACCGTACCGAGAGCTGTACATTCATCTCGGTCAGGTGAGCACAACGTACAACATTCAAGGAGGTCACCCTTCCACTATACTGAGAGCAGTGCCGGTGAAAACTGAGAAATACAACGACGGTAGAACCGAGTCGTTTTCACCACGGCAGTATAAGAGATTAATCCAGGGCAACATACCTGAGCTGACAATATCGGTGTTAGATATAAATCATAATCCTGTAAATATAGGATACCTCAGCTTAACGCTTCATGTAAAATGACCAGCGCACAAGGGCCCGGAGTGAAAAAATGCGTCAATATCGGGATCTCCGACCTCGGAGACACGCGCGGTTTCGACGCTCCCGGAGTAGATGGTAAATCGTACGCCTTGCAACTGAAAAACAACATTTACAAACGCGTTGAAATCCCCTCCGGTGGAACCCTAAGTGATATGATAGATACCACAAGAGCAACAGTCAACACTAAGTACACCCTTGTCAACACCGGTGATAATAATTGGATAATATACCCATCGTTCGGGGGTAAACTGTTCGACTTAGACGATGTTGAGAGCACTACCGTCGTCCAAAACAAACCATATATGCTCATCTTCACCGAAGATGACAAGTGGGTGTTGTTACCCGATAACGACGACTGGTTTCTCAATATTAGGCTCGTCTCTCCCTACGTGTTTACTGATAACAAAGACAACCACCTAAACAAAGTCGTGAACAATGGAACCCTGCTCGTGGCTTATGTCCCAACTCAGAGACGTAGCGTAGTCGTCAGCCCAGTCAACACTATGGCAGCCCACATGCTATCGAGTAAACCAGCCATACAAAACGTGACATTGCAGTTGGTGTCTGAATTCGAAGGCGTGGTCAAGATACTAGAGAGTCTACCGGCAAACTCAACACTGATCATCAAAGTCTACCTAGGGGAACCATCGGTGAATGATGTCGAGATCGTGAAGGGGATCAAACTCGGGTGGGTGAAACGACACCAGTATCAAGTTTGCAACGTTTACGTGCGGGTGGGTGTTGGAGCCGACACCAGTATGGAGGGGGTCAACGTGATCGTGGAAAACAAGATATCACTAACCAAGATCTTCCTGCCTGACAACATACACTTCATGGGTATGAAGTTAACCCCTGAATTATTATCAAAAAACCAGTTGGAAATTATATCGTAATAGTATAATAATGACCAGTCATCGTCCCAACACTACGCTTAACGACCTAGGAGACACGGAGGGATTCGATCAGCCTGGTGAGGAAGATGAATTATACATCCTGCACTTCAAAGACAACGTGTACAGACGGGTGTCGTTATCAGATTTAAAAGAGCCTAAATGGCTGCTCAACTTAACAATCGCCTCACCTTATATCACATTAAAAGAAGAAAAGTGGGGGCACATCTCTAAGATTAGGAATAACGGTATCTGGCCCGGGGATTTCATTACGGAGAATAAAGCAACAGTCTCGATAGATTCTCGTATTGGAGAAAAAAGTGGGTTAAATTCTGACACAGAAAGTAAATTAACATTTAGCAGTAAGTTTTTTTTACCCAAGGAGCATCTTGATCAAATAAACTACCTCTACACAATCATCATAGAAGTCGTCTTTACGTATTTTAACCAGGAAAACTCCTCGAAAGGACGCCAAATTTTACCCGGGTTGACAATACACTGGTATAACGGACACGTAGGTCAATATTGCCGTATTGTTATACAACGGAATAACCCGGGGGGTCCTATAAACCGCTTAATAAGCCTCCCTGGGGTTTTTATTACAACAGAAAAGTCTATTGGCTTCACACCTATTATCATTAATCATGATCTATCCCTTGTAGGCTTCAAATTCATTCGTGAAATATTAACTGAAACCCAATTAAAATATTTTTCAAAATATATATTATAGATGGGTCTGTACCCAGTCGTAGAGGAAGTAGCGAAGACGCTGGAAACCGTAGATGGGTTCCGCTTGAGGCAGTTATGTGATGTGAAACGTCAACTAGAACAAGACCGTGACACGCGGAAAGCACTATGTAAAAAATATAATAGAGCTTTCAATATCGTGGACGGGGCTGACACTACCATTATGGCAACCACCATGGGACTAGGGGCGGCAGGTGTTGGGTTGTTAGCTACCATCGTGGCTGCACCTATAGTGCTAGGTATTGAAATAACAGCTGGGGTGGCAGGGTTGGCAGGATTGGCGCTTAAGTTAGTATCACGCAGACTTAATCGTAAGGCATTGAAACACGACGAGATCAGGGTTCTGGCCGAAGCAAAGCTGAACACAGTGAGTGAGCGTATTTCCACGGCACTCTCTGATAGTAAGATCTCAGAAGAGGAGTTTCGTTCAATCCTCTCTGAACTCAAAAAATATAATGGAATGAAACAAGATATTCGATCCAAGTCTCGTAAGTCTGCTATCAGCGAGGACGAGAAAAAAAAGTACATAGAACAGGGGATACAAAAAGCCCAGCAAGCCTTTATTATGAACACCAAAGAGATCGTAGGCGGTTCACGTTAAACTGTTTCATCGATATAAACATGACATAGGCACAGACGTTAAGTAGTAGGGGGAACACGAGGGCGATAGCCGTAAGCGGGCCACCGATCCTATATGGTCAGTCAAAACTTACAACATAGATAAAGTGGATATGAAAACCGACGAACCTAACTTGTACTACTTGAGGGGTGGGCCGGGTAGGGGGTTTGTAAGAGAAGAATTATTAATCGTACCGTACGGCACAGTGTTACCTCCAACCAATACACGGTAAACTGTTTCATAGACACCCAACCTTTTTGTAGTAGGGGTAATAGTAGCAAGATCTAAGGTCCCAACCAAAGCCTTATTTATTAAATAAGGCTTTGTAGAGACATTTCTTGAAAGTGAGCCAAAACCCCTATTCCCTATACTACTACCTTCCAAGCAAAAAGGAATTTGTCGCAATACTGAAATAATCCACAACTCATCACACGAGGTTGATCCGGTAATTTACTCAGCGGTGGAGGAAACCTCAGCTGTGACAGCGGAATAGTTCATCTTCTTCTGTATGGGTCTTTCTTTACATAGCTTTCTCGGTACCTCTTTATAAATATCAGCATGATTATGCCATGTATTTTCTGATCTATATCGATTAATGTCAGCATTTTCGTCTTCCTTAATCATTCGTTTGCAGCATGCCATAGTTTGGTCATATCACAAAATGGGAATGTAGACTGTGATTCCTTGCAGCGTGTTAGTCTTTTTCTAATTGATAAATATGAGATTGTTCCATTGAGAATTTACATACCGATTGACTGAGTCCTTCATGAGGTACCTATAGAACTGAGACTCCACCAGTCTAAAGTGGTAGTTGTCTGGGGTCATGCTGAAGGGAGGTTCCGGTCTCAGCTCAAAATGTTTCACTTCATTCCCACCAAGTGCTTTCTTTTCTCCAGGGACGTAACATGCCTCACTGACGAGGTCCTAGATATGGAGACACTTGAACGAGCTACATTTCAAACATGTTAAGGTGTTGGCTATCTTGAATACTCAGAAGGGTTAAATCGGCCTTACAACACCTAGTTCACCATTCGGTTCAGTGAGATTATCTTTACAATGACTAAACCAGCACCTTTGGTGAAGTAGATGCGTGATTTGAAAATGTCTGGTTGTATTATTGTAAAACGTGCCGAATTAATCAAAACCAACTTTATCTAAACACGAGCCATGATCCGCGTATTTGCACTCAGCCTCGTTATAACTAGAGTAAAACATTGCCGCCCAGTCTGATAATACATAAAAGACTCATGAGATGTTACCTTCTGACTGACCAGATGACCAGCCACAAGATGGGTATCTCCAGTCACTGAAGCCCGGGATCCATCTGCAGGATATGAAATTATGTCAGCTGCATACTATTTGCTTGTTTCTTGTTTAACGCCACGCTCAGCAAATATTCCAGCTATATGGCAGCAAATAATCGGGTCTGACCAGACAATCCAGTGATGAACGTTATGAGGATCGTCTACACTGCTTTGATACGATGACATGTGTGAACGAAGTCAAAGAGGCTGAGCACCCGATTCCGATAGGCATGGGTTTGAGGAGACCAATGCTGCGCCGGGTCTTCGCGGGTTCAACGGACTACAGTCACGTATATACAACTGTGTAATGAATAGCCAGATCCCCTTCTTTCACATACATCTACGCAATAATTTACAAAATGTCAAGAGGGGCACATGTTAGGATCATGCTGGTCATTAATACAAGGAACAAGAATGTATTGAGTAGAGTTTTATTCAACTCTGTTAATTATAAAGTTTCAGGGTTTAGGTGTAATGTTTCCCTATCAGTTCAAACAGTTCAGCTAGGTTCACCTCACACTTTACCTGCTTTAACAATATGCTTGGCCATGTTCATCCGATGTTTACTCTCTTCAACTTGTGATTCCAAAATCTAAAATATGATCAATAAAAAGGAGAAAGCAAGTTACATAATCAGGCGCATTTGATGGTCCAAGTCGTATGACGATGCGTTAATCACTTTCACTGGTCGCAAACACGATCTAGTCTGAACAAACCTGGCAACATATACAGTTATGAGGCCAGTAATATTCGACTTACATGTTATTTTAGTGTAGTGTAAATATTTTTCATGAATGTTATTTTCGTAAGATCCAAATCCAGTTTTGCACATGAAGGAATCATCTTAAATACAACCACATAGTTTCTGTTTAATTTTCCATTTGCTTATTTATCGGCAACAAACTGATCAACGTATGCACAGTGCCGAGAACTCCTTTAACACGGCGGCCTATGTGAGTGTGCACTGTGCAACATGAGTTGATAGATGTCATTAATTCAGTAATGGTCGGAACTAAAATTATGTGTGCAGAAGAGAGATCATTTCACATTTGTCTGTCAGATTTGACAAAGATCCATGCTAAACTCACTTCATGAAAATTATTTATGCTACGCTGAAATGACATGTATAAGTATGGAAATTACGTCAAGTGTCCGAATATAAGAGACTCTGTAGTTCCCCTCAAAATACAGAACTGTGTTGGAAATCATTTTGTTCAGTTTTGCGTCTTATTGTGAAAATGGATGTTACACAATCTTTGAATAAGATCCTTCTTGGATAAGAAAGTTAAACACAGAGCCCATAAGCACACTAAGCACTACGTGTCATCTGAAAACAAAGAACACACTCAAGCTGAAGCAGAAACCAAACTTACTCTTTGGTTTATCTTGAGAAAACGTAAAACGTTTAACTAAGTATGTATTTGTGTTGTGTAACTATTTACACGAATACGCGAAAGTTGCGTAGATTATATGCTTCTTTGACAGAGAATCAGTTATTAAAAATATATATACAGTAGCACTTGGTAGAAGAAACCATTCGTTGTATTTGTTGTGTTATTATATATGAAACACATGCGGACATGGAGTCTACTCCATCACAGCACCCGGAACTTCGTTACAGGTTATAGTCTGGCACAGTCTGGCTATCCGTTTCCAATTTGGTATGAGGCCCTATAAGTCTTCTCCCATTGAGGATGTTAATTGTCATAATTTATCACTTGAGAATAAGACAATTGTCTATAAGAACTGTCATTATTTCAAGTCACAACAACTGTCCTACAACGGTACTGACACCGTTAACTAATGCAAAATGCACGTGCCTTAAGTCACGTGACATGACCTGTCGAGCATAATGAAAGAATTTGACACGTGACCTGACAATTTGCATGACCGGGCCGCTGTTCCGGTAAGTAGGTCAACAACCTTGACATGTGATCACATGAGGTTGTGACTTGAACTAATGACAGCTCTTATAGACAACTTTCTTATTCTAGAGTGATAAATTATGACAATTAACATCCTCAATGGGAGAAGAATTATAAAGCCTCATACCAAATTGGAAACGGATAGCACTTATAGTTTTAAAATAAAGTTACCAAATACCGTCCTGAAACATTTTGTGCCAGACTAAACATGAAAAAGTAAAGACAGTAAGTAAAATAAAAAACCTTTCTGATGGCCTCATGCTTGTAGTGCACCACAACAGAGACAACTTCCAGCGATGTTTTGGCAGGAGTGTTCACAAAGTCCACGACTGCCTTCATCATAAGCCTTACTGACGTCTCCGGTGGGTAGCCAGCATAGCCTGTTCCCAGAACAGGGAATGCAATGGACTTGAAGTTTTGTCTCGAGGCTTCTTGTAGGCAGGTCGTAACGACTGACAGAAAGGACTGAAACATGAAATGTTGAATACATGACTGTAAAGATGTATACCAATAATGTGGAATAATTAATTTATGCAATAATATACGAATAATGCAGGGATTGGCTTTCACGAAGTCACATGAAGTCAACCAACGTTGATTCATTTTGTGAAACAGTTCATCTCCCATACCAAAAATATTTGAATATTTGAAATGAAAGGAAATGGTGGGGGAATCCAATCATAATTTCGGCTGCTCTTTCTCGAAACAAAAGCTAATGTTTTATGTCAGTGAAGAAATATTTTGTTTCTAACAAGATGACAAGCATCCTCGATATCCCCACGTTCCGATAAGTCTCGACTATACCCTAGAAACATCCATGGGTCGGTCGGACAATTTTATTACCTCCTTTGGCCAGCTCCCCATTCTCACAGTGGTCAATCAGCTAAGCCGCCGTTACAGCCGAGCTTCCTCGAGTTAACAAAGAAAGCGGTCGCAGCTGCGAAGGGTTTGCTCGCAGTGCGACTCAGATTTGGGGAAAATCACGCAGACAAATTGATAGGTGCGAAACTTAAAAAATATGCGCAAGAACTCCCTCTTCCCCTTTCAGAGAACCTCTGCATGGTTTGTGTTGCCAAGTTCAATCAGTTAGATAATTTAAAAAGTGAACATGAGTTGTGATTGGTTCGCTCAACTTCCCAGCGTACACACCTCATTGGATAAAAAGCCGGCCAGGGGAGGTAATAACGCATCCTGGGTATAGTGGAAACCATGGAGATATCGAGGATGGAAGACGAGATGCCCTGGAGGTTCAATGTAGTGAAGATTCGGATTACAGTTGGTCTCGCGGTGAGGCTCACTTGTGACACGACATCGTATCTCATTTGCGCAATTCGATATGCCGACCATTAGATTGTCTGGTCCATATACGAATATTTAGAGACTGCCGTCATATGGCGGAACATTTTTGAGTGTGGCTTTATTGTTTATAATAATCTAGGTATTAACAGATCGTGGTTCACTACTTTCGACTCTGTTCCTACCCACTGATGTGCATACTTGAATTTAGAATGCTATTAATCATATTGGCATGGAAAGGGTCTCATCGATTTCAATCACGATTTTAAATAACTTAATAAAATCACATATTCTCCAACATGATTTCGAGAACAGCGTGCTCTATACTATGTATGCAAACCCTCTCTGTTTTGTTGTTTTCCTTTGCCCACTCCACCAGCACGGTGTGGAAGACTTTCTTGCACCCGAGTTTCCCAGCCTGAGTCTGGACAACAGCCCCGGGTTCGACTCCCCGCGGGTGCTGCTGTGTACACTCTGTCTGCAGTACCGGACCTCCAGCACTCACAAGAGAACTAGACACGGCACCAACGGACAGGTCGAGGTCAGTTTGGGTGGTGTTCACCACGACATCGTCCTAGACAGGCGACATAGGAAACAGTGTGTGTGTTTGTCAGTGCAAGCCATGTGAGAAATGAACCTTTTCTATCAATTGTATTGATTAGGAGCTTTGTCAGATGATAGCGATCAAACGGCTATTTTCAACAAATGTTTTGATCTAGGGAGTTGAAGAATTTGCACACATGCATCTTTTAAAAAGCTGACAAAAATGAAAAACGTCGATCGATCGTCTCTAATGCAATGAAATATATCATCAGTGTATTAATCAATGATCCTGCCTCAAAATAATATTAAAATGTATCGTTTACAATACAAACTTACATGTATTGTAAATAGGAAGGAAGTTAAAAACCGTGTTTATTGTTTTCACGGGATCTGGATACCATTGTATCATGGTTATCCCGAGCAGACTCTCCTAACCGTCCAATCAAATGCCACTAGAACAAGCATGGTCTTGTTTGCAATTTGGGGCCTATGTCGTGCTAGTTTACATGCTTGTTATAAATTCATTATGATGACGGCCATTCTTTCTAAATATTTACTTGCGTCGTGTGTTACATAGACGTAATATCGCCACACGTATGGCAAGTACTGGACTATTCACCCAGGAACTCTTTCCTGCCTCCTGTTCCTGAAATTCGGAGCAATCAGTCTATCAAAGACAAACGACACTCCGACGAAGCAGTGACACCTATATCGTTATGGCACACCCTTATCACATAACGATTTTGCATGATACTTTTTCAGTTCCCTGCATCCATCGCCTTATTTATAAGAAAAAAGATATTTACAAAACCAGTTTCGTTCACGTACCGTAACTTTTGATAAATCACCAACTATTGTCCTCACAGTCAGCACTGGAAAAAGAAAATGAACTGGGTCACTGATTAGGGAAACAATAACACCAACCGACCGACCAACCGACCGACCAACCGACCGACCGACTGACTTATCATGTTATCAGTTATAACTGTACGTTCACATAATCGAACTTTAGAATGATTGTTCGAACTAAGAAATACTATGTAAGGTGAAGCATATTGTTTAACATCGTGGTTTTGCATATCAGCTAGCCACATCACCTTTACTGGTTCCAAGCTGTTTCCTCAACACCACTTCCTTGTTGATTGTGTTCTCATGCACAACTGGACGTTTACCCATCCTCCCCTCAAAGTCCTATATGTAGAAAGTATTTGTGGTATACTTGAAATACATTAAAAGGGAATAGATAATATACAGTGTAATTACATAGCTTCCATGAACGCACACCACTTGTGCAAATCAGTCAATACTGATGTAAAGTGAATAAATCTGATTTATGCATTCAGTAATTGGATGGGAAGTTACCTTTCTCAGCAGAGCGTCAGATGATGGTTCTAAGACAATTTTGACTGTTGTTATTGATGAGCCTTTATGCATCTGCAGATAACTTTCCACAGCCGTGAGCATAATGTCGGCACATCGCGTCCCTGGGAATCTGTGCACCCCTGATCCAAGTGCAGGAAAAGCGATGGTTTTGAATTGTCTCTTTGACGCCATCTCTAGACAAGTGGTGACAACTGTTTTAAGAATCTGTTGACAAGCGAACCACTGTCGTTAACATCCGATCAGATTCAAACATAAATATAAGTAACTGCTTGAGTCTTAGTTCACACACAATGCTTCACACATTATATCCACATGGGGAATCGAACCAGGGTCTTTTGAGTGACCATCGAACTCTAGGAAAGAGGGTACAGGAAAGGAAAGAGGGTAGAGACATATGTTGGAAGGGGAACAGACAACGGCTAAAGAAACGTATTCCAAACCTTCTCAGCAGCATCATTCGGATTCATCCACTGCTTCAATACAACATGGAACAATCTCTGACACTGAAATGGCCATCCTTTAGTTGGAGCTACACCACCGACTTGAAGTCCAGCCGGAAAGGCCTTGGTGAGTACCTCCTGCAAATCCTGGCCCCCTGTCTTCGGGAACGTAACACTTCCAGGCAGAAACTTTACATCGGTGCTGATTATGCTCACAATCACATCAACCTGGAAGAAGATATTTCCTGATATCTACTTATGCAATTACTAATCGTCAGTCACCTGATATCAACACAGAGAAAAGGTTGTAGACAAACACAGAAAAGGTTGTAGACAAACACAGAAAAGGTTGTAGACAAACACAGAAAAGGTTGTGGACCAACACAGAAAAGGTTGTAGACAAACACAGAAAAGGCTGTAGACAAACACAGAAAAGGTTGTAGACAAACACAGAAAAGGTTGTGGACCAACACAGAGAAAAGGTTGAGAACAAACACAAAGGAACAACTGTGGAGTTTCATGTTATGAGAAGTATGTTGGGAACCTCAGAGAGTCAAGATTGACACATGCTGACCTTTTCCTGTGATATGTTACCCACTGTCAGTTCCACTGCGCCACTTTTCCTCAAAAGGCCCATCTTTGGAACTGCATGAATATACAATAACAGGAAGACAGTTACAGAAAAACAGAATATAAACAGAAGGAAACATTTATCCTCAGACAGTGGTTCAATAGGGCATTTCGTTCTAGCACTTCTGTTATCTCACCAACCGGAAAGGGCATGAAGAAATAACTATTCTTTTTCTATTAGGCGTTCTTTCGGATATATTCTTTTGATATTCGGGATACTGTCCCACACGCGTGCACTCAAATTAAACCCCCCAAATTGTAGTCGTCACCATATTCTTTATGTTCACCGGTTCGTTTAAATAATGTTTCACTTCGCGTAAGAAATATCAAAGTACCAGGTTGTCTGACACCCACTGATGTTGGTGCCTTGTGACTGGTACCTCCCAATCTGTCCACTGTCATTAGTCAGTTCACCTGCTCTACTCCTCCCAGGAAGGCGGCTGGTCTGACTCTCAGCCAACGCCCTTGAGTGTCACTCATTTAACTTGTCGCACTGCTGACTATATGTTTTCAGTGCATTAACTTAGAAAGGGGGAACTGTTTTCTTCAGGAACCACTAAATTCATACGAATGGAACTTTGCATGCATATCTGAGAAATGCACATCAAAAGTGACATTCACTATATTTTTACCAGTATTACTTCCCTTGCAACACTTATTAAATTATGAGCATACTGGTTATTTTTCGCCTCACCGGCGTGTAACAGTGTCTATATTCTGCTCTCTGGGGAGGATCTATCCCAAGCCGACTAACTAATGGACAGGTGAATTACTTACCGGATACAGTTGACATTCCACAGGCTTGTGCTGCCGAAACTTGTAGTGCAGTTTGTTCTGGAAAGATATGAAGTATGCAGTGACTGAGGCCGCTGAGATAACCAAGACCTACCTTGTACATCTGTCTCTGGATATCTTAATACACCAAATACACGTGTATTGTCATGATTTACAACATAGTATAATATATACTATTCTTTGAAATATGATGTGAAAACAAACATCATGAATTGATTTCACATTGAAACGTGCCCTGAAATGCACTTACTAGTTCCGGAAAACGGTTTTCCCACAGCAGGACAGACCAGAGAATCTGAAACATCAAATTCAAAGATAACAATTCAATTTACAATTCAGAAGTCAATTCGCTGTATGGTATGGCAGTCAGTTGGTTCTGTAATGTGTGGCCACTGGCTATTCAAATTGAGTTTACATGCAAACCATGCATTTTCATACACACACCCCGTATATCATGCACATACCCTGTATACCATACACGCACCCTGTATATCAAAACACACCCTGTATATCCCACAAACTGTAAATCACACACGCTGTATACCATACACAAACTCTGTATAACAAGAGCACACCCTGTATATCACACAAACCGTAAAACACACACTGCTTATCATGCATACACACTGTATATCACACACTGTATATCATACACACTGTAAACCATACACAAACTGCATATCATACACACACTATCACACACACACACTGTATACTATACTCACACCTTGTATATCACAAGCACACTATATATCAAACACACACATTGTAAATCAAACACAGATTGTATGACATACAAACACACCCTGACACCCTGTATGTCTTACACACACCCTGTATATCATACACACCTCCTCTATATCATACTCTCCTTACGTTGTCAAACTGCAATACCAGAAGTAACATCCTCTATTACAAGGAACGAGAGTTTACATACCTGACGATTCCAGCACATTCTTCGGATCTAAAGAAAGAAAAATATTGACATGGGAAAAGAAATAATACAACGTAGTTTCAACTGACCACTGTATTGAAACAAATTAACACCTTGAGTCCAGAAAGGGAGACTATTCACACCACCGTACATCTCTTATCAGGTAAAATATCAGGCGTGGGGGTCTTAAACTTCATATATTGTACATATGTGAATATGGCATTTTGAGCGGATTTGAGATTATCAACAATGGCCTTGCACATCGCAAAAAGGCCTCATATACTTATGGTATTCTGTATACTATTTCCCCACTGCTGGACTGTGGTGCTCATGAAAGGCGGGATTATTCGACGCTGCCTTTGAGAGAGAGTTATTGTAAATATATAAAAACCTTGTATGTACCTTCTTTCAGTCGGAATCGTTTGCAGATGTTGAAGTGCACAATGTAACATGGAAGTATGACGTCTTCTTTGTGCAGGACAAGTGCTTTGTTAGAGGAATATACCAGGGAGTAGGGCTCATGCTTATCTGTCCCAGAGGCTGTGTTCTGTCCCTTGAACATACAACATAGAAACAAAGTGAAGAATATGTATTTGTGTTTTGTGATAGAGAATATGTATGTCTTGCACTCAAAGCAATTAAACACTTCATCATCGTCTGTTGCATAAATGGCGTCCATAAAGGTCAAATCCACATGTCTACTAACAAGGACTTATTACTTGCTGCCTATTATGTAGCATTCTGTATAATTACTCCTTACCAAAGCCTCACATAATCCAGCACAACTACCACTACAATACAATGAATGTTTATGCCAATACTACGCTGAAATGTGTATGCTGCCTTACCTTTCCACTTAACATTTTGCATATGAGCAACATATTGGACCTCTCCATGGAATCCATTGCAAATCGAGGATATTCACTGGCTGTGACGGTTTTTCTGATGAACTGTTGCTGCAATCCTTCTTGACAGATAATTTTTATAGTTTCTTTTCCAGCTCCACAAAAGAAGAGGACAGCTTGTTGTTTCGGCATCCACGCCTGAGCCGCGCTAGAAATGACCATTTATTAAGTCAGAAACTATGGAATTACAATTCCAGACGTTTCCATTGGCAAGGCTGCAAATGCATTAACCATTGCTATGAAGCCATGCTATGAAAGCATCACTACATGTCTCCCCGAAGATCTTCGTAGACAAGAAATACTGGTAAATCTTACACTAAGCAACAGATCTGCGAGGGCCCACTGATATATCAGTGCCGACAACTTAAGTCTAAGTACAGTTATGCATGTTAGAAAAAACTAAGAACATAGTGTGTAACTTTTTATTTTCTTGCTCGGTGGTTAGATGATGACGTCT
Source organism: Haliotis asinina (assembly GCF_037392515.1). Lineage (NCBI taxonomy): Eukaryota > Metazoa > Mollusca > Gastropoda > Lepetellida > Haliotidae > Haliotis > Haliotis asinina. The sequence goes on from NC_090285.1 coordinate 69,790,863, forward strand.
ACAAAAGGCCTTGGTATAATCATGTTTGACGAATCAGTGACAGGGGCGAGGTCTAATGAAAGTCGCTATATCGACTTGTGTCTGTGTTACTGACGAGATATGAAACAGAACTGCCATTTAAAGGTGGGATGAATAAGAATCAGCTACATACAATTTATGCTCATACGTACCTGAACACTTTCATTAGGTTAGGATTCACCACATATTCCAGTTTTGTTATTTGAAAAATGTGTCTGCAAGAAACGAAACATACTTCAAAATGTTATGTTTTTCTCATTATTATGTCCAATTCCTGTGCTGTGTTCCTTACGTCATGAACTGTATGACTCTCATCGAAACTGAACTCTGATCCTCTAGGTGGTATCTGACGCTGTCTCTTCGGAGATACCAGTATTCCTGCACTTACCACTCTGCTCACAAACCACTGCCAAATTTTGTAATTCATTTCTATAGGATAGACACTATACATGATAAATCCACTTGCCCAATCAGGTTTAAATTGAAACAGTACTTAAAGTATCGTGATGCTACTGACCTATTCACCTTGTCCCTTGACAGACATCTGTAGAACTGAGACTCTATGAGTCTGTAGTGGTAGTCATCTAGTGTCGGGGTGTGCCTGTTTCCTGACTTCAGTTCTATGTATGTGACGTCATTTCCGGACATAACCTCCTTCTTGCAAATGACGTCAGCAGCACAACGGAGGAGATCCTGGGTGGTAAAGTAGTAAGTGGGTTTGGTGTAACGCCTTTTTGGACAGTATTGCTGGGCATATTGCGATTATATTGACAACGATAGTGACGTCGTTTCAATACTGTAGTACTTTAAGTTAACTTAACCCTTCAGGCGCGGTGAGTTAGTCTTGTAATCAAAGCATTTGGCCGTCACGCTGAAGACCTGGTCACATTTCACTACATAAGCACAATGTGTGAAGCTCATTTCTGGTGTCCGGCACCGTACTGTTGCTGCAATATTGCTTAAACAGGCCGCCTTAGCAGACAACGGTTCGATTTAAGTAGGTTAAACAATTTGCAACCGGTGTAACCTCAGGTAATGACCTTGTAGCAAATGAGTTCAACATAAAACTATACATATTGCTTCAGTTTGGGTGTTGATGATCATAACACGATTATTGTGTTTCTGATAAGATACGTGCATTTTCCGTCATAAAAGTTTCACGATATGAACAGAACCAGTCATTCACCTATTGTTCTTGTAGAAACCAGACACTGCTCTAAGCCGGTCATTCTAAAATCATTCAGAATATCAACAGGCACTGGGTGTTCATGGTGTGACTATTCATCGATATGCATCGATCCATGGACCGTCGATACAGTAAATCGTTACGAAGGTTTACGTTGTCGTATGTCTCGATACAGTACGTCAAATGGGCCACGATACATCGATGTTTAACATTGGATGTTGCCGAATCAAGATATGTCAAGATATACCGTGTTGAAGATCAGCACAAACTTCATTCCATTATGTGACTGTTGTGACAGCATCCAGGCACGTGGAGACGTTAAAGATGTTTTGGATCTATGATTCCTGTTTATAACAATATTTTGTTTCATGTATCTTGTTCTTGTTTTAAAACAAAGTACCTAATGTAACATTTTTCAAATTACCGTTTCTTTCATCTAAGACCTTTTTGTTTCGATCTGATGGTGTTTCGTAGGTAGTGTTAGAGTTATCGTTTTAGTATCATTATACGTATCGTGTCGCCGCCCTTATATCGTGTTTAGTATCGTATCGCCGCCCTTAAATCGGCATTAGCATCCTATCGCCGCCCTTATAAGGGGATTCGCATCGTATCACTACCCTTATATCGGGATTCGTATCAAATCGCAGCCTTTATATCGGGATTTGCATTGTATTACTACCCTTATCAACGCCCTTAGATTAGGATTTGTATCGTATCGCCGCTCTTATATCGGTATTTGTATCGTATCTCCACCCTTAGATCGGGATTCGTATCGTATCTCCACATTTAGATCGGTATTCGTATCGTATCTCCACCCTTAGATCGGGATTCGTATCGTATCTCCACATTTAGATCGGTATTCGTATCGTATCTCCACCCTTATATCGGTATTCGTATCGTATCTCCACATTTAGATCGGTATTCGTATCGTATCTCCACCCTTAGATCGGGATTCGTATCGTATCTCCACCATTATATCGGGATTTGTATGGTATCTCCACCCTAAGAAAGTTTCATTCCATGAGCTACCATCTCTAAGTAATACAATATATCAATAATGCCAACCGTAAGTCTATGTTCCAGGATGGACAGTTCTCCCTGGGGTCTTCATATTTCTTTTTCTTGGGGGCGGTGTCTGACCGGTCCCATATTGCAGCATTTTGAGTTTATTAATCAGTATCATAATCTGATTGGGTTAAACTCAAATTCAAATAACATTCCACAACACACTTCAGAATTTCACAGCCCCCAGCGACTTAAACCCAGAGACTATACTGTGAATTCTACATTCCGGGAATACCCACTGTTATCATTTAGGGGAACACTATCGTTTGCCTAATGTAATTGCGTATTCTAGGATTTCTTTTCATGAAGTAAATTTAATTTAGGGATATTTCTTTCTTCTAGAGTATGTGCCAGGCCTGAATATATATATTTGGCATAGAGAATTTTATGTTGTTTTCAGTACAAGACAATTTTCATCACTCATCAAAGTGGACAAGTGCGTGAGTTTCAAGCCGCGCTAGCTTTTCAAGTAGATGCACCTTTTCTTCACTCGAGGATTATTTTGTGTAAGTAATCATTATATTTTGTTACTGAGACATTCTTCCGAGAGGTAAGGATTTTCAGAAGCTTTGTATGAGGGGATATATTACGAGCACTTCACTCATTTGGTGTTTTAATCAGTAAACAAAATGCAAGAGTTACTTCCCTTAAAGAGATGGCCACTATTTGAAGGCAAGACTAGTCGGCGGTTGTACATTTATCTATGACAGGTTTATGTCAGCCCTGTATACATTTATGATATTTCTGTATTTTTACAGAACTCCGTCAGTAAAGGTAACTTATTTCAGTGGTACGTTTAGAAGTTGGTGAGTCAGATAAGGACAAACTTTATGGATGAGCAACGTTTTTAATCAGGGGAAGTACGTCGTTCATCCAGACAGTTTGTCCTTGTCAGTAAAGGTGTCAGAAGGACTCCAACTCCCAACCTAGCTGTTCTTGTCCAGTTCACTCCAACCCTTATATCGGGATTCGTATCCTATCACAGATTAATAGTATCATACCTTGGTAATGTATTGTCGTGACTAAAATTTTATCCTGATGTATCGTATTGCGGGTTGTACGACTATGACAAAACCAGCTCTACTGGATGCACGGTGGTATAAAGATGAGGTTACAGTTTCAGGATTCGAGCGGTAAATACAGATGCTCCCGTATAATAAACCCTACCTATAAGCTGTTCTTGGACCGTCATTAATAGACGCTAATTAATTAATTAACTAATTAACTAATTGTATTAATATACAGTATTAATAATGTTACCTGGTTTGGAGGGTAAAGTCATTACCTTTTGGGCGACTAACTGACCAGAAACCAGATGGATGTCCTCTCCCACAGGTACCTGGGCGCCGTCTACAAACATATAACTGCGTGTCCACACATAAGCTTGAACCTTTACTGTGTCCTTTTACACATAAGAACATGAACAAGGTCACAAGATTCCTTATTTCAAACAGGATTTGCATAGGTGTTAATGTTTTGCAATATTTATTCCAACGTAAAATATGTTATATGTAGGATTGCAGTTTCATTTTGGGTTTGAATCCATCTCTTGGTCCTCAGAGTGAGGACCCAGATCTCTAGCACACAAGGTCAGCGACCTAACCCGCTCAGCCAATGAGACTTCCAACAGCCGATAGTCAAGATTGTTGGGTACTTTGTGTACTCCTCTGAAAGGTATTGTGCAGCATTCATTGTCTGTCACAGTCTAATACCAGAGTTCTGATGCAACTGTACCTGCTGTAATGATGAACTTTGCCATACCCGCTAGCCGCACAGCCTCTCCAAGTTGGGTCTCAACGATCTGGAGGAGGTATGGGTTACCGGATAAACTTTGACCATAAGCACAGAAAATGGAAACAAGTTCCCATAGTTTTTGCTTTTACAAGTATATGATCACAAACAGATAATATGACTAAGTAATAGACACGTACTCCTGACTCCGACCGTACGACTGTACTCCGTAAGTCTAATGAATCAACAAACACCAGGTGGGACATTACCTTTATGATGGCTGTATCTTTTGGATGAATGACAATATCGAGAACTTGAAGCGATGTATATGCAGTGTTCTGAAATACGTCCACGAATGCTCTAATCATGAGCTTTGTTGACATCTCTGCGGAAAATCCAGCATATCCCGTACCCAGGAGGGGAAAACCAATAGAAGTGAATTTCTGTCGGGATGCCTTTTGCAAGCATGTAGTGACTACGGAGAGAAATGCCTGACCAGGAGAAGCAAATACATGTATATTATTTAAGGAACTGAACATTTTATATTCAAACAATTTTTGTTGAAAGGCACCAGTCTAATATTTCATTAATTTTCGATTTACAAAAAGAAATATCTATGAAATATATATACAAGAGTAATTCAAATATAACATAACGATGATTGCATTCGGGAATTCATAAAATAAGCATTGACAGTTGATGGACTGCGCAATACATACAGAATCTATTCTGGCCGTCTGAGGCACGGTTGAGTATCAAGTGAATAGAGTTTCATACCTTCTCTGCCTTTTCATGTCCCTTGCGCCAGTCCTCTAGGATAACATGGTAAATCTTCTTGCATTTCAGCTTTCCTCCCTGAGTTTGTGTCACTGTGCCTGGTCTAGCCCCCAGGGGATGTTGTTGTCTACACTCATCCTGAATGATTTGGCCTCCAGCATCAAGGAGGGAGCCAGACACAGCTCCAACAGAGAGATTTAGATCGATCTGTGTTGTGTTGACCAACACGTCGGCCTGGAGTACAGTGTCAGTATGATACAACTGATGATCTTCTTAGTGATATGTGATTAAGTTAATAGTTTCACATTTTTTCTGATTTTAATTTCGTATCGTTTATTAATAAGTATCTTTCCACTTACTTATCCCCAGTTCGTAACAAATATAGACTATTTCCGACATGGCACTTGGATCATATTTCAAAAATCGGTGTACAAGAAAGAAACCTTTGAGTTTATGATTGTTATACAAAAAAATTTTAATTGCTGGAGAAACTGAGAGAAACTTAGTTTGCTAATTGTGAGAAAAATCTCTTCAGCAACAAAATATGTGCTGAATATGGTAAAACATAATACAAACACAATGTGTGGAGTATGTCAGTACGTAATGACAATACAATGTGTAGTGTATGTCAATACATAATGACAACACAGTATGTGACGTATGTCAATACGTAATGACAACACAGTATGTGACGTATGTCAATACATAATGCCAACACAGTATGTGACGTATGTCAATACATAATGACAACACTGTATGTGACGTATGTCAATACATAATGCCAACACAGTATGTGACGTATGTCAATACATAATGACAACACAGTATGTGACGTATGTCCATACATAATGACAACACAGTATGTGACGTATGTCCATACATAATGCCAACACAGTATGTGACGTATGTCAATACATAATGACAACACAGTATGTGATGTATGTCAGTACATAATGCCAACACAGTATGTGACGTATGTCAGTACATAATGCCAACAGAATGTGTGGTGTATGTCAATACATAAAAACAACACAATATGTGTTGAATGTTAATACATAATTACAACACAATATGTATCGTATGTCAATATATAATGACAGTACAACATGTGGTGTATGACAATACCATATGTATCGTATGTCAATGTATAATGACAACAAAATATGTGGTGTATGAAAATACAATATGTGGTGTATGTCAATACATAATGACAACACATTATGTATCGTATGTCATTACATTATGACAACACAATATGTGGCATATGTCAATACATAGTGACATCACAATATGTGGTGTATGTCAATACATAATAACAACACAATATGTATCGTATGTCATTACATTATGACAACACAATATGTGGCATATGTCAATACATAGTGACATCACAATATGTGGTGTATGTCAATACATAATAACAACACAATATGTATCGTATGTCATTACATTATGACAACACAATATGTGGCGTATGTCAATGCGTAATGACAGCACAATATGTGGTGTGTGTCAACACTGCATGATGAGACTGCCAGGCTATTACCTCCAACTGCGTGAGATCTCCACAGATAGCCCTGATGGTCAGCTCTGAAAAATATAAAAAGAACAAGAAATGTTTCGTTTCATATGGCTGAATATATTTGAAACATCGTTTTTCCCCAGATCTTTAGATATATCGATTAATTACAAAAGTATTTAATGTGTGTCTGTTACATATTTCACTTTACCTTTAGTTCCCGCAGCCTTCTTCAAGACAACCTCCTTGCTAACACGGTGTTTATGTACTACCAATACACCATCCCTTCTCGCTTCAAAGTCCTAGGCATATTCAAAACATGGTTAAAGAGCACACAGTTCGGTTACATCTGATCACATCTGGACATACCCGTAGAGACTGGGTGAAATTGATCACCAGCAACCCGTTCTCCTGTCTGAGACTAAATATTTCGATAATCTTGGGGAGGAAACAGCACAAGACTGAATATCAGTCTACATTGACAACAATGTGGAGACACCATGCTACTTAGAACATGAGAAAATGTCGTTTATGTTCTCTGTGGGATTACTCTTTCTCAGTAAAGCACAGATTCTAACCGCGCAATCGCTGTCAGGGACGTAAAGGACAGCAAACAGAGTCAGCGATGTGACTCACTCATCTACCGGGGTACTCAAATGTTATCCCACACATACCGTATATTAGACAGAATATGTGTTAGGCCTCATTTCACTCCTTACCAGTGAAGATCCGGGGTACAACTGATCTTCAGTAACCCATGCTTATTTCAAGGGATGACTAACAGGATCGCTTGGTCAGGCTCGCTGACTGGGTTGACACATGTCACTGTATCCCAGTTGCGGAGATCGATGCTCATGCTGTCTATCACTGGATTGTCTAGTCCAGACTCGATTATTTACAAAATTGCCATAATAGAGCAGGAATATTGCTGAGTGCGGCGTAAATTCACTCAGTCACTCACTCAATTCTCTACTTTGATCCTACTTGTGCACTGTCAAGTAGGTGAAGATGTGTACCTTTCTCAGGACATCGTTGCCAGGATACAGGACGAATGTGACCGTTCTCAGATTCGTGTTCTTGTTCTGCAGGAATGTCTCCGTGGCAGTAAACATGATGTCTGCAGACCGCATGCTGGGGAACCTGTGAAACCCTGATCCAAGTGCAGGAAAGGTGATGGACCTTAAGTTTTGTTTTGAAGCCATTTCAAGACACTCGGTGACCACATTCCGAAGTATCTGGGGTGGGAAATGTAGTTTTATAATCTGTGCAACCGTGTTATCTAGGTAGAGAGAAACATGACAAGATGTGGGAAAATAAAGATGGTTGATGCATATGACTAAAGTACAGCCGTCCGCACATTAAACGCTTCCAGTGAGAGTACATGAAGTTAAAAGAACGGGAAAACATGGTCCCCACCTGTTCTGCCTCATCATGTTTATTCACCCACGGCTTCAGCACCACATGGAACACCTTCAGGCACTGGAGTTTGCGTCCCGCGGTCTGAGCAATGCCACCGACCTTGAGCCCAGAAGGACACGCCTTGGTTAGGTCCTCCTGCAGTTCCCTTCCTCCTGCCTCCAGGAACGTGTAGGAGACGGTTCCTGCCAAGAGGTTGACATCAGTCCCGGTCGTGTTCACCAACACATCAGCCTGTCAAGGAACCCTATATAGATAACCTTCGTAAACACCAGCAATGCTAACGTGCATAAAGCATAGGAAGTATGAGAGGCGTGGTTTTAATCTAAAGATCGTCATATGCGTTGTATTAGTTGATGTTTATTAATGTTGTTTATTACCTGCTGTTTGGCAATTTCTCCAACGACCAAATGTATTTGAGAATTCTTGTACATAGCTGAAACAACAGATGTTAAACACAAAAGTCATCTATGTGATTACTCCACCAGTAACAATCCTGCTAACAATCAATGATTTGTATTTGCTTCGTAAAGAAGTTCAGTATATACACACACATCAACGACATATTCCACAACGTCAAGTCTCAATTTTGCCAAATGAAAAATACAAAACGAAACTATATATAAAGTTCACGACTTTGATACAGGCATCAAAACGAGGGCAAACGCTTTGGTCGTTAGATTAACTTTAGGTCAAAAGGTTATCCCAAAAGGTAAAGACTACATAGACATATGTATAATAGTATGGACTATAATGTTTTTTTTCTTTTTTTTAATTTCAGTTCATTCCCTGTACGCACATATTCAATACCAAACATTTACATTATCAATGCTCGAATCGCCCATAGCTAAAACCCGATAAGCCAGGTAAAGACTACATAGTGTTACGGTTAAGAATGTGTCGTGACATAAGGTGTACGAAATCCTCTGTGAAACAGCAAAACAGAACAAAGACAAGTCTAAAGCATTCAAGTATTGTATTATTAAGTAAGAGAGAAAGTTATGCAAAGTCACAAGTCAATTTCACAATACCAATTTGAAGTACAATACAAATGGGATTAAATCTAGGGCAATGGGTCACAAAATATATAGCGAACTCACAAAGTCTTAGAGAGAAACAGATATGCAGAGTGTAACACAGTGAGCGGCCTGTAGATCAGGCGTTGACGGATGCAGAAAGATATATACTCCAGTGAATGTGTGTCCGTCAGCACACAAGACGGCAACTAGCCTTTATACACACACACACACACACACACACACACACACACACACACACACACACACACACACACACACACACACACACACACACACACACACACACACACACACACACACACACACACACACACACACACACACATACATACATACATACATATATATAGATATATAGATATATATATTCAGTCATAGTTTCAAGAACTTTCGAGCACTTACGACCATCGCCAACACCGTAGAATGCTCTAGCAGTCTCCCGGAAGTAACAAATAATCACAACAAACTCAAAAGGAGATAACTCTAAAGTACTTCCGGAAAGCCTGCTGCCCAAATCCTAAAAATGTTGACCATCTATTATACGAAATGTGACCCATCATAATTATTATTCAAAACACTAAACGTTGTGACCCAATAATAATTATTACTTAATTAATAATAAAACATACAGAAAATACACACAATAGGCATACACACAACAGTAGGGACAATAATCTTTTTCTTTTCTTTTTTTTTATATTTCAGTTCATTCCCTGTATTCAATACCCAACATTTCCATAATCAGTGCTCGAATCGCTCATAGCCAAAACCCGATACACCCATATTCAATAACCAACCGCACCGTGTTCAGTAACCCATACCGCCATGTTCAATACCGACATGCCCATATTTAATACCCCCACTGCCCATATTCAATACCCCCACTGCCCATGTTCAATAACAACGTGTTCAGGTTTCCTCAAATGAAAGGGACAATAGTCATTAGTCGATTGTTTTACTCCGATTGTATCACGAACATAGATTTAAAACACGAGACTTTAAACCTTACCCGATGACTCACACACACTGTGCTGATCACAACTGATCCCCTGGGTATTGGTATACTTGCCTCTCCAGAAGAACTCCCCCAACCACTTCAACACTGTGTCTGTCTACGTTGTGTCTGTCCACGAGCTGGATATGATACATAAACATGTATTAGGATGCGAGGACATGACGTACAATGCACTTTGTATGTGCATAATACTTCTACAACTGTAAATACGTGATGTATCCACAGTTTCAAATAAATGGTTGAAATAGGCGTATAATCGTGGAACATGCATGGACACGTTATCACCTGGTACATTACCTGGCACTAAACTGTGAGTATATCTGGTACAGACATGTATATACCCACACCTGGCACTAACATGTGGGTATATCTGGTACAGACATGTATATACCCACACCTGGCACTAACATGTGGGTATATCTGGCACTGGCATGTCATCACCTGGCACTAAATTGTGGGTATATCTGGCACTGGCATGTCATCACCTGGCACTAAATTGTGGGTATATCTGGTATCGGCATGTCATCACCTGGCACTAAACTGTGGGTATATCTGGTACAGACATGTATATACCCACACCTGGCACTAACCTGTGGGTATATCTGGCACTGGCATGCCATCACCTGGCACTAAATTGTGGGTATATCTGGTACAGACATGTCATCACCTGGCACTAAACTCTGGGTATATCTGGTAGAGACATGTCATCACCTGGCACTACATTGTGGGTATATCTGGTAGAGACATGTCATCACCTGGCACTACATTGTGGGTATATCTGGTAGAGACATGTCATCACCTGGCACTACATTGTGGGTATATCTGGTAGAGACATGTCATCACCTGGCACTAAATTGTGGGTATATCTGGTAGAGACATGTCATCACCTGGCACTAAATTGTGGGTATATCTGGTAGAGACATGTCATCACCTGGCACTAAACTGTGGGTATATCTGGTAGAGACATGTCATCACCTGGCACTAAACTGTGGGTATATCTGGTAGAGACATGTCATCACCTGGCACTAAATTGTGGGTATATCTGGTAGAGACATGTCATCACCTGGCACTAAACTGTAGGTATATCTGGAATTTACACATCATTACGTGGTGAAGGTGTGGGTAGTTGGATGCTAATCTCATACGTCAGACGAGTGTCGCATCGCGCTGACCAGTGTCGTAACGAGGTTCTAACGATTTCATTGGATAACCGATGACCTCTCAGTGTCGTCACATTCTGTCGAAGTAACCTCAGTCACAGTAGTACTACTATAATGGGTGTATGTGTAAGACGCAGGTAATAAACAAAGTACTACACTCGGTCACGTTACGTGCGAATTATACAAAACTTGTGACCTTCCTTCTCAAAATAAACTTAAGTCTGAGTTTTGTCGTAAGTTAGAGAAGTAGATGCCAGTTAAAACGGCTAATGTGGACAGTTATAATACTTCCCTTGGTTTAAAAATGTCGCGGCCATGTTGTATATCCGCATGTGGAGGGTTTGTGAAGGGTGTATATGTAAGTATGAAGGAACGAACATTTTTTAGAACGAAGCAAAGTGTTTTTCACCCATTCTCAATTAACCGGGACCATTGTTGTCGCCAAAACAACAAATCAAGGTGTTTCTGTGCAGATATTCTAAATAATGCCGTTTATAATCAGTGTCAACCTCAAGAAAAATTGCACTATGTGGTATTGCAGCGTCAGAAACTAAGACCGGATATTTTGGCTATGTCGGTAGTGCGTGTTCTTTGCAATTTTTTTTAACATTATTTAGATGTGGAAAGTAGCAAAGTATTCACATTACGAAATTATATGTGCCAGAAATTTTAGTATTAAAAAAACCCCACCATGCTGTCAGTGCTGTCAACCGAACGACCAAGAATAAAAACTTCGAACGATGACTGATTGTGTTTCACTGATGTAAGAGAAGGGTTCAAAGCGGTCAAGCTGATTGTGTTTCACTGATGTAAGAGAAGGGTTCAAAGCGGTCAAGCTGATTGTGTTTCACTGATGTAAGAGAAGGGTTCAAAGCGGTCAAGCGTTACAGTAACCGTCCTAAACACATAAACAATGAAGTCAGTTGTTCAATACAACTGAGATATACGTAAACTCGTGTAGAGGAAGGAACCAGCTGAGACTAATGGTGTCAGGTCGAGCGGTTTTAAGCACAGTTGAATCTGTAGCAAGGCAGTCTTACATGGTGATGGGTGTTGTACACCTATATTAAAGAAGGAGCTGTGTTATCGCCTTCGTATTAACAGGCCACAGTAAAAGGCGGTTAAAGCTAGCGACCCAGTTTTAGTATGAGTGCATGTGTGTGTAGTTCTGTACGCCAATGCATGTACTTTGTACTTGACCCGTTATTTTTAGCCGTGTTTGTGGTGAGTCACCAGTTGATGTAACTGCACGTAGCTTCAATACCTAAACTATTTTTTAGAGTGCCATAGTAAAGCATGGCATCCAGGTTTATGCGGCATAAAGAAATTCGATAGTTGTTTAAAAGCATTGATATAATAGTTCTTAAACGTTTGAAATGTCATTTAAAATTCTCAATGAAAATATCTGACATTCCAAATATTATTGCGGCACAATTCCTTACTTGATGAAATCATTGCATACAGCATAAGTTTCAGTTGACTTTATTGTGTTTATCCTTGGTCCTTAAATGAAGGAGAATACATTATTATAACACAGTTCACGAAAGGGTTATTGAAAGATGAAGATAAAGTGGTTTGGGGTGGTCTTTTGACTGAAGTTACTTTTCACATTTGAAATCTCAACTAACATATTTACCAGATAATCAGACTGCACATGTTGACGCTGTTTCAAAAAGTGATGCCCCAGTGTGGTGTTTCAAAACGTAACTGACCAATCACGTGTTTCCAAGCGTGATGCCGTACTTATCTGACCCGTGAGGTGTTCAGGAAGTAATGCCCCAGTGAGGTGTTTCAAGAAGTAATGCCCCAGTGAGGTGTTCAGGAAGTAATGCCCCAGTGAGGTGTTCAGGAAGTAATGCCCCAGTGAGGTGTTCAGGAAGTAATGCCCCAGTGAGGTGTTCAGGAAGTAATGCCCCAGTGAGGTGTTTCAAGAAGTAATGCCCCTGTGAGGTGTTTCAAGAAGTAATGCCCCAGTGAGGTGTTTCAAGAAGTAATGCCCCTGTGAGGTGTTTCAAGAAGTAATGCCCCAGTGAGGTGTTCAGGAAGTAATGCCCCAGTGAGGTGTTCAGGAAGTAATGCCCCAGTGAGGTGTTCAGGAAGTAATGCCCCAGTGAGGTGTTTCAAGAAGTAATGCCCCTGTGAGGTGTTTCAAGAAGTAATGCCCCAGTGAGGTGTTCAGGAAGTAATGCCCCTGTGAGGTGTTCAGGAAGTAATGCCCCAGTGAGGTGTTCAGGAAGTAATGCCCCTGTGAGGTGTTTCGTAAGTCTGTCCAGTATATGTACACATCTGTCTATCAGCAAGCTCAAAATGTTGCTATCAACAGATCCCGCCTCGAGACAATGGTGATCCTGAGTATAAAACACACATATAAATCTTCACCCAGAGTACATACATATATATGCCTTTAACACCAATTAAAATCATTAACCCCTCACCCTTCAAATATGGGCTGTTCGTACGCCTAGACAAAGAGGATCCCTGACAAACATCTATAAGACGTAAAGATACTGACCCACACAGCATCCAAGCGAAGAGAAATCAACGGCTGCAGTATGTATGACTTACTGAAGACCAACACTGACGAACTAAACTGTCCCGTGACGTCATCCTAGTTTCACTTTCGGTTCTCTGTCAGTGGTGTGTTATATTGCTGATGTAATCCGTGTTTTGTTGTCATGGTATCAGTGTTGTAGTTTTGTCTGTAAACTATGACACACACAGGGTTATCACTGGTTATCCGCAGGTATCAGTTGTGTGACAATTTTGTCACACCTGTATTTCTAGATAATTGGAGGTTTTAATGTGCTTTGTTCACCTGGACTATTTCCTGTTTCATCAAGTAGTTTAGAAGTCGCCCTGTCTATACATGGGAAACTATAACATATCTCATAAAATTCCATAACATTTTTATTTAATACCAGCCGACCTTTATCTATCCAAAATAATCTACCATATAGTCGCTTCACCGATACGCCACGTATGTAGTTACCTCCCTTGGATCAGTCCACTGTCGATCTGTAACAATGAAGCTGGCGCGGCTGGGAGATGTGTATAACGATCCGAATATAACGATCAGAGCATAACCTTTGTCAGGCCAATGTGCAGCACTCAGCGAAAAGAAAGCATCAATGAAAACAATGAAAAACCTCCGCCATATTACCTGTGTGAACACACAATACACAATAAACTCAACACCAGAAGGCCGTTTGAAAGCACTAACTGTGGGCAGTAGACAAATGTAGAATTCACAACATCTGTAAATCAGAGCGACATATAAATACAAATTCTAAGTCAATATTTGACCTTGCTTTCGTGAGGAAGGCACATAGAACACTGGTAGGGTGAGGCATGCAGAACACTGGTAGGGTGAGGCATGTAGAACACTGGTAGGGTGAGGCATGTAGAACACTGGTAGGGTAAGGCAGGTAGAACACTGGTTGGGTGAGGCATCCAGAACACCCGGGGCCTGTTTCACAAAAAAGCCACCTTACCGGTCCGACCTCGTAAAGCAGGTCGTTGACCACCCCTTACTTTTTCACCCCGTTTCACAAAGACCTCGTACATTTACACTGTGTCGTAAACAGCCCAAAATGTAGAACCCCGACTGACCTGTAAATGGTTTAGGAGGTCGTAACCACTACTAGTACCCAGATGGCGTCAACGATTATGGTACAAGTGACTAAAACACACTAACTAATAAGGCATGAGAACGTGCTCGACCCTCGGGATGATCTTGACATGATGTCCAGCTATAGATTTCCCAGGCATGTTGTTTTCTAACTGTGCAGAACGTTAGAGACCCAACACAATACGGATTCATGATTCACAGTATGACGTCAAATGTGAAATCGGACAATTACTGTGGGCTACGACCTGCTAAGTTTAGGAGGCTTTTGTGAAACGCAGCCCCGGTGTCATCGCTGAGTCTCTATGCTCATATTATTCATCACACCGGACTTAACCTTTTACAGTGTGGAATTTCTTCCTGATGAAGACTGTCAAGACTGGGTATTTTCTTGCACCGAGAGAAGAAAGAACATGTGTCCATTATTTAGCTTTAAATCTTACTGTTAGAAGACGAACACCACTTTATCTTTTTTTGTCCAAGATGTATTTAAGAATGTATACATATATAAGATACTACATTAACAGATTTTAGTGACAAACCCCTAGTGTTTATATACTTGCACGTCACACGTGATAATTTCATACATTGGAATCAGATGATAAGTTCTCGCTTAACATACGTACGTTAGGGAGTTGTTCTGGTACATACTTCGTGAAGACAGTAGTGTTCACTTCTGTGTGATCGTCTGTACTATCAGTTAGCCTTGACCTGAACACAAGATCACATCCAGGTAGAAAAACAAAATGCAAGCCCACAAGGACAATCAGAAGTCTTACCACTTTCCCGGGTGGTACCCTCTGTTCTGGCAAGTCACTGGTATGATGGTGTGTGATGTAGTGTGCGGTGCAACCTTTCATCGAAGTATACCGCTTCATAACTTACTCTTTTTCTGCAAGTGCACGTAAATAGTTCGGTTTCATTTGCTCACGGTCAGATCTTTCACAAAGTGACAGTTTTGTACTGGATACACGCTTGTATACGAACCCAAACTTCGTTAAAAGTTTTCATTACATATTGTGTATCTATTGTATGTTCGTCCTTAATAATCTTGTTAAGTGTTCCTGAAGACACGTGTTTATTTTTCTGATGGAGTCGTCCCTCGATGGTAAGTTTAGCTACCACGTTTGAGTTTTGAAACGTACCCCAGGTCCTTCGGATCTCTTGGTGACCTCTCAGGGGAGATAATCCAAAGCAGTACGTTGTATGTTCAAGCCCCTGTTTGTAAATTGTTTTATTGATAACAAGGGAATACCCCTTTCAGCTTCCTTGCTGAAACACTTATACACGTTATTGATCATGAACTTTGCGTCGTGGGACAACATAGTTCATGTGTCTGTCCTGGGTAAGAGGTTGTGATTTTCACACAAGTGTAAATCTAACCCGGAGTCATGTCGGTGAAGCAATGCTTACGTCCCTGTCAGACATTACATCTATTGAACCCACACCCGGAATGAATGAAATTTGTACTTTGTTATGAGAGTTATTGGAGCTTGTTGAAATGATCAGATCGGATCAGATCGGGGGAGTCATTATCAAACACAATTCAATGTCAGCAACGGGATTGAGTTAATCAATCGCAGAATAACTTTGTTTCCAATGGTCTGCCACTCCACTGTCAATGCATTTCTGGACGATTTGCAGGTGGTGGGTTACGTGAACGAATTTGTCTGTCTACGTGATCCCACAAGAGTTCAATCGACGAAAAGTCAGGGATCGAACTGGCCATAGCAAAACATTCACGTTATTATGCTGGTGAAAGTCTTGTGCAATCCTAGCAGTATGTGGCCTGGCATTATCTTGCTGGAACATGACACGCCGATGTTGCTGTAAGTATGGCCACACAACAGGAAGCAAAACTTGATCAATGTAACGCTGTGCTGTTAAGTTTGCATCGAAAACTACCAGCTGCGTCGTCAAATCTCTGTATATCTCTCTGGCGTCCTAGACCATAACACTCCCTCAGCCAAAAGGAATCATCTCTTGAATACAGCAGGGTGCGTTCTCTCACCTGTACGACGGTAGACTCGAACTCGACCGTCTGTATGGAATAACTGAAAACTGCTTTCATCAGTAAAACAGAATTCGTTGCCAATTCCGATTCTGCCAATGCCGCACAGTGCGGGCCCACCTCAGTCTGTGACGACTATGACGAAGGGTCAAGGTCATCCCACGGCATGGTCGATAAGCTCGATTACCATAATGTCTCAGTCGTCTGGTAACTGTTCTTCGACTGACCACATGATGCAACGATGATGAAGCGATTACAAAGACGCAATAAACGCAGGTACCGGTTTTCATTGTCGATGGTAACTCGTGGTCTGCCGCTCCTTGGCCTGTCAGTAGTGCTACCTGTTTGCCCCAGTCTTGTCCGCAGCCTTCTTGTTGCTGTTCGAGTGAAACCAAAGATTTTTGCCACATGAGCATGCCTGGACCCCAGTTGGAGCATTCCAATCGCCCTCTAGCGCTGTTCGGCAGTTAATCTAGGCATGTCAGCTGAAGAAATCGTCTTGTTTATGGTCTTGGAATACTGACTGCAGGTCATGTAACGCACGTATATTACATTTTTCATCATTAAAATTGGTTTTCGCAGAACCAGTGCATTTTCACATACTCGTACTAAAATGGTTGTGTGTTGTGGTCTTGTAATATGTTTATGTATAATGGAATCTGAGAATGGTACAGTTTCTTTTGCCCGTCAGTTTATTTGCAAAAACTGCAGTCCCAAAAGTTAGGTTGACAGGCTAGATGATAAGTACGAACGTACATGTTGTCTATGCTTTGAAAAACAGCCTAAAATAGTAAAATTTATCATATTCTACTGTGATCAAAGCAAAAGCAAAACTGAAATGTAATGAAGTGAGTACCTTCAATCCAAGACGAATTGACACAATTGTGAACAGAAACAATGCTGGAAACCTGGACACCTGACTCTTAGAGGTGATACATGCGCTCCTAATTAAAACTGACTGTTAATGTCAAACAAAGCTTCATGTCTCTATGCAGGTTGGTCCAGTGCATGTGCCATGTGATAGTTACATTGGTACATTTAATGACTTGTTTCTATGTAGGTTTGTCCAATGAGTGTGTATCATGTGATAGTGAAGCTGGTACATTTAATGGCATGTTTCGATGTAGTTTAGTGCAATGTGTGTACCATGTGATAGTGACGTTGGTATATTTGCCGATTCTTATGTGAATGTTACAATGACCAGAAAGATTGTGGATTCAGATAGGTAGATTCAGGTAGATACTGCTACCTTTGTCGCATCAGATCATAGTTCTATCTGATCATAGTTCTATCTGATCATAGATCTATCAGATCATAGTTCTATCAGATCATAGTTCCATCAGATCATAAGCAAACTGTAACGTAAATGGGTTGCGCAACATAGAGAAAACGACCAGTCTTCTTACATGCGAGCGAAGCGAGCAAAGGCTGGCAACGTTCTTTCTTCGCTTCGGTTCGAAAAATATTTCTCATGTCAAAGTAAAATATCACCACCATCAAAGGTATACTCCCATTTCTTCACTGGGTTGTGCTCTCACATTTCCATCTCCAAGCTGAACAATTACTCACGTGAAATATTTTAGTCAACATTTTAAAAGCAAGCCGTGGTATATCAGACCGTTCTTCACCTCCATTCACCGTTTCGAGCTTCCGGTTCCGCGGAGTGATGGAACAGGACGGCATTATTCCATCTGGAATATTTACAGTTACCTCCCCTGCTTCATTCTCCTATTACGCCAGAAGTGTTTTTATGTAAAATACATGTTGCGAAAATTCCAACAATAGCGACGACAGATAATACAAATAAACTCAAACAGGTTCATGATGAAATTAGGCAATATGGTATTTCATTTTAATTTCTGTTTATTCTTGCTTCGTCACTTCGTTCACCCGGAAGCTGGCAGGGGTAATGGAGGCGCAGTCTAAGTAAACTTATCCTCAGTACTTTTCGTTACACTCCACTACTGAGTCTAATGATACCATATGGGAGGTAGCGTTAGGCAACCTTTGAGATCGACCAGTCAGAACACAGCTTACCAAATCGTGAAAGTAGACATTCGCACATACCTTTTGAACTTTTTATCTCGAAAACGTTCGTACCCGAACAATTCCGAAAGCTATTTAGCGTACGCTCACTTCCGGGTGATGGACACGTACGTACAACCATGACAACGGTTAGTAAACAGTCGCTGAAAATAGTGTTTTGGCAATATTTAAGGATGTTATCTCGCGAAAAATTACCAAATGGTAACCATGTCAACAGAAACCCCAAAGCGTATATACTGCAGGTCAAATAACTGTGTTATATATGGATTTTTGTTTGTGGAGAGATCGGTGTCAGTGACCTGAATATTTTGAAAGTCCCTCCGATCCCTAAATAGTAGCCGTTGTCTGATTGGTTAAATCTATTTAACTGTTTCGCGCTTGATTGGACGGTTATTGGTCGCTCAAAGGTTACCTGACGTGACCTTCTACTAGGTTTTGTTAGACCAGAGGTGGAGTGTAACGAAATACACTGAGACTAAGTTTACTTAGACTGAATGGAGGCGAAGAACGATATGAATACCATGAGCGGCGCTTAAAATGTTGAATAAAACATGTTTCACGTGAGTAATTATTAAACATGGGGTAGGAAATCTGAGATCACAGTCCTTTGATGGTGGCGACATATTATTTTGACGTGAAAAATAATTTTCGATCCGAAGCGAGGGAAGAGACTTGTCATTTTCTCTATGCTGCGCAACCCCAGTTGCTCTACAGTTTGCCTGTGACCTGACCATAGTCTTATCAGGACCCACACACAAGAGAACAACTCTGTTCAGTGTTCACGTCATTGAGACGCTTATTTAAGCACTGT
The DNA here is from genome assembly GCF_037392515.1 of Haliotis asinina. Classification (NCBI taxonomy): domain Eukaryota; kingdom Metazoa; phylum Mollusca; class Gastropoda; order Lepetellida; family Haliotidae; genus Haliotis; species Haliotis asinina. Next base: position 69,810,283 of record NC_090285.1, read on the forward strand.
GAAATGTGATCATCATTTTCACTCAAGACTTTTAATATATATGTAATATATGCTAGAAAATAGAAGACAAGATCAATGTCATCATTATATGGAGTGCTTTTCACAATAGAGATAACTCCACTAATATATCTTGAGATAAAGACCTGACCCCGAGGTTATAAAACTTTCCTGAGTACGATCTCGTGCTCAAATCCGGTTTTGTGTTCAACTCAGAACTCAGACTCAGTAAATGGAGGTTATAAATAAATCTGAGTACGTGTTCGTGCTCAACTTGAGCATGAAACCCTTATGATCTCAAGTATGCTAAGGACCGTGCTCAACGCTGAGTTCGATGTCAACAATGGCAGCTCACCTGCGTCAGATTCGGCAGGCTCGGAGGAGATCGCGCGTACCGAGAGTATTTCGAGATCGTTCGAATCCGCTCGAAGGTATGGGAGAGGACGAGGTCTTCGACAGATATCGTTTTAGGCCGAGAACGATCATTTATTTGGTCGGTCTACTGAATTTACCCAGGCACACAGCACGGAACTGTTCACTGCCACCACTTTTGCAGCTACTCATCTGTCTCCGCTTTTTGGCGACTGGAGCTATGCATCTGTTGGTTGGGGATAGCCTCAACATTTCCAGATCAACTGCCGGCAGATGCATACGGACAGTATCATTAAAAATAGCACAGCTTTCCAGAAATTTCATCAAGTTTCCAGTTGGAAGGGACGCCGTTCGTGCAAAGGAGGCATTCCGCAACATTGCAGGTACGTACATTGGGTTTTCCCCAATATAAAAATACCTAGATGATTTCATTGGTGCAGTACGCGTCAGTGCCATTTCTATTGGCCAGTGTATTGGTTCAAGGGTCGAGGACGTGTCACAGATCGAAACATTAACGTACGTGAAATGTATGTTAGCGATAAGTTTTACCTTTGCAGAGGGCTTTGGTTGTCAATGAAAACTATTTTATCACGTGTCGGGGGTCGGAGGTTGGGAGTTCATTCAAATGGTAAATACTTATTTATAACTTTCAGCATAACCACTCACCTCCAACCCACAGCCATTAATTATGAACGACGCGCAGAAATTATTCCTTGTTTGCAAAATATGTCTTGAATTTTCCCGAACAGATTATTTGTTATTTGCTTCAAGAGACTGGTTGTTGTGAAAACATGGTAGCTAGTGAATCAGTGATGTGGTGATATTTCTGGGAGGAATAGTTAATGTGCAGAGCCTGAATATGGAAAGATGATGAACAACTTACGCGTTTAAGGTGTTCGTGACTTCTTGCCACCCATCGCTACGCTGTCGATGGATGGACTTTGCTCCACACCCTTTGATGTCTCCAAAGAGAGTTCTCTCTCTCTCTGGAGTACCTCTTGTATGAGGCAAACCTCCTCAGCCTCCGACCATCCTTTCCCACGTTTTTTCAACTCGGGCACACCCTCGGTTGCCATTGTAAATAGAGCAGACGACAACATCCGGGTCGTTCTTCTTACCTTTCCTGACGGAAGAGTTCCAAATTGCCGCTTGTATCATAAACAAAGAGTACATCGAGCATACTCAAGCCGAGCTTGAGTTGTACTCAGCTGAGTACGTGCTCAAAATGTTTCATAACCTTTGCTTGAGTACGAAACTCGACTGAGCGCGATTTTGAGCATGAGCACGAATTTGAGCATAAACTTGAGTTGAGCACGAAATTTTGTTTATAACCTCGGACCCTGGACATCAGCACAAGCTTACATGAGCCTGTTACCGGGATAAAACAGGACTGAGAGGAGTGTAACGTGCTCCCGGTGTTTCAACAGCACGTGGTCCAGTCAAATGTTTATACAGTAACACAGATAAGAAGTTTATTCACGACTGTATAACCAGTATATCAAACATCCGCTTCAAATGCCATGAAGCCATATCGTTGTTTGACAGGAGAACTGATCCCTCTCTATTGCAAGATTTTAGTGTGAGTGTAAGTTCGGTTTCACACCGCTTGTCCTCGATATACCTGGCGAATACAACAGAAATGTTGAAACTTTGTTGTTTGTTTTCATGTTTGTTTTCGAAATAATTTGAACCGAGACATCATGGTACGTGACGCCTGAGTTGCCAGCGTTTCACATGAAGATTTAACGTTGCTGGAAAAAAGAATGCCTAAATCTGTACAATGCATGTGTATGAAAATATAATTGATATAGTTTTGAGAATTATGGTGGTTTCAGCCTGGTTTTCACGTTTAGCAACAATGCCGTCATTTCTGAATATAATAATATTTATTGTGTTTAAACTGACTTTAAATTAGGAGATAAACATCATGTGTTGGCCAATTTCCGGTGTTATTGAGTATTTGAAGCACGGGAATGCATTTGGAACCGACGGCGTCAGCCGGAGGTTTCAAATGAAATATTCCCGTGCTTCAAATACTCAGTAACACCTGGAAATTGGCCAACACATGATGTTTATCGACATTGTAAACACAAAAGTAAACCAAAGGGGTTTTAGTGTCTGCACTCGTTTACATCGAATACGGACACAGCAGTGAAGTGTCATCAGATGGCCGTTTCAGCTGGTTCCCATGGTAGCATCTGGAGTTGCTCATTTGTGACGTCATTCTGACTTTACGTCACAATATGATTTGAATGACGTCACCACTGTTGATGACACAACAAAACAATTGTTTACGTGTCAATACGCGGTGAATAGTCTTTCAGTTTCCGGGAATCTAATACCATTTAATCATGTTTTTCAACCAGTCAGATTACACAACAAAGTAACTTTTGGTTTACAATCCCCATTATTCACATGACGACTGGAGCACATTCAGTTGTTTTTGTAACCCCGAAACTTTATAAGAGCACATTGTAACGTCACCGACAAACAACAGCAGTGTTATCTCAAAAACAGCTTGTGTAACAAATATACAGTGGTCACATTTACCATACATGTAAGTCACAAGCTCATTTATGAAAAAGGTGATAAGTATAGGACTTGAATGAATCCTTGTCGAACACCTGCTGATGTGATAAAGGTTCTTGTTTAGTTTGATCTCACATGTGATTTAGCTCATGCATACATATTATTAACTACATCATACATTTGCCCACATCAACCCTTTAATGCTAAATCAATAAATAATGTGTTTCCGTCTATATTGTCAAAGGCCTTTTTGAAGTCGGTGAATACACAATAGCACCTAACAAGCATTTTTTCCCAAATATTGATCAATGCTTGTAGAGTGAATATATTGTCGGTGACAGACCCGCTAAACCCGCTGCCTGCATGTGATTTCAATATGAGTGAGTGGGTTAAGTTTTACGCCGCACTTAGCAATATTCCAGCTACATGGCGGCGGTCTGTAAATAATCGAGTCTGGACCAGACAATCCAGTGATCAACAACATGAGCATCGATCTGCGCAATTGGGAATCGATGGCGTGGTTCAACCAAGTCAGCGAGTCTGACCACCCGATGCCGTTAGTCGCCTCTTACGACAAGCAGTCACCTTTTATGACAAGCGTGGGTTGCTGAAGGCCTATTCTAGCCCGGACCTTCACGGTTCGATTTCAATATGAAGTCGTTCAGTTCTATCCAAGTCCTCAAACCTTTCTGAAGACAGCTATAGAAAATGTTCAAAATAGCTATCCCCAGTCATAGTTAGAGCCTGCCTTATCGCCTGACTTATGGAGTGTGAGAATCATGCATATATTTCGAACTGTAGGAAAGTTTCCAGATTCAAACATTCTATTAAATAAAACATACAGTTAATGTATGTGCACGTCAATGGAACATGTCAAGAACTTCTCCATCTTCTCCTTAAGCTTTTCGGCTCTTTAGGTAACGTATAGCCTGATAGATTCCTGCAAGAGTAATTTCCCCTGAAAGAAGCCCTTCGGTTACAGGAAAAGGTGAACAGGTATCACATAACAGGTGAACAAAGTCTTGCACTGTCTTATCAAAGTGTGGCTCGGTAGTTGTATATGGGTTAAGAAGTGAATTAAGAGAACCACGTTTGTGGTGTGACAGGAGAATCACCAACAGGAAGACTGTGCAGAGAGTCCGTGTTCAAGAGTTTGCCAGGAGGTATTACATTCACCAAGTACTTTTTTGGATTGAATACCTTCTGCTATTTTCGGGTCAAATAATTTCTTACAACAATGTTTGAATTCATCCTTCAAAAGTAATGTAACCAACAACAATCCTTATCAAATCAAGGTGGTTGCTTGGATCATGGTTGGTGATGTACCTGTTTGGGTTTAAAGCCACAAACTTCAGAACCACAGAATATGAAACGTCTGATAATTTGTATACAGCTAGAGTGGGACCATATTCAATTAATGACACAAAAACACAGAACATAGGTGAAACTGTGACATTATTTAATGGCTCTGCAGCTTCTTGTATATTACTTAAATTTCTCCCCTTCTATCTCTCACACACACATTCTCCCTGCGTGTGGGGAGAGAGGAAAGAGGGCGGACACTGGGCTGTTATTCCATTCACTTGTAGTCAGTCTACCAGGCTGGTTCCTGAAGTTGATACATAACCATTCAATTGATATCGTTTTCCTATCGACTATTGACAATATGAACACTCATCTGTTTATATACTTCTGAAATTTGTCTTCCATAGTTAAATAGGACAGGATCAGATGATTTGCGTGCGAGTGAAAACGTGACAACAAGATACTTGTCACATATTTGTGCTTCGAGAGTGTATTTTCTGTAAATTGTAATATTGATTAAGTAATAATGATTATTTGGGTCACAATGTTTGGAGTTTTGAGTGATTGTTATTATGGATCACATTTCGTATAATAAATGTTCAGTAGTTTTCATACTTTGGCAGCAGGCTTTAAAGTAGGGTTAGAGTTACCTCCTCTTGACTAAGTGATTATATTAGTTGTGTGTACTTCCGGGAGACTATTAGAAGCTTGTACGTAAATGGCGATAGTCGTATTGTGCTCGAACATTCCCGAATCGGTGACTATGTTTATAAAGGCTGGTTGGCGTGTTCACGGGACGGACACACAGAGATTAACTGGAGTAATTAACCCTGCTTGCCTCAGTCAACGCTCGAACTACATAACCGCTGCCTGACCGCTCGTCGTGTTACATTCAGTAAAACTGTTTCTCACTCTCACACCAAGACTTCGGCGAGTTGACATTATATTTGTGACCCATTACTTTAGATTTGTCTCAGTTGTATTACACATGAAACCTCTCTTGTGAATCTTTTGTATCTTGCCGTTGTTTTTGCTGAATACAAATTCTTGAAAATTTCAGACTTCTTAGTGTTGTATTTTGCTAGTTCTGAGGGGATTTCTTACACCTTATGTCACGGCAAATTATTCGCCGTAACATTTGTAGATAGTCTGTATCAGCATCAATGATATAATCCCTTTCAGCCGCGGTGTGAGCATTAAAGTCACCGTGCAATACACATTTGCAGTTATTACCAAACCACTCTGCTATGTAACAATACCCTTGCCCTTATCGTGAAAACATATCCTGTGACTGTAGTCCTGTCTTTAATCTCACCTCATGTTTGTACATACCTATCTTCAAGAAGGCCTTTTTTTATCTCTTTATATCTTGCTTGCATATACCAATTTACATATCTGGCTTCCTTATATCACTATAAATATACTGAACTGTTCATTATCCACCTGACGAAGGGCCAAGAACTAACCCAGAAACGTTCGGGAAAAATTGAAACAAGAAGTTCTTATCCATAAGATTTATCTTGTATTTTCAAACATGTCGAGAAACGTGCCAGTGTGAAATATGGGGTATGAGAGTTACTCAAAACGCCTAGGCAAGATGAATCTGACAAGTGTTGAATGACGTGTATATGCTTAAATTATTCAATTGCATCATCCCCATGTGCTAATTGTATAATAGTGTGCGGTTCACCGAACAGAAAATACTACCTGGGATCCATCCTCGGTGTGTAGGGTACACTTTTGTTCTTTGGAGTCTTCATAGCATGGGAGACAAGGGTTTTTTTTATTGATAAGAACTTCTTTATTAAATGATGTAACGTTTCTGCATGAGTTCTTGTACGGTGTGAAGCATGAGTGAAGTACAACAGCACAGCACAGCACAGCACAGCACCGCACGGACACGTGTATACATGAACAGGCATAAAGCAATACCAACAAGTAGATTTTAATCAAAGGGATTAACAACAATGGATGTGGTAATGATGTGGTCACAGCAACAGGAAGCCAATGGTAATTGATGCAGAAGCAAAATATACATGGCTGAGAGGATCAGTTAGCAAAAATAGCTGGAGTGATATGTTGATTTTATGAGTTTATTGTATGCACAATGGGATGAGATATCCCTGGTCTCTGTTGACTTAGGGCATGTGTCTCCGAATTTGAATGTTTTCAAGGTTTGGTTTTTTTTGGGTGGAGTCCTGTTGGTTTTTCGAAAGTATCTCTACATTGTCCTAATGTTGTGATTGGGACATTTGATGTTGTCTTGTTGATTTTCGGTCTGATTTAATGGTGGATAATGAGTGTTCTTTGATTCTGATATTTATGGACCGGGACGTTTCGCCTTCAAAGGCATCGGCAAGTCACAGCTGATTTTGTAGACAACAACTCTGGGTTGATGTTGTTTTAGGTGTGACTGCCATTAGCTTTCAGTAGCGTTTTCAGGGGTGTGGAGTTGGTAAAATAGGTTTAGGAGACGGCTGATGTGGTGGGAGGTCTTTCCCATGAAGTGAGAGAGGTACGAATAGGTGCTGGTTCCGGTTTGTTGGTGGTCGATTTTCTTGTCGAGTGGAGTGTGTAGTTTTTATCCACTATCTCTGGTGCGTATTAGTTGAATTTGGTGACAACACAGCGGAGATGCTAAATTTGTGCAGTAGGACTGATACAGAGGTTGAGGGCTCGTTTGTTGAGGGTGGAGATAATGCCAGTTTTGGTTCTCATGGGGTGGTTGGAGTCGAAATGAATGTATTGGTCGGAGGGGATGCCTCTCTATAGACACTAGTTTGGACTTTATTAATTGGGGTGGTGCAGCTGGTTTAGGTGTTGTAGAGGGGCTGCTGGGTCATGGTCTTGACGTAGAATGACAAATGTATGCGATATCTCATCCCATCTGCATACAATGATCTCATAAAAACAATTGATCACAGCACTCCAGCTATTATTGCTAAATGATCCTATCGGTCATGTATATTTTGTTAAAAACTTACCTCCACTCGACAAATACGTAGTGCTGTCAGAAAATATGTGGAAACCTATTCTATATTTCATAACATCTAATCATAAATTGTCATTAGAAAGTGGAAGATGGACCAGACCAGACCAGACCAGACCAGACCAGACCAGACGTTATTGGTATGAATGCCCCTGAGGCCAACAGTGCAATGTATATTTATTCGATGTACTCAGTAACAGCACTACCATGCAATACGACGTAAATAACATACCCCAGACAGGCAATGTTAAGTGTGAGACCCAGTCTGTATCTCCCGCACCATCTAATTTCTTTAGAAATTCATAACTATTTCTTGACATTCTGTTAAGAGGTTGTCTGATCAGTCTTATCCAGAAGCATATTACCCGGCAACGATGATCGGAGAGAAGCTTCCACTTTCTGCTAGTATAATTTTATTGGCAGCTTTATATCCACTTTTCGGAATGAATTTACAGAATTTAGTATCAACTTTTTCTCTGTTCTTGTTACATTTGTTACGAGTGTGTATTTTCTGTATATTTTGTTATTAATTAAGTAATAATTATTATTGGGTCACAATGTTTACTGTTTTGAATATTAAATATGATGGGTCACATTTCGTTTTAATAGCTGGTCAACACTTTTAGGATTCTGGTTTTCCGGAATTTATCTGCTCCTTGTTTTCGATGTGTTTACTTCCGGGAGACTTATTTTACAGTGTTGATGATTGCCGTTTGTGCCCGAACTTTCGGGAAATGACTTAGTAAATATATATAAAGGCTGGTTGCCGTGCGGAGGGTGACACAAACACACTCATTCATATTTGCTGGAGTTACATCACTGCCACGCTTAATCGTCAAAACCTGTCAACGCCTGACCTACATCATCTGCTGTCACACCGATCACTGTGTTGACATTCTGCATAATTGATTACCTCTCATACTGAGACTTTGGTGAGTTTGCTATATTGTATTTTGTGACCCATTGACTTAGATTTTGTCTCATCTGTATTGAATATGTAATCAGCATTGTTATATTGACTTGTGACTTTGTATACCTTGCTCTCCTTGCATAACAATACATAATTTGAACGTTTACGACTTGTCTTTGTTCTGTTTTGCTGGTTCACAGGGGATTTCTTACATCGTTTGTCACGGTAAATTCTTAACCGTTACACATTTGATGCACCAAGCGTCCGCTCCACATGAAAGGATTGGCTGGATTTTTCCATTAAACAATTTGAATGAAGACTCATTGGGGAAGTTCTTATAGTTACAAATAAAACGCTTTACGGCGTGTAGTGCTCTTTCTGCTTGCACTGCAAGTGTCTCACACGCTTTCGAAAAAACACGAGTCTTAGATACTTATGGTATGCTACAACCTCTACTTTGCTATCGCCAATGTACCAATTTCCACAGCTAACATTTTCAACCTGGTTTTTGAGTAATGTTAGTGTCGTTTTGTTTATTGAGAAATCCCAAACAGTATTCCTTTAAAGCGTCAGTATTTCGCTGAAAGTTGATGAGTCCGCAAACATAGCTACGTCACAGAAATATTGATATATCATGGATTGTTTCATTAATCAATATGCTCCCTGTGTCAATGGTCGTAAGTGCTCGGTCTTGAACGAGTGACTTTCTATATAAGGGCTGGTTGGCGTGTTGACGACACGACAGACACACACAGATTAACATCAAACTGCCTCCGTCAACGCTTGACCTATATAACCGCTGCCTGGCCGCTCGCTGTGTTGCATTCTAAACTTTGAAATTATGAATAATGGTGTGTTTATGCATTGACATACTGACAAAATATCAATCGTAAAAATACCAATATGGGTAATCATTGTGTCCATTTCCCTGTCACCTCCTTGCATACTTTTTATAGTCTACATCCCATTGCATATACTCATGTACCACCGGATGTGGTTCCATATTGAATGATAAACTCTGAGAGTGTGTTTCTGCCTCATTTACCATTTACCATTGGCGTCCTCTTTTTGTCATCACATTGTTACCACCATCCATTGTCGTTGATGTCAGTCCCTTGGATTCAAACCTACTTGTTGTTATTATGCCTGTTCATGTATATAGGTCCGTGTTGTGGTGTAGCGGTTTACTCATGTTTGACAACCGTATAAGAATCCATACCCAAACATCGCATCAATAACTAAGAACTGTTGTTATCAATAAAGCATTGCACTTTAGTATTGCCCACAAACCTCTAAAATGTCTATCACACTGATCATCCGTTTTCAAAAGTACTGCAGGAATCGACTGAAACTCCATCCATTTTGGAAAGAAACATGAGTGCCAATTTAATGCTCGCAAAGTAGAGATCATATCTGGTATGAAAAGGGGAATTCAAACCCACGGACCCACATGCACGACTATCACACTCAAATATGGTAAGAAAAGTTAAATTTGTTGACCATGAAATATATGTGGGGTTGCACACGTATCGTGTAAAAATGTGTTCCAAATATGTACTGTTCGTGTTTAGAACATTAACTTCTTGTCCTTCTCTAAATATTATTTTCGCCATTGCGACAGTGACTGCAGTTAAACATGCATAGTCAAGGCAATTTCAATTATGTCTTCTCGTATCCTGTAACAGCGATTCTGTTTCACCCTTGCGCTCGTTGATGCATGTTGGCATCTGTTATTAACAGTTGCTGTCTGTTTGTGTCGTGGGGTGCCTGACTGCTTGTTGTTCAGGCGTTATCTGTTTCAGAACCGTGACATTTCGTTGGCACTGACGTGAACTTGACGTGAACGTTTTTAAAAACGCTCACTGACTGTGACCAACCACAATAAAATGTATGACTATCTCTGTCAGTGTGAGTGTACTTTAGAATGAAAGCGTTGCTTGACAACAAGAAATGGAATGTTTTATTCTGCACGTGAGGACAACTAACAACATCGTTTGTATCATAGTACTTTAATCAGCCACTAAGAGGTAATGAGTGTATTGTATTGAATGTCAAATGTGTACAGATCAAGAGTGTACTTGTGTATAACGTTACAGCCATATTTACTCGGGAGCTACATCGTTGTTTGGCACATCATCCCATTGTTTACGGAGATATAGGAAAGGTTCGGCTGTTAAACATGGGTAATGAGTTGATGAACGCTGGTCCAGACCCACTGTCAGCTGTGAGTGCGGTCATAGCTGGTGACAGGGTGTTACGAGATGATCCCAGAACGACTGCCCTACACCGAGTTTAACGATCAAAACTCAGTAACTGGCCATACAAGATTGATGAGTAATCGATATATATATTGAAGCTCACAGTTTAAGGTCACGTACGTCATTGCGATGGGACACATGCAGCTGTACATGACAGCACGACTTGTCAGTGAGCCTCACGAATCACGTCATCGTTGCCATACCCCTCTTCTGGAACCGAGGGATGTGTTGGACGGGGACTGGATAGCGTTGTTTCACGTGCAACACGTCATCAGCACTTGGCAGGTGGTTTTGGCGACGTGTAAAGACATAGAATCACATAACGCAACAGTCTAACAGCTGAATGGATATACCTCTCATTACACGTCCGCTTGAAATTTGGACGCTCAAGTGTTTGTCACATGATGACATGAACTACAACTACCCTTACAACAACATCTACTACCACACAACAGCTACATGCCCACCCTGTGTGTTTTGTTAAAGATTTCGTTTCATGTAATACACTGTTATCCCCTTGTCGAACGGCCACGGTATTCCGATGGATAATCAGCGCTAAATACAGACGACAGACGGGCGGTTTTAATCACAGACCTGATAGGTTTGATGGTTCCAGTGTTTTGGTAGGAAGTGACGGTTGTAGCAACGGTTCTGTTGACTATTTTTTGATGGATAGTGGTTAGGTTCTATGCAGTTGACATTCTTCACTTAACCACTACCCACCCGAAATAGTCAACGGATCATTACTGCTACCCTGTCACGTCATACCCAAAGACCTAAACCATCAAGCCTATAAGGTCTGTTTACATAAACATGTGAATGAAACCGTCCGTCTGTCAAGATAGCCATTCCCTACGCTGTTCAAACACCACGTCACACCAGCCGACTCCAAAAACAACCCCTTTTTACAACCTTTTCGCGTCCTCCAGCGTCAACAGCAACAATAACAACAACCAAAAATTTACCATCTATAAAATAACCTGTGATTATGGACAGAGCAACATAGGGAAACGTCACGACCCATCTAGTCGTCAAAGTGACGTGTTGACCAGCGGTCATCATGGTCCTTGGAATAATGTCCTTCTCTGGACATAGGAGTGAACAACTCCCACACTTGTACACCTGCTGCTGAATGCGGGACATTGAACAACATGCTGTAGCCAAAGACGGCTGCTGTTGCTGTTCCTGTGCCTTGCTGACCTAACGGCGACGTTGTGCCACACCTCAGTTTCGTGGGTTCACGTCAGGTGCGGCATCGGCTAGTCTAATCTGCTCACTTAATACTTCATCTCCAGTATGTGTGTACTAAATCAGGATTCAAAAATAGATAATCAAATAGACACATAAGCTCATCGCTCAAAAGGTAATTTTCAACATCTTGCCACCGTTATTTAGCAAATATTATCCGGTCATATTTATGACGTCACATTCACGGAAATGTTAAATGGGTTACAGTTCTATCGACATGTGTTACGTGTAGCACACTGCATGTATAAACACTGCGCGCTGAATAAAGAGCACACCTAGTCTATGACAGTGACATGTCAGGTCCTGTACGACCCTGGAACACAGTTACTGCATGCATGGTGTTCAGAAACAGAAAAACAGCAAGATGAGATGGTTACCAATCATCTAGCGTCCGCCAGATGCTCGGATGCAGAGTTCTCCACAGGAGGTTTTAAGATACGCAATTTACATACCTGAATGCGGCGTGAAGCCAGACGACATAAATGTTTATGACGGGTACCTAAAAGGGATCCTCTTTCAAGCTCTGGGAAATGAGTATTGATCCCAAACCTCAGTTCTTTATATAGTATGTAATTGCTTGATTATCCGGAAGGCGGCACCAATTCATATATCGACAGTTCGCCGTCTGTAGTTGAATTCTGATACTTGTCTCTATTAATTCATGGCACTTGTTCACGGAAATTATCCCTGCGATTTGGATATTCTGTTCGATAAAAAAAAACCTGACTGTACTTGTCAGAATTATTATATTCACACTTTTTCAAGCAACCTGTTAATGAAGATTCACGATCATTACATTAATATAGTTACCTTAGTTTCCGTCAGAGTTTAATTTATGACCTGTATCACGCGATGTTGGTTTTGCGCCTTGAGACGCTGTTCTGTTTGATCCCTGTCACTTTGATTACTGGCGTCACATATCGTTAATCTTTCACCGACAGACAATTCTGGAAAATAGTGCGGGGCATTCGGGGTTTTTCAGGGCAATTAATAGTAACAACAATACAGTTTATTTGTAGAGCGCTTGACTCCATGCACTAGTACATGGTCAAAGCGCTACAGATTTATTTCAAAGGAAATTCCTAAACAGAAATGTTTTTGAGGTTTGACCTTAAAGAGTCTAAGGAGGTTGCAGTCCTGAGTGGAACAGGAAGATCATTGTTCAGTCGAGGGCCAACTGTGCTGAAGGCCTTGTAGCCATAGGTGTTCAGTTGATTGAACTACCAGCTGCTGAGAGTCCCGAGACCGTAGAACCATGTTTGGTTTGTATCAGGTGAGATGGATAGGTTGGTGCCTGTCCACAGAAACACTGGTAGGTTAGACAGGAGACTTTGAAATTTATCCCCTACTTCACCCGCAGCCAATGTAACTCCATCAGAACTGATGTAATGTGTGATGTCCGCGATGTTCTTGATAGAATACGTGCTCCCGTCTTTTGTATCCCCTACAGCCTTTGAAGAGCGCTAGCAGCAATGCTGACCCCGCCACATGATACTGTTTGCATTGTCCAACCAGGACAGCACTAAGCATTGGATAAGAGTATTTCCTGCACTTGTTGTAGTGAGATATCTTATCTGACCAATACATCTGAGATGGTAGTAGCACGTCCTACAGGTGGACAGCTGACCTGTGATTCCATGGACAGTTGTGGATCTCTAAACACTCCAAGATCTTTCACTGTTGGGGAGAACTTGATTGTTGATTGACCAACAATTACAGTGTCATGATTCGTCAGTTCACACCAACCAGCAGTGCGTCTGTCTTGTCTTCTTTGAACTGTAATTTCCTCTCTGTCGCCCATGACTTTATTTGGGTAGTGTAGTGTGGCTGGTTTCAGCAATGCTTCATATATGTATGTTGGTTCAAATGCACCAACAAGATGTGTATCATTTGCATATTGTTGATGGCCCGTATCGTTCTGCCTTGTGACTTCTCCAAGACCGTTTGCATACAACACAAACAACACAACACCCAGAACAGAGCCTTGGGGGGCCCATCTTAGGGTGGCGAGGCCATGACCTTTGACATCAGTCTGTTGTCTCTGGTCGATATATGACCGGAACAACTGCAGAGCCACTCCTCCTATCCTAGCAACTCCAAGATCACAGGTAAGTTCGAGTTTGAGACAGGCCTGTAGTTTTTTAGTGTGTCTACATTCTGACCGGCCTTTTTCAGAAGAGTCCAAATGACAGCTTGTTTGAGGCAGTCTCGGAACACACCAGTAGAAAGGGTGAGGTTATTACCGGTAGGAAGCGCTCCAAGGTGAAGACAATATGGAATGTGGTCTGCCAAATCCTGCATCGATGAAGTAATGACCTGTGTGTTTGTTATATGCAGACAAATACAATGCGACAGACACCATTATCAGAAGACATTTCTAGAGGAAACAGGTCATTGTGTGGTTCTAACCTGTGACGCTTTCAGTTTCAATCAGCAGGAGTGAGTGAATATACCGGATGTTCATTAGTCACATTCTGCATAACCCGATACTCAGCGTGACTATATTGCCTGACGGCTTGTCGTGAAGGCTGGGGCGTTTAAACGACGCCATGGGTCCACCTTGAGGAAGGAGATCTCCATCTATTGCCGGATGGAGGAGCACGCAAGATTTCAAGTCGAGGACAGGGCCGGCGCTGACCATGAGCGTCGATACCATTGCCTGGTTCAAATGTGTAAAGCAATTATACAAGGTGGAATCGTCGAAGGGATATTGTCACGTTGTTGCATTGTCACGTCATCGCATTGTTATATTGCCCCCTCACACAAGAAAGCAAAATGTGGCAAAAATTACCAAATGGAACTACGCGACATTTTGGCAATTTGTCGCATTGAATATTCAAGAGAAATGGATACGAGAGATGGTGCAATGCGGCTGTCTGACAGTATGGCAGATCAAGTTATGAAGACATTAAGTGGTTCGATATGTGAAGTTGAGAAAGCAAGATAGAAAGAGTCACTTCAGTGGTACATGCTACTGTTTAGGTACCTAAAAACAACACAGACGATCTCAGTAAAAATCATAACCCCACTTGTTCATTTGTAGGAACTGTAGTAGAATTTACTCTTGAAAAAAACTGTGGCGACTATTTACACCAACATTGACCAGTGTATGCTGGTTTCAGATCGTGAATCTACTATCGACAAAAATTAAGAGAACTGAGAACTTGAATGCAGGAAGGTGAAAGGATGCGTTACCACAGCGTTGCACCCGAGCGCAACATCCAATGACAATGCAATCCCACCTGATGCATTACCAACACCTGATGCAACCAACACCTAATGTATTACCAACACCTGATGCATTACCAACACATGGTGCACGTGCACACAGAAATTAACATCTGTAAATGTATTGGAGAGCTCACAATCACTAATGCAGTAGAGTTAACACATGCTGAAAAATGCCTCCGAGGCAGTATCTCAATTTAACAAACAAAATGGAGAATTGAAGGGATAATACACATCATTGTGTCAAGTTGCCCGAATGTTTTGGTAATCAAAAGGAGTAATTTCACGCCTGTGGGACAAGTACCGTCAAACAGGTGGGGTTGCAATGAGACCTGGGCGTGGTAGACTAAGATTGACGACGTCACGACAGGATCGTCTCTTTACATTAATGGCACTACGCAATAGGTTCAAATCAGCACCTGTCATCAATAGGGAATTCCGTACACTCGTGGGCAACGAATTTCAAACTCAACCGTTAGAAACCGGCCCTATCAAGTCCGTCTGAAAGCAAGGCGGCCTTTCAAGGGCGTTACCTTACAGTTCACCAAAGGCGTCAAAGATTGGCATGGGCTAGGCAGCATCAGGGACGGGATTTGGCGTTACACGAGTCATGGTTTTGCCTCAGATTCACAGATGGCAGAAAACTTTGTTGGCTGTGAGCGGTATGCCAAAGCGGTAATTACTGACCATGATCGACATGGGCTGGTAGTGTCATGGTGTGGGGTGGCGTTACACAAGACAGGCGATCAGATCTGGTCATCGTTAATGGATCCTTGACTGGTCAGTGATACGCTGACGACATTTTGGTTCCTGTTGTGACCCCACTGGCTAGAATCATCAAAAGGAATTTTGAATTCCAAGATGATAATGCCAGACCACATCGGGCCCAAATCGTTATCGACGAAAAGAGGGCATATAGACATTGGACTGGCCCTCTAAATCCCAAGACGTGTCCCTAATTAGATATCTATTGGGCATTCTCGGTCGAAGAGTGTACGCCAGGGATCCCGCAACCGTCAACCTGCCACAGCTTGGTGCAGTTCTTCAGGAGGAATGGCGGGCAATACCACGAGCAATCATCCGGAAATTAAACAACAGTATGCCATCAGGGTGTCGTGAATTGTCGTGGACACACCATTATATTGAACTTCACGCCCAGATTTAATTTCGTGGGCATTCAGAGTAATTTCACATTCACTGTCATTTCAGCAGTTCCCTTTTTTCTGTCGGTAGTATGTATACCTAACCTCGAAAAGAGAGAACGATGTCGATATCATGCCATAAACCGTACCTCTGGGCGCAACAGGCACATCAGCTGTGACAGTAGTATTACGAGACTGTATTTTCTGTAAATTGTATTATTGATAAAGTGATGAGCGCTACTTGTGTCACAATGTTTAAAGTTTTGAGTGATAATATGGGTCACATTTCTTATCATAATGTTCAGTGCTTTTAGTATTTGGCTGCAGGCCTTTAACGAAATGCTACAGAGTTGCCGCACACCAGGAACCGGCTTCAAGCGTTGTGTCCACTTGGAGGATAGAACCCAGGTCATGACGAGCGAACGTTTTATCAACAACACTTAGTGCTGACACCAGGTGTGTCCTAAAAGAGTATGAACGCACGAACGCACGAACGAAAGAACGAAAGAACGAATGACTCTAATTCCTCCAAAAGATATTCCAAGATTAAATGATTATAACATCGGTCAGTTACATATCTGTACATATGATATTTGCACAGCACGGATATTTACATCAAAGGTAGCTCAGAAAGTATACATCAAAGAATCCTGTAAAGAATATGTATAGTTCCTAGAATGTAGTGTGATGGTTTGGTCAAGGAGAGTCTCCATTTAGTTTCTTCATAAGAGAAGACAGAATTTAAAGTTTAACTATTCTGCCTTTGACGGAAAAACACCTTTTGCACATACGTTAATAAATAGTGAGTGAGTGGGTGGGTTCGTGAGCTAGTGAGTGAGTTAGTTATGATTTATACAGCTGTTTGTTCTACTTCACTGCGTTGGTGGGCCGGAAATATGAGAACCGCTTCACGCGCTATACCCCTTGTGGGAATCGAGCCCACATATACAGTAACACGAGCCCCACTTCATACACCTGAGCCGAAACTTAATCAGTGGTATTGCTACAGATAGCAGGTATATCACCATGACGACGTGTTTCTCGCCATGGTGTGTTCGGATAATAATTATCTTTATGACATCATTGTACGGTGAGTATGAATGAGAATTATTCATGCTGCAGGTAGCTGGATATGCACGTGTGCCTAGAGTACAGGCCACCTTCAGGGGTGCTCGTTCTCTTCATCATTAACACGGTCAGTTTTGTAAGCAACACAATTATGGGACCGCTCATAATTTATAGGTAGGGGTGGGGTGGAGATGGAGTGATCACCACCACCATCACCATCATCATCATCATCATCATCATCATCATCATCATCATTAGCATAATCACACACACACAGACACACACAGACACAGAGGCACACTAGCCATAGACGATGAACGGTCCCACAGACAGGCGGTAACAAACGAAGACAGACAATATTAAACAAAACATGTCGAATCCTGATGGTTTGTAAAATTTGTGCACGTACAAACGCTGTCCTCCAAAAACGTCCACTTGCCGAAACAAAGTTCCTCCTTTACTGTCATGGATTTCTTCTTCGAATGAAAGAAAAACAATGCAGCGGTCAGTAGCTTCACCGAAACGTCGCATCCATTGCTCTAAAGACGTCCTTTATCAACAGAACTTGGTTTTCCTTCTCCTGGATTATTAATTAGACTTTTGGGACTGTTGCGTTATAAGTAGGCGAAATCCCTTAGATTCTTTAAGTAAGTGTAGGGGTACTGAGCTGTTGGTGTTTTTGGAGACTCTTTGCAAACAGATCAGACATGTATTTCCCACTGTCATTTAAGCCATATTTGGAAACTACGAAATAACAAGTTTGCCTGTTTATTCTCTACATTTGATTTAACCATCATCAGTTGGGTGTATATCCCCTTAAATTACCTTTAGGAAGAGTTATTTATTGTTGCAAAGTGGGCAAATGTAAGGGCGTATATATTTGTAAAGATATGAAGTACCCAAAACAGTGCAAACTGATTACACGCACAAACTGGGCTCGTGCTTCCCTTCACTATCATAAATCGAACTAGTCGTTCTAATTATCGATCCAGGAGTTTTGATCGTTACCTGGTTTAGATGCGGAAGAGGCTGACCTCAGGTACACTGCCCAGTGGAACTTGAGCGAACTCGACCTCTTCACGACCGAGAAGCCATTCAGGTAGGGTACTGTATTCATTGCAATCGGTTTTGAAATTGTATTTTTTTTGTCTTGTGGGTACATGTGTTTTCAATACCGTAACATGATAAGTCGAACCAGTGAAGGTATACTGTATAGTGTTTCATGTGTTATTTCTGTGTTAGGGCACTGCGATGGTGACAATGTTGGTGGAAGAAGGGGTATTTCTGTGGCAAATTGGAAACATGTCATTTAAACACTTGAAGCCACAGAATGTAATGGATGACACATCAGGATTCTGTAGTGTTGTCATGGTTCTAGCATATCCATAATTAAGCCACAAATATATAGTGGTCATATTTCAGCTACGAGTTTTGTGTTTGCATCAATATTCTGTTTGGCAAATAATGAGACATACCCATACATGTACTTTGTAAGGTGAAGTAACTCTGAACTATGCAGCTCAATCTGGCTGATTAACTCGGTTATACCCTCGGGTTATATTGTGCCTGGCCGTATACATATCGACTCACAGAAACTTCGCACCGCCACGTGTCTAAGGGATTCTGCCGCCTCCTCGCTCTTTCAAGGTAAAATTGAAATTTCATACACACACAGAGAGAGAGAGAGGGGGGGGGGGGGGGGGGGGAAGGGGATGAGAGTGAAGAGAATACCGAGCGTACAGTTGCAGGTATATAACAAGTGGTTTCCGAAATAATGGCAGGACACGGATCTTCACCTGCATGTGTCAATCGTGTATCGTCAGGGAGAAGTCTCTCTTCTAGTTGTGTTGCGGTTATATATACTCTATAAATATATACCCTTAATATATACCCTTAGGAGATTTATCGGAGTCAATCAATGTTGACAGCATATTATTGAATGTTTTGAGAGTGCATCACCATTTGCACTTCCTCACAACCATAGTTATTTGGAATGTAGTCGCTTTTGAAAGATGATTGGTGTATGGCATGTAATTTGCTTGCATCCGATTTTCATTTTAAAACAAATGACTAGAAACAAATACTAACAAATGTATGATGCAAGATGAGTGTCAAAATTAATGCTCTAAGTGATTTCTCGAACTTTTTGAACAAATCAAGAATGGGACCTCATGCACATGTAATGGGCTACTGCGTTGTGCACGTGCAAATCATGCGTTGTGTTTAGGGGTAGTAACAGAGGGAAATGGTTGTGCGCTCATAAGATGTCTGTCCTTGAAATGTTAGTTAACGTTTACACTTCCTACTTCCTATCCAAATTGAAAGTTCACCATCCCCTAGTTTTTTTTAGAGACTCAGTATATATATGTGTGTGCTGGAAAGCCAAATGTTGGATAAAGTATTAACTTGCATACCGTGGGTAGAAGGAGACTGTGTAAAATACCCGCGGCTAATGTCACGTGAATACCGCCAATATTGGTTTTGCTAAGCCTAGGATTTGGTTTAGCGTTTACGATGTAGCGATTATACCGAGTGTAAGTACAAGTGTATGTACATATAGCTGTACCTTCGGTCTTAGTATTAACAGTTGTTGTGTGAAATGGGTTCAGTTGAATAACACACGATACATCCCTGTCTATTACAATACACAAATCACTTTAGTTTGTTCTTAAATTAACGCAGTTATCCTAATACTAACTACAGTTCGACCATGTCACTAACAGCACCATAGCTACCCAAATAACAACAGTAATGATACGCTTCTAATGCTACATTTAATCGTTAAATTCATTCATTTGTACCGTGCACCACCTCTCTCTGTGTGTAGGTTTACTACTGGTAGAATGTTACAACTCTTTGGACACAAATAGTAACTATTTCAATTAAGTAAGGTTTCAAAGAATCTTAATAAAATTATTTGCACAATAATTATTTTATAGAATACAGTAGCAGTGCATTCACTGTACCTTTTGTATGTTAACAAAAGTTATGTCTTGTTGGCATAGCAACAGGTAGTTGTGTATATTTTCCTGATATATAACACAACATTAGTGAAGGGTTTTTGTCACTATCAAAAGCGTGGCTTCTTCGATTTAACAAGATGAAATTAACGTTTTGCTCCCTAGAAAATGCAGAATAAGAAGTAATTTACATTTGATCACATCTCCTACCCATGCTTACCCTTCTTGACAATCCTTATACCCTTAAGAAACAAAATAAACTCCAATTCTTAGCGGAGACATATATTTACAAGATAACAACAACTAAGGATTGACCACCATCTAGAGTACATGTACGTCAGAGATCACTAGTTTAACGTCATCACCATTGTTGTACTGCTACGAGTCAATCAGAGATATTCATCTTTTGTTTGTTCATCGGAAATTACTGATCCGGCCGTCTAAACTGGACAAACCAGTTATTGATACTAGGAAGACGGAGCCACGTTTCAAGGGTACGTTCAATGGTAATCAGTCGAGCTTGAATGCCAGATCCATTTCGTTGCCTCCTTGGCCTATTCTGCCAGTGAGTCCAGACAGGATCTAAATAATGAATCATTTAAATACTAAAACACGTGTGTCAGAAACATTTCCCCAAAACTAATTCTGACAAACGATTCATGAGATGGTATCATTCAAACGTGTCTACCTCGTGTGAACTCTGAGACTGGTAACAACGAATACATCCAAGAGCATCATAATAATACCCTGTGACGCCATAGTGTCTTAGACGAACATAAACTTTGCGCTTTTCGACATAAAAACACGACAGATATAACAAGCAACAAAATTTCTAAAATAAACACACCATGGCTTGTGTCCTTTGTTATATGACTTCTTTGGTGACTCATCAGTGATTAGCCCCATTTCAAGTAGTGCAGGTAAATGTGTGTTTCTCCTGCCTTGAAACGCGGCCTGCTGTTTTCCCCCCATGTCGCCTGGCCGTTACATGGTTAAGATCCAACGTGCAGCTCCGTGCTATAATTGAATGGTGTCGTGATTTCAAAATCGTACACAGTGTACAGTGTTGTTTGTGTATTATTTCTGCATACTGTGTTACCAAATTGTAAAATCTTAAACTTGAATCAATTGGGTTTTTTCTAATATAGTGAAAAGCAAAAGAAAGGCAACCCTGTTTTTGTCAAGTTTTCAAGTAGAAGACATAAACATAAATGAGGTTTCATATTTTAACTTGCTTTTCTTTTGCTGTTCAGTATAGTGTATTCTTTGTGAAATTCCTATGTCTGCTTAATCATAAAAATTGTTCAAACTATGTTCCTCCTCTTCAGTCCTCACTTTGATATCGAAATACTTTGCAGTTTTAATTATGCGGGACGTTCCCCATTCTGTGATGCCATCCACATATTGTAAGGAGGGCACAATTAGTTAACACTGTATACAGCGCATATCTTGGCATTTTTGACATATCTGTGTATGTTTAAACCTGAATTATGAAGGTTAACTCGGAGAGCTGAGCATTGGCGATCAAGGGTAACTCTTGTTACATCAAACCAACAATGATTATTGTGAAACATTGTAGGTGACCCTATAATAGCAAAGGATGTTTATGAAAGTACAAAAACACAAACTCCGAGGCGAACTTTCCGCTGCATTGCAGTGTTTGTAAGCTCACGTTGCACGTATGTCGGTTATGTTACTTCTGTTATACCCCGTATGACTGAATATTACATTACATTACACCCTTGAATTACACATGTATTTAACCATAAAATGACAAATGGTCATTGTCACCAATTCCAAACGTCTCCAAATATATCATGTGTGAAATTGAGCGCAGTGCTGAACGTGTCGTTGTCTTGTGCTCACAGAGTATGCAGAGCTGGAGCATCAAATCAAGACAGCTGGGGGAGTGTTTTTTAAATGATGTATTTAAATTATCACACTCAACACAGTGGATTGCAGTTTCCGTCTAGCGTGACGCCATGACTGACACGAAGTCACGCACAAGGTTAAGCCAACATTTCATACTATTACAAAGAGTGAGTGTAAGTGAGTGAGTGTAAGTGTGTATGCGATTAAGGTTTTACGTAGTTTTAGCAATATGCAAGCAATATCATGGAGAGAGACACAAGAAATGGGCTCCACATTATATACCCATGTGGGGAATCGAACGCTTTAACAACTAGGCTACTTCATCGACCCCAGTTACAAAGTAGACAATAAGAATATAACAAGTAGATTATCAGACTGTTTCTCACTACTTCTACCATATACGAATCAACGAAAGGCTCGTAATATTCCGCATACATATTTAGTAGTTCCATTCAGGTGAGGTTTACAAATGTTCAATATAATAACATTCTCATGTCTAAAGTTCCATCTATGATACAGTTTACATGACTTGTATTTCTTTACCTGATTAATTTCTTCATTGGTATCTTTTGTTTGGGGTCTAAACTGGCACACGTCAAAACACAGAATTGTATCGGGCACTTTTCCTCACTGATGCGTACAATTTGGAAAGGTACTCCAAAGATTTGAATTATAAAATGTTTCCAACGCTTTCGGGAGGCCTAGAAAAGTGTAAACTTTATCAGACGATGTTCGAGGAATGGTGCTACGGTGCTGTTTGAAATCACGATAAAAAAGCAGAGTTGGTTGTACCTGAAGCGTTGTATAACACATGCACCAAAAATGTTTGAGCTGTTGAAATATTTACATGTCTTTGGCGATATCAGCTTGGACACTTAGGCGTCAGATTTAGAAATGTCTTGCAGGTGTTTGCCAGTGAACATCTCTAGCGTTTCATCTAAAGGTGAAATTGTCCTTTTTATTTATGGGCAAATGGTATTATTTTAAAGGTGAAATCCCCCCCCCCCCCCCCCCCACACACACACACACCCCTCCCCGTCCCCTCGTTGGTAAATGGTATTTTGCCTTTTATATCTGAGATTGATTTCTCGCTGGTATTGCCTTCTTACATAGAAACAACTCTGTTTGTACAAACACAATGGCTACGTCACCGTTATCTGGACACGAGTGGGCATGCCCTGCACAATACTGCCAACATACTACTAATCAGCTAGGTGAACAGTCTGAGATCTAATGTATTCTGAGATATAATGTATTCTCAATACTCTAGGTGTGATACATTCCCAGCCATAACTTCCGCAGGGATACCATTAAACTAGGCTTGATCGAGACATCTGAGTGAATATGATCAAGTTGATTAGCATCATTGAATATACGCTGACACCCTCTTTTGTTTTCATTACATCCGCCATCCCTGATTACAAACGACAAACGCGGACACGCCGATTGGTATCGATTTTAGCAGATCAACTGGGAGCATACAAGTGGGTGATCTGATGGTGATTGTGAAAGCATGGACTGGTTAACTCGGGCTCACAGCCTGGTGGACAACGGCAAATAAGGGCAAAGTCAGTATTCATACGAAGCTTGTACGAGCAGATATACAAAATGCATATTAAACGTCAGTGCAAAAGAATACCCAGTCTTGATTATCCTTCGAAACAGATCCTATTTAGTGTAGAGCGCAAACGAGCTGTGAACCTTTTATGCATGAATCCTTGATAATCAATGCTGATACAGGGTGTTCCCGCAGTATGCGCCGTGCACCCGGTTTGCCTAAACAGTAAGTATTCACATACCCGACTTAATTTGTCTCTCTCCAACCGACATAGATACTTCAAAATGCAGAAATATGAAAAATAGTGCTCCTTTTGTAGGCAATGAATGAACAATATGTTATAGGGCATGTTCTTCAATGTGGAATATGGTGTGAAGCGTTTAGATGACCAGCAACAGCAACAGCAACAGCAACAGTATATATATATACACACATAGCGAAAACTCGCTCACAACCATTCTTATGAATTATGAGAGACAATTTGTTATAAATTAACATCACAGTTAAGTACCATAAACAATTATATATTATTCTCCATGTGAAAGATGCTTCCTACAATGTAATATAAACAAGCAGCTTTTGACAAACAAAACTTCTCTATATCAGATGTATTTTTTTTAAAAAAAACATCTACACTTATTAACACACCCATCAAGAAGACGTTCCCTGATGTCGTCTTGTAATACGCAGTGAAATATAACCCTGAACCTCATTTTGTACACAGTCTGTACAATAAAAATCATTTCTAATTTATACAGAGATACCTTCATATCCACCCGCTTCAGTTTTTATTGGGGCCACGCCACACCTGACCTTGGCAAGAACCGACCTGCACCTTGCGACAGGTTCTTTAATGCACAGTCTTCTGTTTTATAATCTAGTTCTATAATCTATAATCTAGTTCTATGATCTATAATCTAGTTCTATAATCTATAATCTAGTTCTATAATCTAGTTCTATAACCTATAACCTAGTTCTATAATCTATAATCTTGTTCTGTAATCTATAACTATTACTTTGCCCATCTACCTTATATAACTTACATTTCCAATTTATAACATGTACTCTATTTTGTGCATGTTAACACACAAAGGATTTGAAACATTTAACAGAAAAATCTGTTAAAATGTTTCCATCCACCTCTTACTTCTAACTACAGTAAACCTTTCAGCTCAAATACAATTACTCATTTACGGATTTTGGCATAGTTTGAAGTCGACACCAATGTCTTGATACACATTTCCATTGTCTGACAATGGACGGTTTTCAACCCATATCTCCATTGGCTGTTACTTTAGAGGCGTGTTTACAAAGTCCTTAAAACCTCTAACGGCCCTCTGATAAACAGCATTGAAGCATCGTAGCCTCCTCGAGCTGCCGTATAATTTGGTATTACATAGAAACACCTTTTTTTATAGAATTACCATCATAGAATCACCTTATTTTCAATCACAGTTCTTTTATTATGTGCCTAGTTGCGCGAAAGGGGGCTCACAAAATATGAATGGTTATTGATTTTGGTTTTCTTTCAGAGGAAGCAGATTGAGTGACACAGGCAGGTATTGTTGGACGTCGATGGTTCCGCCGCCTCTAGCAGTTTCATCAGTCCAGAATGATGGCATGTGTAATTAAGAGGAAAACACATACCTAGGTGGGTGTCTGAACATGTTTCATGCATGTTGGTGATAAACATTGTTGTGATGGTAACAATTCACAAAAAGCAAGTGCCGAGGACATATGTACCACAGAAAGCCCCGCAGGGATTTGGGTAAATATTCATGAGTTGTGTCAGCGCTGTGGTAATCATAAGGTTCATAAATGTGTTATGAGCTGTGGACATTTAAAGGGAACAATGCTTCTGAAACTAATAGAACATTACAAGGTATCGATGTTACAAGTTTACATTGTAGTTAATTACTTGTTTGAATTGCAGTCTAGAAGTTGGTTCTGCAGAGATGACAAAATTTTATGGATGATCAACCTCTATATTTTGGCATTGGCGACATCTCAGTATATATTCTCGTACTGTTTTCAAACATATGGGGTAATGATGTACGTACGTGATACATAATAAAGAAAGTTAATCCAGCGACCATTTGTCTGAGACGTTTGAAATACCGTTTACCTGGGAAAACTCTGAATACATTTATACATACTTCCTGTATCTGTTTGCTGATTGCTGTCATATATGGGATACGTGCACGAAACAAACGTGCGTTTGTACTGAAGAATTTACATTTAGACGCCCTAAGATCTTATGCGGCGTGGTTCGTAGCGCAGGTCATGATAAACTGTACAGGGAAAACAATTATAGCACACTAAAAGAAAGATCGTATCGCTCATAACATTTTATAAAATGTATCTTCGTCTGACTCCAGAACACCTGATCTTGTATCAGGAAGAGCATTTGAACAAACCAACCATAATTTTAGGAATAGTACTTCCATTCAAACTATTAACTGTAGAATGCAAAGATATTCTTTATGTCGAGGAATTCATTGCTTGACGGAGTTGTTACCGCTATTCCCCTGAATCAAGTTGAACTTGACAAAGAAACTAACAATTACTTTGATTGAAATTTTGGGACTAGATTTTGTCAAATCACCCACTGTCGCCTCAAGCTCGGCTGAAGTGATCACTGTCTTTTCGCTATCTGTCAGAACTATTAAAACGCTAAGAACAGTTGTGTATTTTTATGCTCAAACATATGATGTTAAAACTACAAACATATGATGTTAAAACTATAAACATATGACGTTAAAACTACAAACATATGATGTTAAAACTACTTTATACGGTAACGGCCAACGGCGCACTGAAGAACTCTACAAATCGTGACAACTCAAAATTCTCAACTCATTACACCAGTTCATTTGTAAAAGTAACCGTTTCCAGTAATTATCACCTATATACAGATATATTCACTGTAAGACCAGCTCTGTATAACTTGATTGTCTGCAGCAACTCATTTCGTTGCTAGTCATAACCCAGACCAAAGTGAACATACACATTACTCAATCATATATGCTATTTCGTCTCCCCATCATTCATTTATATATCCAGCCATTGAAATAACGTTCTGTAGCGTCGTCTATGTAAGCCACCAGACTTGTTCGCCAATCCAGGTTTCTGCATTCTGTGGTGAAATAAAAACATGTTTAAAACGTATACATCATACATGCACATATGACAATGAGATAGCAACAGCACCAAAGAGAGTTACATGAGTGAGTGAGGGAGTTGGGTTTTAGGCCGTTTTAGCAATCTTCAATATACCCGCAATATCACGGCGGGTTAAACCAGACTTTGGCTTCACATATTGCGGGATCGAATCCGGATCTACAGTTTGAACATGAGACATCAACAAAAAATTCAGACATCAAATCAACCATTTCGGAACACACCACCAAATATCCACAGCACATCATCAACGGGGCTACTTGCATTATACACAACCGGAATTGAGCGATTAATTAGAAATACGTTGTTTTACTACCTCTGTTATTGGGGATCAGATCTGTTACGTACTATCAGCTTACAGCCACCTAATCCACAAACAATTATCCATTTAACCTACTCTGGCTTTTCGTTATCCTGCATACCGACATTCCTCACCACTTGTTTCCCTCTAAATTCCCCCAACCGACTTGGCTTCTACCTGATAAACTTACATTCACTTATTGACATGGCAATCCCACTCATCTCATTTATGTTAGTGTAGCTCATCAGCATGTTAGTGTAGCTCATCAGCATGTTACTGTAGCTCATCAGCATGTCAGTGTAGCTCATTAGCATGTTACTGTAGCTCATCAGCATGTTACTGTAGCTCATCAGCATGTCAGTGTAGCTCATCAGCATGTTACTGTAGCTCATCAGCATGTTACTGTAGCTCATCAGCATGTTACTGTAGCTCATCAGCATGTTAGTGTACCTCATCAGCACGTTACTGTAGATCATCAGCACGTTAGTGTAGCTCATCAGCACGTTAGTGTAGCTCATCAGCATGTTAGTGTAGCTCATCAGCATGTTAGTGTAGCTCATCAGCATTATCATATGCATGTAAACTGGTGTATCCCATCATTACCCCACGTGCTTGAAAACGGTTAAGAACCCATACCCAAACATCGCCAAACTAAAGAAGTTGATCATCCACAAAGTTTTGTCATCTCTGTTATAGGCAATATTTCAGGTTTACATAATCTTTTTTTTCTAGTTTTTGAAATTCCCGAAATTCAAATCTTACAACATACTTGAAGTGATAGCTTTTCAGGCTCATATGACATTTGAATTAGTGACACGTTTCCTTTCTTTCTAGAATCTTAATAATTTCAACATGTGTGAGTCAGTGAACTGTAGTGAGCTCAAAGTGAGTCACCTGCTGTCCCCAACTTCCATCTACCTCTCGGTGGCCATCTTGATCTGTGTGTGCCTTGTGGCAGCCACGGGCAACGTCATGTTCTTGGTGACGGTGTGGCACACGAAGCGAATGAGGAGGACATTGTACATCATTCTTACCAACTTCTTCATCGCTGATTTAGTGTTTGTCTGCATAAGTCTCCCGCTCAACATCGCCACTTTTCTCGCAGACGGGCCTCCTTTCGGATATGTCGTCTGCTATCTAAAAACCTACATCACCTATGGGACAATAAGTACGTCTGCTTGTGTCCTCACTTCAGTTGCAGTGTACCGACTTCTGCAGGTCTGTTACAACCACATCTACATCCGGGTCATTTCCAGGAAGTGGTTACTCAGCGTGTCCATTTGTCTGTGGGTGACTCCTGTCGCCTTCTGCGCAGGATTTGGAGGATCCGTTACCTACGAGCCTCGGCGATATTCATGTGCATACACAAGCATCTCCCTGACCTACATCCTGGTGTGCTGTCTGTATCTCCCCCTCATCTTCACCGTTGTATTCTGCTACGTCAAAATCTACCTCTTCACGAAGAAGTCACGTCAGCGAGTGGAAGTGCATTCAATTCAACACCAAACCATCATGGGTGCCCCGTCCACATCATCCAAAAAGAAAGATGACGTCATCTTCAAGATGATGCTCGTTGTATTCATGGAAATTCTCTTCTTCTATGTGTTCCCCGGTGTGTTAAACTCTCTGCTCAATATACTGCCCTCGGCATCCAAGGCGCGAGTAACGTTGGCAGCGTTTCACCTATTTCGCATTCGACCGTGTATGAACGTCATCACCTGTATACTGACAAACAAGGAGTTGCGGAGGAGCTTGAGGGACTGTCTCGGGTGTGCAAGAGGGCATCGTGTACACAGCGACAGCTAGATATTGTATCATCTGCTGCTGCTCCAGTCAGAGGTGCTTTACGGACTGCCTTAGGTGTGCATGAGGGCATCATGTACATAGCGACAGTTAGATACTGTAAATCATTAAGTTTTTGCGAGCATGATATTTTTGCGAAAATTGCGAATGCCTTGAGCTTGCAAAAATATCCTGACGCAATTGCTGGTAGAATGCAATGAATAATCAGCAAACAACCTGTCCTGTCTTCGTTTTATTATTCACCAGTTCATATAATTAACAGTAGTTCTAGACAATACTTATATTAAGCAACGCGAAGAATGACTAATTACTAGCATTACTCGGACTGACATGTCACATATCAAACAATGGATACCTGAACAAAAAGTCACCTGAATCAGTACGTCCGATAGTCCAGACAGGCGCCAACCTGTCCTGTATCGTCTGCTGCTACTTCAGTCAGAGAAGTTGAGTTCCTTGACAAAACAAACGTTTGGTGTTAAAGACATCATTATATCCGCCTGTGTATAGATTTCCAAGATGTCTAAAACATAAGATTGTATACTGTTTATTGCACACTTTCTCGTGAATACCTAGTTCCATCACTGCGTGATAGTGAATGGTAAGCACATGCTCTGTCATCGTATCTAATGGCGCCCCCAGTTACGTAGATGGATGCTCATGCTGATCATCCTGTTCATCAAAACTGTAAAAGAACCATTCCTATGATTTCAGTTTTTAAAAAGATTTTCAGCTGATTTCCATTAGTGAACAACATCAAAAGTTATCTTTGTTAACATTTCGGCTTGCAAACTTACGTTTGCACAATTTTTCTATTTGACCAATGAAGTCTTCAGTAACCCATGCTTGTTGTTAGAGGTTCCAAACGGGATCACAGTGTGATATGATGTACAAGTACGAGGTTTCAAACGGGATCACAGTGTGATATGATGTACAAGTACGAGGTTTCAAACGGGATCACAGTGTGATATGATGTACAAGTACGAGGTTACACACGGGATCACAGTGTGATATGATGTACAAGTACGAGGTTACAAACGGGATCACAGTGTGATATGATGTACAAGTACGAGGTTACACACGGGATCACAGTGTGATATGATGTACAAGTACGAGGTTGCAAACGGGATCACAGTGTGATATGATGTACAAGTACGAGGTTACAAACGGGATCACAGTGTGATATGATGTACAAGTACGAGGTTTCAAACGGGATCACAGTGTGATATGTTGTACAAGTACGAGGTTACACACGGGATCACAGTGTGATATGATGTACAAGTACGAGGTTACAAACGGGATCACAATGTGATATGATGTACAAGTACGAGGTTACAAACGGGATCACAGTGTGATATGATGTACAAGTACGAGGTTACAAAAGGGATCACAATGTGATATGATGTACAAGTACGAGAAATATGCCACGATTCACAGCTGAGGAGAGAGAGAGGGGGGAGATGGAGAGAGAGAGAGATGTACTTCTGGTGTGGTGTGTGCAAGACGGTAAGACGTAAGATGTGTCTCTGAATGTTCTCCTGTCTGTGAGTGAAACCGTACATCGCTGCACTACCCGGCCAACTTATATACAGCTAAACCTAAAATGGCATATGGACACTAAAAGGTGAATATGTCTGGAGAATACCATTATTTTAGACAAAACGTTCATCAAAATAACGTTTGTGCATCGGCTCTAACGACGTGCGCTATGGATATCACACTCGGTTGTTGGCGAGCCAGGGAGCACACCGACAGAAGCAGTGTTAACGACATTTAACATTGCTTAAGTCTGCTGAAACGACAGATGTTGTACTTGTATCTGATTGGTCACTTCTTACTAGCGATCGCAGGTGCAGACTCAGGTGATAGCGGACATGTCGCACATGTGATAATTAGTCACCTCGCAAGTGTAAATATGCTGCCCAACAGTGAGTGCATCGCCAACCCGTTTATTGCAAGCCTGTTAATGTTGTGTTGTGACGTTGAACACAACGCTGGTCCATCTAGAAGGAATGCTAAGGAACTCCTCTTCGATGAGTATGAGGACGACACGACAGATGACTTTCTCGAAATGTTTCGACACATTGAAAACGAATGAAAGCAATGAACATTAAATTTGATCATTTCACTGCTGAACATACTAGATTATGTGTTGAAATTACTGAACAGTCAACTAAGGTTAAATTTCTAGAGGAAAGGTTTGATAAACGTGAAGCTCATAGCAGGCGGAACAGTCTAGTAATATATGGAGTTAATGGCGACTCCCGTGAATCATGGGAGGAATCGGAAGTGGCTGTTCTGAACTTTATGAAACATCAGCTGGGGTACATAGACGTAGAAACAATACCATCGTCTGCGTCCAAGTCACGTCACGTTGAAAGTCTTTCTAGTAAAGTTTTCGTCGTTCAAGGATAAAATGAAGATGCGGGAGTTGAAGGGCAGCAGAGACTTTAAGGTCTTCACTGACTTCACTGGGAGGACCAGACGCACACGGACAGCTCTCATCGCCATGATGTTAGACCTTGGAAGGAGGTTCATACAGCTCACCTCTCCTAAGAGAAACTCGTTGTTGATGATCGGGTGTATGTTTTGGATCCATTAGGCAGCAAGTCAATAAGGGAAGCAGCAACCCGTCACCTGCCCTGGTTCCAGAGAAAACTCACGACTCAAGGCTCGCCAGATCTCTACCCCGATGTTTTCTCATGTTGTTGGTCACTGGATTGTCTGGTCCAGACTCGATTATTCACAGACCGCCGCCATATGGCTGGAATATTGCTGAGTGCGGCGTAAAACTAATGTCAATCACTCACTCACTCACTCTGTATTAGCAGAGCTTAATTTCAAACCAGAAATATTGCTTCTGGGAGATATTAATGCCAGAACTGTATCAAATGATGATTTTCTTAAGATGATAAGGATATTGATCCTTTGAATGTCTGTACGAAATCGATAACTTACGTCAACAAAAAGCAACGTCCAATAGCAAGCTAAATAAATACGTTTTCTCACTATTAACCCGCTGTAAACTATGGGGTGTTCATGTTGTGTATGGCAGGAAACCTGGAGACAGTGCTGGATCAATGACCTTTCTAAAAAACAAGGCATCGGTGTAATTGATTTTTTATTGCCTCTACTACATTGTTTTCCCAAATTCTTGACATGAAATGTTCATACCCAGACCGAGACATACCATCTACCTATTTCATGTTTTATAGAATATGATCTCAATAACGATCTTAGAATTATAGAAGATGATAAAAATGTTACAATGTTTAACATACCACGTTTTATCATTCCAAATAATATTGATATTAATGTTTTTATGGAAAGGTGTAAAGACAGTGCATTTGATAATTTGGAATCTCGCTTTATGTCTTTCATTGAATTAGTCAGAGCCACTGAAACTATCTTGCGAGATATTTTATTTTGTATGCCTCCATTTCATTAAACGTTTTAAGTCTTAGACCAAAGACTGATTCACAATCGTCTTGGTTTGAATCAAGCAAATTACATATTGTAACACCCCCAAGCCTGGGGAGTCAGTAAATGAGAGACCAAGTGAGGATTTAACAACAAATGTAAATTTTAATAAATATTCAGAAGTGGTCCTTTCTTACAGTATGTTTGCACTTGATATCAGAGGTATGACGTGTCAGGATTCCTAATAAAGCTCAGTGATCGGCATAACAACTTACTTCAATGCACCAATATTGCAAATAATATAATAATATCCTAAATTGGCAGTTGAATTTCCCAAGGAGAATGTATTCACCTATATTAATATTCCTGTTAAATCCTTTTAATATTCTATGAATTTGTGTTTGGGCCTAAAGGTGTCGACAAGATCAGCTCTTACACAAGTAGTGCCTCTGAGGGGTCTGATCAAGTCCCTGTCCGAAATTTGCGCCGAGCTTATATAGATTCCTGACATGTCATGTGACTAGATGTTAGCCAATCAGGATCCACGTAGATGACTGGCTTGTTTACACTGGAAATAAACAAATCAAATTTACAACAATACAAATGTACATGAGGTTGACATTTCAGTGTCCGTTTTGTCCGCATTGTACAACGACAATTATGGTGTGATTTGTTACATGATAGACAGTAACATTACAAAACGGACGAGCAAAAACTTTACTGGGCCGATGCCGTGACATGACGGTAACGATGACCCCACATAATGGCTGTTTTCTTTGATGTTACATTTCTGTAGCCATTATTTTGTAGAAAACTTAATCACAGAGTTTCCATGAAGTGGATTTAGTGCCCCACAATGCTTTTAAGAACTGAATTCATCATAACTAGGATCTATTTGTAAATACAAAAGAAACGGACAAGACACTAATGTCAAAGCGATCTACACCATTACGCTAGTGACATGTCATGGTAACATGTCAAAACGTCACTCGACGCAATCGAGTGATCAGATCGTACAATAAGATGTATTAAAAACATCAGGAAACACTCTTACTGTGTCCTTTTGCAATAAAATGTTTGCAAGAATAATTTATACCAATTTAAGACCAAATATTAAGTTTGGTTTGATTTTTGCAAACTTACCGTAATTACAATAGAATTGCAATGGACAAGGAGCATGAAACTAGTTCCATTGTGGTAGCATAGCCATTAAGCTAAATAACAATTATTCATGCGCATGAATAACACAGTTATGCTTGTCATATGCGGCAACGTATCACGATGGAGCGACAACACCGCGAACTGAAATGGACAGATTGGGACAGTTCCCGAAGAACACTGGACTTAAAAGGTAAAACACATCCATAATAATGATTCTTTTAACTTCAGCAACATCATACAACCTCAGGGAAAACATGTCCGTTTGTAAGCTAATGTGCCGAAGGAAAAATAGAAATTACATGTCACAAAAATAGGTGACGATATTACCACATTACGACCGAGCACACAATTTTTGAGGAATCATCCCGATAAAAGTTATGAAAAGTTACGGCAATGGTACAGTGATACTTTTAAGTGATTATGGATACTTGTCTAGCGTTCAAGAGTGAAATAATTACATGTCACGAAAATAGGTGACGATATTACCACATTACGACCGAGCACACAATTTGTTGGGAATCATCCCGATAATAGTAAATATGAAAAGTTACGGCAATGGTACAGTGATACTTTTAAGTGATTATGGATACTTGTCTAGCGTTCAAGAGTGAAATAATAACATCTAACTTCTATAATGTCCATGATGTAGCGTTCAGCATGGCAGATTCTTGGTAAAATCAGTAATGAATATTACAATATGACATGTAAGCTGAACTACGTTTTAACAAATCCCAGGAAAATATTTATAATTATCTTGAAGCCAAGAAATTATTTCGAAAGGCCTGTCAAGCCGAGAAAGCTTTATCCCATTATAAGACTTGCGAGCTTCTCAATCCAGCTGTGGCAGATATAAAGACTGCAAAACGTTTTGGAAAACAATAAGATCTCTCACTTCGTCTCAAAATGTGGGAAACACAGTTGACCCAGGCAGCTAGTATGAGCATTTCAGAAATCATCTTAATCCAGATACGCCAATGAACGCTATGTACAATGACGACGGTCGGACTGCAGCATGGCCCAGTAGGCTGTAGTGAGTGTGTTGAGCTTGAAGAGCTATCTGATCAGATCAGTCTGGATGAAGTAAATAAAGCTATTCCAGTGTTAAAAGCATCTAATGCCGCTGGAATTGTTCGGATTCCACCAGAATTTATTAAATACATGTACTCTTCATTTATAGCTACTTATCTTCACACTCTGTTTGTCACTATCATGGACACAGGAGTTTCCGGAAGCATGGACTACTGGTCTTTTGGTGCCATTGTATGAGCGGTGACTCTTCCAGTCCAAACATATGTTATAGAGGAATTTCTCTTTTGTTTGTATTAGGTAAAGTCTTCACGTCTATTGTAGAATGCAGACTGCGACAATTCGTTGAAATCAATAAACTGTTAGATGAGGGTCAAGCAAGATTCCATAATTACTATTCTACTTTGATAATACACTGATTGCTGTTAACAAAATACTTGAGGAAACCTAAACACCGCTTCTACGCGGCTTTTATAGACTTCAAAAGAAGCTTTAGATTTTGTAAACAAGAGGAAAATGTTACATCTTCTGTGGAAAAACGGCGCCCATGGTAAGCTGCTGGAAAGTATGTATTCTTAGGTGTTGTTCTGTATTCGATCATGACAATGCAGAACACAGTCGTTCAGCACTTCCGTCGGAGTTAGACAGAGCTGCATGCTCAGTCCGCTTCTGATTATCATTTTTGTAAATCAGCCTGTTAAAGAACTTGATGAAAGTAACAGCAATGGTGTATTTGTAAATAATTGCATTGAGGTAGAATACTATTGTTATTATTTGCAGATGATGTAGTCCTGGTTAAAGACTCGCTAATTGACACACAAAGAAAGTTAGATACATTGGCGCAATTTTGTATGACGTGGGGTTTTGAAGTTAATCTTAAGAAATCAAATGTTATAGGTTTTTTTACAAATGGGGGGGGGGGAGGGGGGGTGTACTTGGGAAAGTTCAGAAAAAATGGTATTTTGCGGGAAAGAAAATAGTCGCTACAGCATACTATAAGTACTTGGGAATCATTTTCTCATCTCGGTTAATCTGGTCTAAAAAGTGTGAAAACATTACAGCGTGCATGTTTTCCGATTTACCCTTTGCGTCGTAACTATCCAACTGTCATGCATATTTGTATACTAAATTAACTCCTCTAGCCTCACAAGGCAGTGACATTTTGGGGTATTGTTTCAGAGATTCAATAGAAAAGGTTCAAATTAACGTCATGAAGAAATATTGATCAATCCGCACGAGCTTACATAGCTGTTCTAGGTGATACTGACAGATACAACCTGAGTGAAAGATAGTATTGCAGTTGTAGCAAATACTGGTGTCCGATAATCTGTTTACACTTGTACTAATGTTTACAGATAGTATTGTTCTTTTCTCTAGCTGCGTCAAGAATCTCCCAAGACAACTGAATATTTCGGAATCGTTCTCCCTCAAATGGGGTCTAGAACTGAACGTCAGCAAATCAAATATTGTTGAGTTCCGTAACGGCGGCATCATTAAAACGAGTGAAAGATGGGTTTTCCACAATCAACCGATAAAGATAGTGACATTATAAATACTTCGGTATAATATTTTCGTCGAGACTGGTTTGGAAGAAGACGTATAAATCCCCCCCCACCCCCACCCCTCCCCCTGTCTGCCCTGTCTGTCTGCCCTGTCTGCCCTGTCTGTCTGTCTGTCTGCCCTGTCTGTCTGCCTGTCTGCCCTGTCTGTCTGCCTGTCTGTCTGCCTGTCTGTCTGCCCTATCTGTCTGTCTGCCTGTCTGCCCTGTCTGTCTGCCCTGTCTGTCTGCCTGTCTGTCTGCCTGTCTGCCTGTCTGTCTGCCCTATCTGTCTGTCTGTCTGTACATTTCATGATCGGCAGTGTCTAGCATTGTACAGAGTGGCCTACTGTCGGGTTCGAATCCAAGTCGTTCTGATTACTATCCTCGGTTTGTCACCCTTGTGCTTATGGGATTCCCCAGTTTGTACAAAAAACGCGCTCTTCAATTTATACATTGTCCTCTCTAAGACGCTAATAGCCTACATACAGCAAAATACTGCCGAAAGACAAACTCACCCAATCAGGTCATACGATGCCGTACCTAGTGCAGATTATGCCTCGTTGTGGGATCAGGAATTAATCAGACCTATTTTTCTGTTTTCAAAAGTCAAGAATGATACAGTCAAGTCCATTAGCTTACTGCCCTTTACCATCAATATGTGGTGATTCTAAAAGCAAAGCGAATGGCACATAAATAATGTGCGCTATACTGACAGCCGGTGGTCGTGGTTGCCTGGCATCCAGGTGCAAATAAACTTCAAGTCAGTATGCTCACACTAGGAATGTTTCCTGCTACACATTGATCCACACAACTTTTTCAAAGATGCACGTACACAAAATTTAATTGACTTCATTTACGTTATCAAAGCTATGCATGAACATAACAGGGTTGATTTAGATGTCATTTACGAGTAAAATAATATAATCTGCTTTTTCAGATATAAACATCCATAAATTCTGATCGATTTACCTTACATTTTGATAGACATGCCGGACGCGATCTGAGAAGTCCAATTTTCTGGGTCTCCCTGCTCCTTTCTGGTGCCCAAAATCCTTTCCCTCTTTAAAATTCTTCCTAATCCTATACACAGTAGAAAGAGGAGTTCCTGTTCTCTCTGCCAATGTATTTACATCATCAATTCCTTGATTACACAACTCAAAAATCAACCTTCTTATTTCTTCAGCAGACATTGTTGACAGTGCTGAGGAAAATGACGTCTGCTACAAATTCAGGGGAGGTAACTCTAATTGTACTATACTCAGTAGGCCAAGATGAGTTACCTCCCTTATACCATTACTTAGTTTTAAGTATCAGTGAATCAGTTGAGGTGTTAGGATAGCTCTAAGTAAGAAGAAAACTTCTCAATAATTATGAACCAGACTATATGTATGATTGTAACCTGATTTGGTGCAGTTGACAGGACGAATAACCATTTCGCCACCACATGGTCAACTCACGTTTGAAATGTTGTAAATGAAATGTTGAAAAAGAAAATTTGATGATGATTAAATTACCCCTGATCAGTTGTATGTAATTAATTATAATTACCTGTTGCATCTCTGAATAAATAAAAGACACGTTTTCATGGATGTGAAGGTTCGTCCCTGTGTTTTGTTTTTACGGTTTTCATTTTGTGAATGTAGTGAATAGAGATAAAGTTTGAGTATTTCTTATGATGGACCCTTTGTCTTTTACTGTGGAACACGGTAGTGTAGTGGTTAGCATGCTGGTCTGGTTCGAATCTCGGTAGAGACACCAAAAATGTGTGACCTTTCTTGTTTTCACATACTGCTTGGTCGTGTACCTCGACCGAGCACTCGGGGTTTCCCCTCAAATGGAAGTAGGACATCTGACTGCGTACTTTGTGTACTCTGACAAGTATTGATTGTACTACTTGTCTTAGGTTCAGTCCCGTAAGGGATTCGAAACCGCTCATCTAATCACTGGCACAAATAAAACAGCGATCAAACCCACTCAGCCACAGCGGCTGCCATGAAAATGGGGGTCGGACAACTCGTAGCCTAGATCGCTACTTTGTGTAACCATAGGCAAACTGTAGCGCAAATGGGATTGCGCAGCATAAAGAATATGAGAAGTCTTATATGCGAGCGAAGCGAGCAAAGGTTGGCAACGTAGTTTCCTCGCTACGGTTCGAAAAATATTTTTCATGCCAAAATAAAATATCGCCACCATCAAAGGTACACTCCCATTTCCTCACTTTGTTGTGCTCTCACATTTCTTAGCCCATGTTTAGTAATTACTCACGTGAAATATGCTTTATTCAACATTTTAAGCGCCACTCATGGTATTCAGATCGTTCTTCGCATTTATTCTTCATAAAAACACTTCTGGCGTAATGGGTAAATGATGCAGGGGAAGTAACTGTAAGTATTCCATACAGAATAAGACCCTCCTGTTCCTTCACTTCGTTGAACCGGAAGCTGGACGGGGGAATGGAGGCTAAGAAAGGTCTGATCTACCACGAGTTGCGCTTATAGTGTTGAATAGCAAATATTTCACGTGAGTAATTGTTCAACATGGGGTTGGAAATATGAGAGCAGAACCCAGTGAAGTAATGGGTGTATACCTTTGATGGTAGCGATATTTTATTTTGGCATGAAAAATACTTGTCGAACTGAAGCGACGAAAGTACGTTGCCAATTTTTGCTCGCTTCGCTCGCATGTAGAGAAGACTAGTCATTTTCTAAATGCTGCGCAGCCCATTTGCGCTACAGTTTGCCTGTGGTGTAACCCTCAATATCAAGAGTAAATTGGTGCGGCTCCCACGGACAAATACGGCTGAATATAGACTAAGGCTTCGTCTCTGAATATACATAATTTTGACAGTAACAACCAAAACCACTGTAATTGAAAAAGAGACACAGGGAGACCAGACATTCATAACCTGAAGAAATCTAGATTTGTTTCATATAAAGCTTTAGCACTGCAGAGAAGGCAGCAACATGAAGTTAGAAATGGATTCGGGATCCCGAATCGAAACTTTTTTATTCAAATTCGGGATTCGAAAAATGTTCAGATTCGGAATTATGATCGACGGTGTGAATGTACATTATCTCACCCCTTCTAAGGTACTAGGGGCCCTAGTAAAACTTGCTATCTTAGAAACATGAACACCCAAACCTACATTTTTACATATTTCAACCCCAAGTTTGACTTTTCTTTATATTCGGGTTTCGGCATTTGAATCCCGAATCTGAAAAAATATTCAGATTCGGGATTAGAATCCCCAGTCCCGAATCCGTTTCTACCTTCATGTTCCCAGAGAAGGCTTGGCATTAGGCAAAGCAATGTGGTTAAGGGACTGTGAGACAGACTAAGCTGAGTACATCGTTTCGCCACTCACGTTATTATTATCCCCACACATAGCCAGTTTTACCAATAGCATAATTATGATTGTTTTCATTGTTTTACCCTTCAGCACCAAACAGAATTAGACATGCACCTACTGAAATCAAAGGTTTCGACATCTTGAGAAATCAGCTGATATCGCTGAAGATGTATAAATATG
This sequence comes from Haliotis asinina, assembly GCF_037392515.1. Taxonomy (NCBI): domain Eukaryota; kingdom Metazoa; phylum Mollusca; class Gastropoda; order Lepetellida; family Haliotidae; genus Haliotis; species Haliotis asinina. Next base: position 69,849,679 of record NC_090285.1, read on the forward strand.
GAGCCTGTTCTCTGACCACTGTACAAAAATGGCATGTTATTGATATAGCCATGCCCTTCCTTCAAACAAGTTCATATCAAGTGTTACAAACAGAGCGGCTTCACATCCACAACTCTGAGTCTCTTACAATCTGCCAGGTGTACAGCCTTATGTCCTACGATCGGTCGGGTGTACAGCCTGATGTCCTACCACACGTCCCAGATTAAAAATCGTGCTTGAGAGCTGATTTGTTTTTGTTCATGGCTGATGGCCTAGCTCGCGTTTGGTAGGGGCTCTTTCAAAGGGTGCCCCTCTCACAACTATAAACACGTTCCTGTGACGATCAGACAAAGAGACCGGTGAAGGTCCCGGGGTAGAATAGGCTGTCAGCAACCCATGCTTGCCATAAAAAGCGACTAAGCTTGTCGTAAGAGGCGACTAACGGGATCGGGTGGTTAGGCTCGCTGACTTGGTTGACACATGCCATCGGTTCCCAATTGCACAGATCGATGCTCATGTTGTTGATCACTGGATTATCTGATCTAGACTCGATTATTTACAGACCACCGCCATATAGCTGGAATATTGCTGAGTACGGCGTAAAACTAAACTCACTCTCTCACTCACTCTTGTACAGATAATGTAGGTGATGACAGCCACATGGAAACAAAATGGAAGGACAAATATGCCGTAGAGTTTGACAGCCCTGTATAAATGAACATTATTACATCCACAAACATTTGTAATTGAAGCACTGAACAATTTCTCTCACATTTGACCTCTGTTTGGAGCGAAAACGTTACGCTTATTGTATTTCTGTCATCAAAATCAAGATGGCTGATTGTTTCCTCATATACGATCATATTGTACTTCACAGTCTGTATTCACTTAGCATCCCCCAGCGTTACCTTGGTCAGCTGATACAGCCTAGGGAAAGAACTGGTCCTGCAGCATCTGTTTTTCTCTGCTGCCTCAGAGTTGTTCATCCTGGAAAACATCTGTGGAGTATTACCGAACTAATACAGGATAATCTTATCATATGAGTATTTGAGATAATGTATCATTATCAGGTTTAAATTACCGTTGTGGTAAACATTTTACTAAACAATTGCTGACATCTGTTCTGTTGTTGTCACAATTTAAATATGCTGACAACTGTTTTCAGAAAGTCATTAGATAGAAAGACAGAGTCAGAGAATTGTCTTCAAGAAGTAGAGCACACAGTGTTAAGACAAATTCCTGCTTAAAGTGAACAACCACTGATTCACATTCTTGAATGACCTTGACCTCACCTGGGTTATGTTGGGAGATGCAGTATGATGCATTGAAGGGGTAAAATCAGTTGTGGATTTATCCTCTTGGTACACTTCAATTCAAACAAGTAATGAAAGGAACGAAGGTAATCTAGTCAAACATAGCCATATTTACAAACATGTATATAATGATAGTAACTTGCTTTATAAAAGCAAGGAGTAATTGAAAGTTAACCTGCAGCTTCACAAGTCTACTGAAAAGCCAGTCACCTTAAAAACATTGATAAATAAGAAACTGAAGTTTATTCCAATGTTCTCGCCTGCTTTGACGTACCTGTAATGTGGAGATATATATAATATACGTGTATTGATTGACGTTCATAGCTACTCCTACGATCTCCAGAGTCCGGATAGAAGAAAGAGTGTTATGTGTACATTGTCAGTTTTTTACTCAGCCTGAGTGGACAGCGACCATTTAGAACCTAGGCGTGCATATGTAGGTGACGGATAACTAGAAAAACATGTATGTTTACCCGCTGGATGATCATACGTTATCGAAGGGGAAATCTGATATCATCGGCAACGGAACCTAAAAGACGCAACTCTACACATATAATTGATCCACCTGTGGTACTCACGCGGCCGGGTGACGCAATTGTCCGAGATGTGACGGAGCTGTATAGTGATGAATCTAACTAGCTTAATATTAGGACTGCTGTTCAGGTGATATCATTATCACAACTGACTGTCTTGAAATCAATATGGTGTCAGCGGACGTGTAAGAAACAGGATTAATCCAGTGATAATCTTTCGACCATTACGTCCTGACCCTTTTGACAACACTGTCGCTGATGTTCAGAGCACCACTTCATGACTATATACTGTTGTATTATGGAGTGTGTGTCGGTGGACGTTCGTGATTACAAATTCTGAGGCGGCGACGCGAAGTGTTAAAGCGGGCAGGCACAGAGGCTGAGTGCAAGGAGACTGTGTGACTCATACAGGTGAGTCCAGATACGAAAACAGTGTTCACGAATAGTGTCTGACCCTCTCACAAATCCGGCAGATCTTCCAACGGTCAGACAGTAGTTCCCAACCTGCTGACCCCAGTGTCTGACTGAATATACCACAATAACTTTGTCTGAAGTAGTTATTTGTGGCATGCCACATTTGTTCACTGTTTATAATTTTATGTTTATAATGTTTGTCTATATGTAATGTTAATAATTTCAATGCCAATTATGAGAAATGTTAAATCTGAAAAATGTGCGTTTAATTTTATTCAGTGGGTCCTGTGAATTTTCAGTGGGTCAGACAGACATCTGAAGCTTACACCATTCGTTAACACTGGGAAAAGCAATGTTTCTTTGATTTTTGTATTTCTTTGTTGTTTAAAACCTCGCCCATTTATGTACAACACTGTATGACGGCATGGTTTTAGCTGCTGCTAATGTTTACTTGTTTATTGAGTTAATCTTAGAGATAAAAAGTGCGGATCAAAACAGATCTGAAATATTCGTTAGAAAGATTATGAGAACAAGTGCGATGGTCTCGCTATCCTATATTGAAAACAAACTTGGTCGGAGCCAATGGTCACAACATTCAGACTGTCGACAAATCTACTGGAGGCCAACATAGTTGCGTTGTACAACCCCAATATATAAAATCAACACAATATGAAAAACTAACGTAATATGTAAAACTTCACCCAAAACGTAAAAATAATGCAATATGTAACATTTTTATGCGAAATGTAAAAATGCCTTTATGCAATGCGTAAACACCTTATGCTAAATGTGAAAACATTTTTGCGCAATATGTAAAATCCTGCGTTTTGTTGTTTAAAAGTCTTGGCGATTGAAATTCTTTTCCTTTTTTTAGAAATTTTGCTCTATTGCTTTTAAATTTTTAACTAAGATCTTGCAATATTTCTGTCAAAACTAACACCCTCCCTGATTTAATTGATACCTGATCTACAGGGTCCTTAAACATCATAACGATAACTGATAACTGTATAATATACATGTATATTGATATCATTATATATATTCAACAGTATTCAAAGAAATCAGCCTATTCTTTATAGTACTTTTACTCAAATTGTCATATGGATTGTATTCATAAAGTCCTATTCTTGGACTTTTTACCCTTTGACCCTTTACACCCCACAACGTCATAAAGAGCACACAGCTGGTGACATAAATGAGTGAGTGAGTTTAGTTTTACACCACACTCAGCAATATTACAGCTATATGGCGGCGGTCTGTAAATAATCGAGTGTAGACCAGACAATCCAGTGATCAACAACATGAGCATCGATATGCGCAATTGGGAACCTATGACACGTGTCAACCAAGTCAGCGAGCCTGACCACCCGATCCCGTTAGTCGCCTCTAACGACAAGCATAGTCGCCTTTTATGGCAAGCATGGGTTGCTGAAGGCCTATTCTACCCCGGGACCTTCACGGGTAAAAATTAAACTATATACCCTCAGAGCGCCAGTGTGTCCGTCCTAACAACTGGTTTGCGTGATATCTAAAGAAGTGCTTTATCAATTTTTAAGGAGATTTGGTACGGTAAGAATGTATAAATTCATGAAATTTTCAAGATATCTGGGGATGGTTTATATTTTGTTTCTCTTTCCTTTCATTGTTTTTGTTGAGAGACAAGTTGGTTCAGACTTGTCCTACTTTGTGGTGAATCAACAGCATTTTTTCCCGTTTGGAGTTAATGTATTACTTTTCTTGGTAGACAGACAAATATATATTTTTATCCAAAAATCTCACCTCAAAATACACAAATTAAATGCAAGAAATCCTGATATTTTTTAGCTATCCCATAGGTATTGCGGAGATTTATTTACCAGTTTCAGAAACAGTTTGAAGGTGTTTTGGAGAAAATATATTTATCAGGATGAATATGCATATAATATATTACCTCGAAATGTGAAAATTACTGTATAAGTATACATGTGTTGCCGGACACAATTATCTTTGATATAGAAGTGGTAAATGCATCTTGCAATTTTAGGTGTAATTGACATGCAAGATATATCACAGGGATTCGGAAATTCTAATCATATCTGATTTCTTCAAGTCATAGCTTACATTGGTGCTAATGAAATTGGGTAATATCAAGGGCATTTGAGATTAGTTCCTGATCTTGATCGCTCAAATTTAATAAAATACAGTTATTGTATTTGCATTTGACTCGATGTTCAACTCTTCACAAAGTATATCCATGAAACATGCCAATGTCATTATCACTGATACCTTCACAGAAGGTATCACTCAACACTCCGTTATATTCATGTGAAGACGAGTATCAAACATTTTTACAAATGGAACCGGTTATTCTACTGTATGCCTAAATGGAGACATGTCAGTGTAATTAACGTCTTGAATAGCTAAAAAAATGTTCAAAGAGTGTTTAACCTTATTAATTCACTCACTCAGTCACATGATATCCGTCATACGGGCCTGACATACTGTGGCTTTGTGTAGGTATTATGACAATATCACATGATATCCGACATACGGGCCTGACATACATTGACATTGTGTAGGTATTATGACAATATCACATACTTCTGGTGGTTTGAAATAATCCAAATTTGCGAATATGTTGATTATTCGTTACCAAAAGTCATTCCTTATAGAAACGTACATAGCAATGAAGCGTTGAACCTAAAACTGAATTTTACATTTGGCGTTAGATGTTGTGTTCCTTGCGCTACAGTCAGCTTTACGTTTTGCGTTACACTTCTACATGTTGTGCCAGTTATTGTCTTGGCGTCATATATTTGGGTTGTGTACAGTCCTACAAGCTTTAGAGGAAAACCCGATGTCGAACTTACAGCGTCGTTATATATAAACTGAATGAATTTAACATACCAAACAATGTGAAAATATGGAACTCGTTGGTCCTCGCCTGGCGCTTGGCAGTAATGGACACAACAAGGGCTGCTCGGCTCGGATAATGTCAGTCAGTCAGTATAATATGTCTGAGCGGGGTATTCATGCATAACTGCGGCATGGTGAGGTAGCACTTAGTGAGCTCGAGGTAGCACTATAAAACCATCTCAGGTCTGGGCTAGTGCCAGCAGACACACATACACACGCATGCCCGTCGTCATATGAGCGACACATTCTAAAGTACGACGTCTCACCTGACCGTCATCAGCGTGCTGGTCACAGGTCTTGGGTAATCACACAGTTGTGCATTGGATCAGTAGCAGAGCTAGCAAGTGGGTACATTCGAATATACCTACTTTTTGTAGTAGATTATATTGCATCTATACATTCATTACATGACTATCTCTGGCCTTCAAGTGTCAGGCAACTTTGACCGTGATTATTTCTATTCTGAACAGCTACAAGAAGACGAGTGAGGACTGCATTGTTTGGCGTCTAGAGGAAGTACGACATGAACTCGACAACCGCCATGCCGACCCGAGACACCCTGTCACCAAGTGGGAAATACCTAACCGTGACAATCCTCATGTGCGTCCTTGTGATAGCTCCCGTTGGAGATCTTCTAATTCTTGTTACCATCCGGCGGACCAGGAAACTTCGACGCCCCTTATACGTGCTAATGGCAAATATTATTCTGTCAGATATCATTTTCGTATCCATATCCCTTCCTCTGAATATCGCCACTCTCCTGAATGGTTTACCACCTTACGGCACTGTTTTCTGCTACATTCAATCCTTTGTGACGTTTGGTGCAATTAGTTCAAGCGCATGTGCCATGTGTTCAATCGCCGTGTACAGACTGGCACAGGTGTGTTTCTCTAGAGTGTACATCAGAATCAGTGCCTGGACGTACATGTCTGCCGTCATCGCATGCGTGTGGGCAGTCCCTGTCATCATGGCAGCAGCTGTTGGGGGCCCAGTTGAATATATAGATTTTAAATTCACATGTGCGCATACTGGGCCCAACTTGGACATTGTAAGCATAACTGCATTATTCCTCCCGATTGTGGCGACTATCCTGGGATGCTATGTGAAGTTGTACATCCACGCGAAGAAAACGCTACGGCGAGTCCAGGCGGTGATGACTCTTCCCCTTCCCACAGACATCAACGACCACAACAGAAAAATGGATGAGGTCATTTTCAGATGCATCATGGTTATATATGTCGAGTTTATCGGGTTTTATGTTGGCCCAGGAGTCCTGAACACAATCCGGAATAAATCGGACCCTCCCAGGAAAGGTATCTTTGGAATCATATCATTCTCCTTGTACCGGATCCACCCACTAGTCAGGTTGTGTACCTCCGTTGTGCTGAACAAAGAGCTCAGAGACGCAGTACTCAAGTTGGTCAGGTACCGGTCCAGGGTTGTCAATGTTGGCGCACGCAGGTAGACGTCAAATCTCCCATTGGTACAACTCAATATGCGCTCTTAGCTATTTCGTAGGAGTATCACACCAGAAATGAGTTTCCCCCATTATGCTCATTTGTAATCGAACCAGACCAGCGGCTTGAGAGGCAAACGCGTCCCGCAACATGGCCCCGTATATAGTCCCTGGACCATACAGCGAGGTTGTTTCAAGTTGACATTAAGGTGCACAGGAGACTGGGACCTCATCTCTGTTGGACTGGGCCCATGGTTCTGTCAGGCTTGGTGAGGTAACCTCTTTTCGTAAAGAGGAAACGAGCCGGAAGGGTGGGGGAAGCAACCACTGATCGGCCCCTCCGATTGGAGCTCTGTCCAGTAAACTAGGCTTTCGGTTTTCGTGTACAGTGGAGCAGCGTAGATTGGTCTGGTATGCAGGTATATAGCATCCGTTTACTGTTTACTTACAGGGATGTTTAGCGAAATAACGCTTAGGTCGCAATAAAATTAAGGTCTCAGGGTAAGGTGAGTACAAACGTACGAAATGAGCAGGGACTAGATTTTCGAAGCTCTCTTAACGCTAAGATAATCGTAAGTGCCATTAAGTTACGACTGAATCAGCGCTAAAGTAAACCAGGCAGTGAAAGGAACTAACTAGGAATCAACTAACACCAAAGTAGTATTCCAAATTAACTTAATTCAGAATGCAGTAAAAAGATACTGAAAAGCAGTACAAATTCAAAGGATGTATAATAAAGCGACCGTAATTTGAGTAATAAAGACAATGATGGTAATATTCTCCCCTCAAAGTTATCCTACTGGGGAGGTATTAGATCTAGGCAAGGTTGAGTGAATTTAGTTCCACGCCGTTTTAGCAATATTCCAGCAGTGTCACGGTGGGGGACACCAGGAATGGACTGCACGCATTGTACCCATCGAACCCGGATCTTCAGGGAGACGAAAGATAGATTTAACCACTAGGCCACCCAACCGCCTCAGATCTAGACAAGAGTATCCCAGAGTACTGCTGGTCTTCATGTGATTGGAGGAGAGATGGGAGAGGCAATAGTTATCTCCCAGGATGTCCTTCAGATCTTTCTATAATATTCGCTGTGGTAGAGCAAAGAGAAAGACCCAAGAACTGTGTAAATATAACCCACCGCTGCCCTCTACTGACTGTACAGGTACAATGACACGTCATTACAGAAGCTTTAACACTGTTTCATACGTCATAACACGCTAATGACAGATTAAGCAAAAGATTACAATAGTTGAGTAAGTATTACTTTCTGAATTATCATCATCATGTCATAATCTATATGAATAAAAACGTTATATACATGAAAACTGTACATGTTGTAATCTCAGAGCCTTACCTAAAGTTTATTCACATATTTTGTTGTTTACATGTGTGAATAGCTACAAGTGTGTACCGCTGGTGAAACGCTAGTAGTCTAGGTGCGTAGTTAATGTGTTCCAAACAGCACTGACATAACTTTGTTTGGTACACTAGGATAGTGGACTATTACTTGAATGTCATATGAAGAGTTCAGTTGGAATTGTTTGTGCTAGCCCGTCTTTCAAATTCTTTGAGTTGATTCAGTGGAACTTCATGACCTTGTCTCTTAAAAATAGTTGTCGGGATAGAACTAGTGAAATGGAGGTTTTTCACCCAAAATGAACTCTTGAATTTCCTGCAGCATCATAGACTACTCCAGTGTGTGATGGAACCCTCTAGAAGTAGGACGACATTAGTGTAGGCTAGCACCAACATAAATCCCCGATCTAGTTGGTGACCATACTCCGCCTGGATCTTACCCTCAGGTTCTCAAAAACACGCACTTGTTCTTATGGTGACAGAATCATATTTCCAAGGCTGGCCCCGTACTGTGGAATTCAGTCCTTGACAACCTCAGGAATATTCTGACACTTTAAGTCTAGTCTGCAAAGACACTTGTTCGACATGGCATACAACTGAAAATTTTGTGTCAGAGATCCTCTAAGCGCCTCTGAGCAGACTTTCTCGGACTGTAAACACGCGCTTTATAAATGATTACAAACATCGGTGTGGAAGATGTGTAAATAATATATCAGCAAAGGTGACAAGTTTTCACATTCTACATGAACGCAAACAAGTACTGTTACAATGCCAAATATACCGGTTTAGAGGGCTTTCACTGGACTTTCGTGCTATACAGGTAACCTATCTAATATTTAACAAAATAAATCTGTCGGTAACAATACCAAACTGGTGACATCACAGGGTGCACGTAAACAATACAAACAAGCCAGCCATAAACTGTCGTTATTTGTGTGGAAAATCTGAACACTTCATTCCTGGAAGAAACAGACAACAGAACAGCTTGGTTGACCTAGATCTACAGTTCATGGAAAGCGAGTTCAGTGTTTCATGTAAATATGTACCGAACATTATAAAAAATATAAATAGTAGTAAATGGACAGAAGTGATTTACCCGCTTGTCTGAGCATAATCAGATGTGTTATATGTATATCCACTACTGAAGAGGCCACAGACCTATAGTACAGCGTCAGGCAATCACTTACACTCACCATGTTTGTAGGCGTCTTTTTTCCATACACTAAAGCAAGGAGGATATACATACCTAATTTGTGAAAATTACTTAGTGTGTACATGTAGTAAAAAAATATATGTAGTAAAAAAATATATGTACTTCCAGTAGTCACCCAGTTTGTTTTTTCGTTAGTGGCAAACAAAGACATAATTTATGGATGCAACTGGATACTATCTGTAATTTATTTTATTCACAGCTATCGCTAATTCACTAATAAATCAAATTGACAAAATTACCTTAGCAGGTGCTAATGACAGCCTGAATGCTTACCTGTTGGAGACACACCCGAGGCAGTCCATGTTATTGTGTATGGTGTCGTGTGACAGGATACACATTTAGCTAACAATGTAGTGTTCAAGAATATCTTCCACATTATCATCATTATTGTTACAAATTTGATGACATGAAAGATTTTCATTAGTTCTTGATTCTCATTCATCATCTGAGGAGAAATTCTAAGCAACGGTCTCATGAATGAGAATATATGATTGAAAGAAACAATCCTATATGGATATTGAAGAAACAAGACGGCGGGAGGCTCCAAGTAAGCGAAGTTCTAACGTTTAACGAGTGTTGTTGCTAGTAACGATTACGTCACTTGGTTGTGTCATGTAAACGTGCTATGGGACATGTGTCATTGTGTCATGTGAAAGTGTTACCGGACAGGTGTCATAGTGCCATGTGAAAGTGTTACGGGACAGATGGCATGTGAAAGTGTTACGGGACGAGTCATTGTGTCATGTAAAAGTGCTTCAGGACATGTGTCGTTGTGTCATGTAAAAGTGCTCCGGGACATGTGTCGTTGTGTCATGTAAAAGTGCTCCGGGACATGTGTCGTTGTGTCATGTAAAAGTGCTCCGGGACATGTGTCGCTGTGTCATGTAAAAGTGCTATGGGACATGTGTCGTTGTGTCATGGCGTGGCGGTAGCAAGGCAAATACCTTGTGAATGGACGTGTAATCAACCAAAGTCATATGTCGATGTTGAACGTGTGGGTGTTTCTGTACAACTGTTCTCCCTCGATTTTCTGGAGTTACAACATACCTGGGGGGTACAGGTACAACTGACACAGTTCACTCTCGCTGAGGCTTTCTGGTGTTACAGGTGCCAGACTACAGACATGGGTATAAGTGCAATTGTCATAGAAATTTACTGTATCTGAAAATTATCTGCGTATAAAAAGTTTATTATCTGTCTAGGCATGTCCGTGACATCAGTGTCGGAGGTATTTCATTTCTTAAAGTGAATCGGGAAAGCCGTTAAGCCAAGACTTACAAGAATCAGTGGCAAGGCATATATCCTATTGCGAGATCAGAAAGACACACGTGACCACCGCTTCGCCTAATGGCTGGTCACACACTCAACATCGTGATTCCTGCAGTACGAGCTGTTGGAATAATAATATGGTCTCGCGCTGGGGTTATTCAACCTCAGTGTTGTCGGCTTTGTTGCTACAATGACGTCAATTACATCACTTCTCCAAAGTTGGCGCTGCGTTTGGTTTTAGACACGGGTTCTGTTTCATTCACCATCTGACAGATGAGGGGAGTCCGTTTGAGCGTTATAATGTAAACTGCATAGACGCTTTATTGGCGAAGTTGGATTGTTGTTGAACACCGAACTCAGCAAAATACCAGTTATAAGGCGGCGGTCTGTAAATAATTAAGTCTGGACTAGACAATCTAATGATCAAAAGCATGAGCACTGATCAGTGGAAATAGAACCAACTGCTACCCGATCCCGTAAGCCGCCTCTCACGAGGAGCATAAGACCAATTCTAGACCACCCTGCAGATGATCTCGACAATAGAAATAGGCAACTGCAGCTTCAGGTTGTGACTTCAGGTTGTCACATGATGCAGACTGCACAGAATTAATATGTTGAAAGCTAATCCGAAATATACATACCATCCTAAAGCATATGCTTTGTTTGGTTTTTACTTTTACACTTTGGTTTAGTGTATGTTAACATTTTTACATTTTTTTTCTTTCATTGTATTTTGACAGTGGTGGTTGATATGGGGCTTCACACTACATCTGATCGTCCAAAAAGGCGGATAAAGTTATGCATCATATGTCATTCACATTACGTCGGAAATGCGAATGCGTAGCGATACAATTCGATGCTATGAAAAGAGGTCCTGCACCTATTTCTGAAGCATTGCATTGGAAAACGCATGGGAATTCCTTTGATGACGTAATATATTTAGACGTGCTCAAGGGCGTTTTCCCCACCTCGTGTCCTCCCGTCTGTAGTTTGGCGTTCAGATGTAAGTGTCAATCGATATTAGCGCATTTCATTTGATACACTTAGTGTCCCAAATCAAAAGTCGATCTTATGGATGTTCGTTCAGCATATATCACTACAAATGGAAAATACAACATTTCTTAGGCTAAATACATTAGACTGTGACCTCATTGCATTAGCAGTTGCCTTAAACCGTGACATTGTCCAACAAGAGAATATTGTAACCTAAGTGTACATAGAAGGGGATGAACAGACGTGAGAGATTTCACAAGAGACTTAATCACTGTGTCACAGCGTTCAGGGTTCAAAATATACATACAGCCATAGTCACAGAGCGAAGCAAACAACAGTGGAATGTATACACAAGTGCATTGGATGTCCATAAACACAGTCCACAGTTCACAATGGTAGTGGTTGTAATCCTGCATGCGATGCATAACTGTTCTGTATATTGCCGTCTTCCAGAATAGTGTAGTACTGCCTGATGATCACGAAACCAAAAATAGGAACAATTTCCCCCAAGTCTGAAATAATAAATACCTTGTCACTAGTCACGTTTTGAAACCATAACATGTCGTGTCAACACATTTAACACAACTAAATTCTTGATATAAGACCAGAATTGATACCCAAAGTTTCTGCAAGAAACACTTTAAAAAGAACACATTTTCTAATCTTCATCAAAAAGTGACAATTTGAAATCTACATATTTAACTTTGTTGAAACCATAAATGTACTCACAAAGGCCTTTTCCTTACCTCTACCTCGACAGTATGAAGTTCAATTGTGTTAAATGCAACTAAGTAAGACTTTATATAGCAAATTTTACAGCCAAATGCATGTTTTTCATGTGTGTAAATCTATGTGTTTGGGAGCTGTGTTCCCACACTAAGGAGGTGTTTGGGACATTTGTTCCCATCTTAAAACTCTCTCTCTCTCTCTCTCTCACTCTCACACATACACACACACACACACACACACACACATACACACACACACCAAACAATCTCGAGAAAAGGGCAAGAAACGTGACGCTTAGTGAGTAAATAAAGTAGCGTCCAAAACAAACGCCACGAAAATATAAATGATTCTAAGGTGACAAAATACTGTCTGTTTGAAAACAGCTAAAATCCCATTTATTGAACACAACATGTCTATTCCCAATTGTTGCGAGAGTGTATATTCCGTGATTTGAGTTGTTATTGATTATCATTGCGGTGCTTGTAATTGAGTCACAATATTTAAGGTTTTAGTGTTAGTTATTCACATTTCCTACAGAGAATTATTTAACTGACGCGCCTCTAAGGCAGTACTTTGGAGTTCTCTACCCTTGGCTTTTTATTTGTTGACTTCCGGGAAACATAAACATGTTCTAGAGCGTTCCACATGAGTGGCGATGGTCGTATGTGCTCGAACTTTCAGGAAATGACTGAATGTATATGTAAATGCTAGTTGCTGTGTAGTCGACGGACATGGACACGGACACAGAGTTTAACTGGAGTAATATCAAACAGCTTTGTCAAGGCCTGATCTACTAACTGCTGCTTACATTCTGCATAACGGTTTCTCTCTCGCACTAAGACTTTGGTGAGTTTGCTACATATTGTGTGGCCCTTTGTCTCATTTGTATTTGAAATCGGTATTGTGAAATTGACTTGTGATTTTGTATAACTTGTTCTCTTTGCCTAATAATACAATATTTGAATGTTTTAGAGTTGTCTTTGTTCTGTTTTGCTGGTTTACAGGGGATTTCCTACACCATTAGTCAGGACCGTAAACGTAACACCAATGAACACTTGCACATACATTTAATTCGTATGTTGTGAAACAAGCAATGAATGGAATTAGTGCACAAACGTATCCTATCAATATTGGGTATACAAGCTGACCAGGCTTCTTCCCTTACATCATGTTTGTCGACTGACAACCAGGAACATGCCTCTTTTTACGGCAGAACATAGGGAGAGAGCAATGGGTTTGCCACAGATGGGAGCAACACAAGAACATGTGGCTAAGTCAATGGGATGCTGAAAATTGACTGTCACCATCACACGTCTACGACAGACTGGCAGTACTACAGATAGGCTGAAAAGTGGTAGACCGAAGGTCATTACCCAGAAGAAAAATGGTATTTACGGGGGTTTAACCTGAGGAACCGTGACGTCATCAAGCGTCAACAGCCTTGGACATCCAGTCAGCAGACAGACTGTGGCCACACGACTCCGCAGTTACAGGCTCCGTACCTATTGACCTTTCAAGGGCATGACTTTGGCATGCCAGAGTGCCAGACTGAGATGGACCAGGACTGTTCCACACTGGCAGCAGAGAATGTCCTTTAGTGACGAAAGCATAATATGTTGCAGCTCCTCAAGATCTGACTCCAGTTGAGCACCGTTGGGACCAAATGGGACGTCGTATTCGGAAATGCCAAAAATCAGCCATTGACGAGGCACACTTTATCGAGAGGAATGGCGTAGGATCCCTGATGAAGACGTCAGAAGACACGCCGACTTAGTTCGACTCCGGATTCAGGTCCACGTCACAGATGGGGTTGGCTAGACCTGGTACTGAACAATATCTGCAGCCCAGAAAGATGGAAAAGCTAACAGTCATTTCTGCATTGGTGATGAAATACTGGATAATGCACTCCAATGTCATTCATGTGCCATTAGACCACGAGCTGCGTCGTTTTTCCTCGTTGTCCACTAAATACCGTTGCTGAATGATTGCTTTTCACAATAGAACATTTAATTTTATAATAATTTGCTTTTCTCGGTTTTAGACCAGAAAAATATTTGGTGGCGTTTCTTTTAGACGCTTGTTCATATAGTTGAGAGTGTTGTGTTTTCAGACATTACGAGTGTGAAGAAATTCAGACCGGACAACGTTACATGTTGAACATCTCATAAACATGGTTGAAGAAATCCTTTGCTGTCCTCATCCTAGTGCATTCTCGTGTAATCACATCTTCAATTTGAGATAGGACATCCTGAAACTGTTCTGAAGGAAACTATTTTTCGGAAAGTTCCTTAATCAGTCGATATCAAGAGCCGTCCCTGTGTCTTCGTTCATTGAGTGGATGCACCACCATCCCCTCTCTGAAATATCACTATTGTAGTGTAGAGAGATTGCTCTGTTTTTTCTTCCTCCTCCATTAGAACTTCCATGTTAAATCGTGAATGCAAACGCAGTTCATAAACTGTGGAAAAACGTATATAGTGTGTATATAAAATTGCTTGGGTCAACCAATGCGTCAAAATTTTAGGTCGTAGTGTGGAGTCGGCCTTATGGTGACCAGACTGTTTACCACAATTCCGTTTTTTAAGGACACCTCAGGATTCAGCAGGGTAGCAACATCTGCTTTACCACGGACGGATGTTGTTTCACGGAACGTTGTCGTGCTGATGTCGTATATGTAATGTTAAGAGTGACATATATCCTGGAGCCGCTACCTAACACTCTTCCCTCCAACACCACAAAACACAACATGCCACTCAATTAGCATAATGGCGAGAACCTGAGTTTTATTGGGGCTTCCGGAATATGATTTTAACAAAACGTACGCCAGCTGTAAAAACAGCTGTGCTCTGAGTAGTTACAAACATCAGTAGATTTTATCATCCCAAACTGTTCCACGGAAATATCTTCTTCACTTGTGTGAAATCAAACGTTATCTCCTTTTGACAGATTTTGCACAATGCCCAGTGCCACGCGGTCATGAACTTGATGCTATGACATCGCTTTACTGCAAATCTAGTAGCAGTGCTGTGTTCAGAAGTTTTTCATTGAAAACTAATGAAGATTGATTTCGGATGATAATTAGAATCTCACTCCGTGTCTACTGATATAAGTTATATCAATACTTGTTGAAAAAAGTAGAAATATTTATATTTCTTACTTTATCAAATCGTGTTGATATATTTGATATCAGTAGACACGCGGGTGAGATTCTCTCTATATATTACATCGTATGTGGTAAACTGGTATCACATCTGCTGAAAGGTAAATTGAGATCATCGTGAAATATCATACAGTTCTACGGGTGCCAGTGAAATTGCCCCAGCCAAAAATCGCCGCAGCAGATTTAGTCAGAACGCAACATATTTTTCAAATCGCTTCACGTTTGATCATATCGTCCGAGGGGGTAGTCAGATTGTCCAAGTATATTTAAAATGGCTTAATATATAGGCCAAGAAAGCACATTTGTTTCAACTTCCGTATTATATTCTTCACATAATATTATATAGTAATATTTCTGACAGATTTTCTATTAGTAAACTATTAAGTAACATTCATGCATAGACACTGTAATGCCAATTATTTGATACTGAATTACAATAATAAAATACATGCCGAAACATGAGTCTCATTAATGGCGATTTTATGGCGAGGTTTAGGCAGCATACCTTAACTAAGAAATCTCAGACTGCCCCGACCGAAAAATCTCCGAAGATGGCCGAGCGTGTTTCCTGCATTACCGACATTGCTTCCGATAGGGGCGATGTGTTTCTGTTATTACCGCTAAACTACCGATGCCGCTGCAATTGTTTCGCGAGTGGGCTGCGTTTGTTTACATTTGAGATGCAATTCCTTCAAATTTGCTGTAATTCCTGCCATTACTTAGCGGGGCCTGATATTGAGTGGCTGGATTTTCATCCCATGTGGAGAATACATACACTAGGTTCTTACTTTCGAGTTATCGTTGTCTCTTAAGAAGTAAAGTTAGTAGAAAAAATACTATGTTTTCACTCACTGTCAGTGCCAATTAGTGACCATGTTAAAATCCACACTCACTAGATTAATTAAGAAAAGCTCTAAATTGTGTTGACAAGTACTATAAGGTGACAGGCCGGCGAAGCCACATTTTAAAAATGACTATTGCCTCAGTCTCAGTAAACTTAGTCTCTGTATTTCGTTACACTCCACCACTGAGTCTAACAAAACCTAGTAGAAGGTCGCGTCAGGTAACCTTTGAGCGACCAGTGACCGTCCAATCTAACGCGAGTCGGTTAAACAGATTTAACCAATCAGACAACGGCTACTATTTAGGGATCGGGGGGACTTTCAAAATATTCAGATCACTGACAAAGATCTTTCCACAAACAAAAATCCGCTTATAACACAAGTATTTGACCTGCAGTATATACGCTTTGGGGTTTCTGTTGACATGGTTACCATTAGGTAATATTTCCGCAAGATGACAGCCTTGAATATTGCCCCAAACACCCTTTTCAGCGATTGTTTACTCACCGTTGTCATGGCTGGACGTACGCCGTGTGCATCACCCGGAAACGAGCGCTAGAAAGTATTCGGAATCGTTCGGGTACGAACCTTTTCGAGATAAAAAGTTCAAAAGGTATGTGCGAATGTCCACTTTCGCGATTTGGTAAGCTGTGTTGTGATTGGTCCATCTCAAAGGTTACCAGACGCGACCTCGACTAATGAACATTTTATACAAACCTTTCAGTTTATTCTTACAATTGTTTACAAAAGCAACGATAACATGCAAGAAATTAATATTACAGTGTTGTCTATACATGAATATTACCTTAGCTCTTACCAGTTTATTAATAAAACATTAATCAGAAATACTACTGTATACTATATGAAGAATATAATAAGGACGCTGACAAACTACGCACTTACGGCTTATATTTAATCATATTAAATATACTGGGGCATTTTGACTACCCCCTGCTGCAATCTGACCAAACTTGGTGTGATATGACCACAAATCTGGGTCATTCTGACCAAATTTGCTCCGGCGATTTGACCGACACCCCGTTCCACAAGAACGTCCCACAGGAAAAAACATACATCATAAACGTATGACTTGCAAGGTCGTCTACAACAAACTGGCACCACTTCTGATCGCCCAAGGTCGGGTCGTCCACGTGTGACGTCACGAGCAGAAGACCGTGACAGATTTCTGCCGGCTACACGAACCAGTGTTGAGATGTTTAGAGGTCGATTGTCCTCACAGACCATTCGAAATCGGTTGCGGGCTGCCAATCTTCATTCTCGACGTCCGTGTCGTGGGCCAATATTGACACCGTTTCATCAACGTTAACGTCTGCTGTGGGCCCAAAGTCAACTTCGATGGACCCCGAGAGACTGGAATCGAGTCGTCTTTAGCGATGAATCCAGGTTTACCCTCAGATTCGCGAACGGCAGGCAGCGAGTCTGGAGGCGATATGCCCAGTGTTGTATACAGGAAGTCGACAGATTCGGAGGCGGAAGTTGCAGGGTGTGGGGTGCTTTCTGTGGGATCAACCACTCCCGACTTCTGGTCATTCGTGGAAACCTCACAGCTGCTGCATACTGCGACCAGGTGCTCACCGTGAACTTGTTCCTTTAGAGGCGGCTCATGGCCCAAGTCTACAGTTCCAGCATTATAATGCTCGGCTGAATACCGCGATGTTGACACGAAATTTCCCTCAAAACGCTGGAATCAACGTCATGGACTGGCCACCGAGGTCCCCTGACCATAATCCAATAGATCACGTTTGAGATGCACATGGGAATAGGCTTCGTGGTCTTAGGAACCAACCTCAGAATTTGCAGGCATTTGGCGCTGCTTTGCAAGAGAAATGGCCCAGAATCCCAAGTGTTCACAAGCATCAGGCAGTCGACGAAGAGACAGTGTTTGGCACTGGTGAATGCGCGGGTGGACATACGCAATATTGAACTGAGAAATTTCGAATTTTTATTCTTGTGACCATGTTTTGGAACGGCGGTGTAGCTAATGGAACTGATTGTGGCACTGTCTGTGTATCGAGTACATCACGCAGATCTCAGCAATGAAACAATAACAACTTAACCATCTTACCGTGGCTTGTTCTTTTATAGTGCCCTGAAGAAAGAATGTGAAGTTTCTTTTTGAGTACATCAACTTCTAAAATGCCAATGAACTGATGACCCTACAAATAGGACAATAACAACCAAGAACAAGGACGGCTATTGCCTTGTTCCACCTCCTGTATGAAACACAAGAACTGATCTGATTAAGATTCTCCTTTCTCCAAAAACGAATGACGAAGCTCCGTGAGTCTCTCAATGAAGTCAACACACAGATATTGCGTACTGAATTCTAATGACACACTAGGATTACTGAAGAGGGAGGATTATGGAGATGCTACGCAAACATCTTGACCCCAGCTTCAGATGGGATCAACCAACTCAACCCTTCTTTAATACTGGAGTTAAAGGACTAGGCACCGTTTCACAAAACTCTCGTAAGCCTAAGGTCTCGTAAATTTTCTCGTAGCATTTGTACCTGGCATACTGTAACATAGGAGGTGCAAATGCTACGAGAAAAGTTACGAGACCTTAGGCTTACGAGAGTTTTGTGAAACTGGGCCTTGGTTCAGAATGTCACTCACAGAGACATGTTTCAATGCAGACGAGTTAAGTTTACATATATCATTATATGTGTGCTGGTTTGCTGTTGGTGTGTTAAGGGTACATGCATGTGTAGTGGTTCCCTTGTTGGTGTGTGAAGTGTACATGTATGTATGAATGTTTCCCTGTTGGTGTGAGAAGTGTAGTACATACATGTGTGCTAGTCTCGCTATTGGTGTGAGAAGTGCACATACATGTCTGCTAGCCTCGCTATTAGTGTGAGAAGTGCACATACATGTCTGCTAGCCTCGCTATTGGTGTGAGAAGTGCAAATACATGTCTGCTAGCCTCGCTATTGGTGTGAGAAGTGCACATACATGTCTGCTAGTCTCGCTATTGGTGTGAGAAGTGCACATACATGTCTGCTAGCCTCGCTATTGGTGTGAGAAGTGCACATACATGTCTGCTAGTCTCGCTATTGGTGTGAGAAGTGCACATACATGTCTGCTAGCCTCGCTGTGTAGGTTTCGCTGTTGGTATGAGAAGTGTACATACATGTGTGTAGGTTTCGCTATTGATTTGAGAAGTGCACATACATGTGTGTAAGTTTCACAGTTGGTGTGAGAAGTGAACATACATGTGCGTAGGTTTTGCTGTTGGTGTGAAAAGTGTGCACAGATGTGTGTAGGTTTCGCTGTTGGTGTGAGATGTGTACATACATGTAGGTAGGTTTTGCTGTTCGTGTGAAAAGTGTGCACAGATGTGTGTATGTTTCGCTGTTGGTGTGAGTAGTGCACATACATGTGTGTAGGTTTCGGTGTTGGTGTGAGAAGTGTACATACATGTGTAGTGGTTTTGCTGTTGGTGTTAGAAGTGTACATACACGTGTGCTACTTTCGCTGTTGGTGTGAGATGTGTACATACATGTGTGTAGGTTTCACTGTTGGTGTTAGAAGTGTACATACACGTGTGCTACTTTCGCTGTTGGTGTGAAAAGTGTGCACAGATGTGTGTAGGTTTCGCTGTTGGTGTGAGAAGTGTACACATGTGTGTGAAGGTTTCACTGTTGGTGTGAAAAACGTATATACATGTGTGTAGGTTTCACTGTTGGTATGAGAAGTGTACATATATGTGTGTAGGTTTTGCTGTTGGTTTGAGAAGTGCACATACATGTGTGTAGGTTTCGGTGTTGGTTTGAGAAGTGTACATACATTTGTAGTGGTTTTGCTGTTGGTGTTAGAAGTATACATACACGTGTGCTACTTTCCCTGTTGGTGTGAGAAGTGTGCACAGATGTGTGTAGGTTTCGCTGTTGGTGTGAGATGTGTAAATACATGTGTAGTGGTTTTGCTGTTGGTGTTGGAAGTGTACATACAGGTGTGCTACTTTTGCTGTTGGTGTGAGATGTGTACATACATGTGTGCAGTTGTCGCTGTTGATGTGAGTGAGAAGTGTGCATGTGTATAGATCATGAGGGTGGTGAGTGACTGGGAGTTTTTTGTTGCCATGGTGATGATCACACATTAAAGGAGTCAGCAGCTAGTGGATCTTTAATTTGGAAGACACAAAGAAGAGAAGTAAATCTTCATGTGATGAAACAAGGTCATGTTCTCAACTTGGATCTTCTCCACACATAACTAAATATGGCAGGTATAATTACATCTGCATTATTGCACAAGGTAGAGAATCAATAAATCATGAACTAGAGATGACTAGCTGGGGCACTGTCCTGAGTAATCACATCCCTGAGATCAGATCAGGCTGAGACACTGTCTACAATATGGTGTAGCATGTGACCATGAGAAACTTCGCTTGGCACAGTAGTCTCCCTTTAAAGATAACAGGACTTATTTCCAGTGAACTTGTAAATCACTTGTGCTCGTCTTCCAAATCTGTGTGAACACCTGTGACTAACTGTCTGCACAGATCGTCATTCCTTTACTGCCTCACTCAACATATGACAGGAGGTGATTGGGGTATGATCTGGGATCTTCAACAATGTACTCTACCAAGGCCCGTTAAGGAGTGAGTATGGTTTACACTGTTTTTACCAACATTCCAGCAATATCATGGCAGGGGACACCGGAAATTGGCTTCACACATGGTGCCCAAGTGGGGAACTGAACCTGGTTTTCCAGCATGGCGCTGGATTCTTTAACCACTACCCTACAACCTGCAAATTCAGGAAGTATGTTGTCTTGACAACTGTTTCACTGAGTATGATGCATCTCTGCACTGAGACACTTGCTACTGTGTTGTGTGGAGAGGGGACAGATGTATGTT